>NC_058095.1:109117196-109420227 GCF_020171115.1 Neogale vison | reverse complement strand
GAGCTTGTGTTCTGTCCCAGGCAATGTATGATACTCCAAAGAAGTGCTCAGAGTCTCCCTGAAGTAGGAACAGCTATGAACCGCTGCAGTTGGCAGCCCCACTAACTGCCCTCCGCTAGAGTCCTGGAAGGCTGGTAACTTGCTCTTCAGACCCTCATTCCTTTTCCTTTGGGTTCAGTAGCCCAGAAGTTGTGTGTTCATATCGTGATCTTACATTCTGGGAAGGTAAAGGGGCTGAATTGAGACTTTAAGATGTGGATTGTCGGCTGTCACTGTGACACCTGGCAGCCCATCCGTGTCTTTCATCCCTAGGCAGATTGATTTCCACGGATCATCTTTTTTCCCTGTCAGTATGGTATGAAGCCCAAACAGAATCTGAATGATCTGATGGCATATGGATAAGTTATCAGAGCCTCATTTTGCAGTTGGTATCACAAGTTATGGAGAAACTTCAAATTCCTCAATTCACCTTGTCACCCGCTGACTCTTTACATCAGTGGATATTACACTATTCATCAACAATGGAAAAGTTTCTTTAAGCAACATACTCACTAACAGAGGTTTATTATTCAAAAAAAAAAAAAAAAAAAGATTCCACGGGGTGCCTGGTTGGCTCAGTGAGTTAAGCCTCTGCCTTTGGCTCAGGTCATGATCTCAGGATCCTGGGATTGAGTCCCACATTGGGCTCTCTACTCAGCAGGGAGCCTGCTTCCCCCTCTCTCTCTGCCTGCCTCTGCCCATTGGTGATCTCTCTCTCCCTGTCAAATAAATAAATAAAATCTTGGAAAAAAAAATTCCAAGGTGCCTGGGTGGCTCAGTTGGTTAAGCATTGACTCAGGTCATGATCTCAGGGTTATGAGATCGAGCCCTGCTTTAGGTTCCCCACTCAGCAGGCAGTCTACTTGAGCTTCTTTCTCTCCCCCTCAAATAAATAGATATTTTTAAAAAAGAGAAAAAATTCATCTCTGCCCCATATTACTGAACCTCATCTTTAAAGGATCACATCCTGTCTTCCATTTGTTTTTTGTTTTTTTAAAAATATTTTATTTATTTATTTGACAGAGATCACAAGTAGGCAGAGAGGCAGGCAAGGGGGTGGTAGCAGGTTCCCTGCTGAGCAGACAGCCCGATGGGGAGCTTGATCCCAGGACCCTGCGATCATGACCTGAGTTGAAGACAGAGGCTTAACTGACTGAGCCACCCAGACACCCATTCCATTTGTTTTAAAAGGGACAGATTTTGTAGTGATTGTTTCTGAAAGCTTGGAGAATGAGTCTCACATGTGATATCTCATTTCAGAGACTTGGGCCTAGAGTGGCCTAGAGCGTGTGTGCAGAAACAGTTATGGTATCTGGAAGATGGCTTGCAGCATAATATGCCTATATAATCCAGGCCTATAGGTTATCAGTTCTTCCCCTAAACTCTTTTATACACACCTTCCCAAAGCACTGCATTTATCGCATTATGTAATGAAGAACTATAGTGTCCCTAATGCTCAAGCCATTACCAACTACTGAACCCAACCTCCAAGGTCTTTGTGGTCCGTTTTTTGTTTTGTTTTTAAGATTTTTATTTATTTATTTGAGAGAGAGAGCATGAGATGGGGGAAGGCTAGAGGGAGAAGCAGACTCCCCGTTAAGCAGGGAGCCCAATGTAGGACTCAATCCTAGGACTCCAGGATCACCACCTGGGCCAAAGGCAGTTGCCCAACCAGCTGAGCCACCCAGGCACCTAGTCTTTGTGATCTGGTCTTAATGTGATCATTCAATGTTCTCTATTTTTGACATAGTCATGTGGTGTTTTCTCTTTTCTTTATGCTATCTCTTGAACTATTTAGGATAGACTTATACATAGCTTGATTTTTCAGCTGAGCACCTAGCATGATCTGAGGAGCTCTCTATATCTGCCTGCTCCCTGCATGTGTCTTTTCCCAGACGCTTGCTTTGTACACTGCCATCTCCCATGAACGGGAAAAGAGAGAATGAGAGAGATCCCATGTTTTTGTACCTGTTGAACTTCCAAGGGTTAACTGTTAATCCAAGTTCAAGTTGTAGTGATACAGAGACACATAGCAAGGGAGACTCCTGGGGGCATGGCCCTTGGAAAGGGAAGCAGTCATAGGCCCGGGGACACAGAGCATAGCTCAGGGATGCCGGTCAGAGATGGATGTGTATCTGTGGCATGTTGGGTTTCCCATGAGGGAAGGTGCGCTGGAAATAGTAAGTGGAAGGTACAGGCTCATTTCTCCATTTTGCCCTGGACCAGTTCCGATTCTCCTCTTCCTTGAAATGCTCTACCGACCAGTGCAGACTCCAGAACTTCCCTGTGGCAGGGCACCAGTGGTGGCAGCTGCCTGGGTGTGGGGGACTGAGGTAACCTCATTTTGTGGCTACATTTGCGTAGGAAGCAACTTGTTTTTGCTTTGATTTGTATGATTATTTGGGTTTTGGGGGCTACAGATGGAGGTTATATTCCCAAACCATATCCTACGTTGAAGAGATAGCTCATGACATCTTTCTTTCAAGACATCCTCTGTTGGAAGTTGTCCTAAAGTTCTATCTGCAATGAGAGACTTTTTACTCTATATTCCTTCATTGCCTCCATAAGTAATTTATACTGCACTAATTTTACACTTCTAATACCATAGAATTTTTCTCTAGGAGCATCAGTTCACCCATGAGATGATAATCTTATTAGTGGCAGGGACATCTTTTCCTTATTTCAAGCACGGCATCTGATGTAATTCTCATCCTAGGCATTTAGTAAATTCTCGTGGGATTGATGAGTAAGTGAATGAAGGGGGGAACAAAGATAAGGAGTTATAATAAATGTGAATCATAATCACTTTTATAGACACAGCTTGAATTTACTGAATTATTTTATAATGTATCCCTTCATTTTTGCTGGGAAAACACAGTCGGTGTGGCTGCTAATTAGCTGCCAAGGGCAGAAAAAGGAAAATAGATATTACTATGATGCTAATTTGTGTACTTTTCTCCTGAGAAGTCCATATAACTAGCACAGGCACTGACCACCTTAACAGCTAAAATCACAAGGGAAAAGATGCCGTAAAACAAAGTGTTTGCGTGGGAATCAAGAGACCTGGGTTTATTCTTGTGTGTTTTGACTCATCACCTGGATTTGGA
The DNA here is from genome assembly GCF_020171115.1 of Neogale vison. Lineage (NCBI taxonomy): Eukaryota > Metazoa > Chordata > Mammalia > Carnivora > Mustelidae > Neogale > Neogale vison. The sequence continues at coordinate 109,417,081 of NC_058095.1, read as the reverse complement.
GCTGTTATTTTTCTCCAAGCTTTTTTTTTTTCCAGCTAAATTAAACAAGTATGTATTGAGAAATGAGAGCATTAATACAGTGAGAATAGGACAGAATGGGTCACCCTAGATGCAGGTGTGCATTCTGTCAATCACTGGCTGGGAGACTCAACGTAGCTTAACTTTAAAGCCTCCCTCTGTAAGGCAGAGGTAATAAACAGAGGCCTTCCCTAATTTACATATAGGGCATTGGTGAAAAAACAGTGGAGTCTATGCTAGACTCTTGGGTGCCACAAAAGGCCTTTGACAACCTTTAGAAGCCTCAAATCTTAGGAAAACAAAATAGACACACCTAGTCTACAAAGACAGTAGTGCAGAATCGAATGAGGCCAAGAGGCAAAATAGATGATGTGGATTCAGACTGATGTGTGAGGTCAGAATGTGGTGTTATTGTGGGTTACTGTCTCCGGGGAAGAGCCGTGGAGGAGACGGGATTGCGGATTCGGGTCTTGTGCTGTGGATGGCAGGTGGGGGTTGGGGGGGGTGCAGGAATATGATCCCTGTGCCTCCAGGCCTGCACTCCGCCTGGCCTTGCTGGGGCTGAGTTCTGCCGTGTCTGATGGGCCCCTGTGAACTCAGGGGCAGGCACACATGTTATTTCTCAGGGACATCAAGCAGGTCCTCTCTGTGTGATAGCAATCAGCTTCAGTCATTCATCCATTAATTAAATATTAATTGAATGTACAGTGAACTAGGTACTTCAGGAATTTGAGAGGAAGAAGGTACTTGAGGCTATAATCACTGCTTTACAATCCAGGACTTTTGCTGTCATTCATTAACTCATCAATCCAAAACTGGGGAGAAAAAAGGCACAGAAATGTAAGCAGAAAAACTAGGGTTAGCATGGATATCCGTTGGTTAAAAGTAACACAAACTAGGTAAATCTGTAGTTAGCCTGAAGGTTGTTTGGTTTTTTTTTTTTTTTTTTTTTTACATTTTTAAATTTATTTTTTGACAGAGAGAGAGAGACAGTGAGAGAGGGAACACAAGCAGGGGGAGTGGGAGAGGAAGAAGCAAGTTTCCCATGGAGCAGAGAACCCGATGTGGGGTTGGATCCCAGGACCCCGGGATCATGACCTGAGCCAAAGGCAGACGCTTAACAATTGAGCCATCCAGCTCTCAAGCTTGGAGTTTGTTTTAAAGGCAGCTTAATGCAGGATAGCAGTTCTCAAATGTTTTGGTTTCAAGTCTCCTTTACACATTTAAAAATGATTGAGGCTTCCAGGAGTGCTTGGGTGGCTCAGTCAGTTGAGCATCTGACTCTTTTTTCTTTTTTTCTTTTCTTTTTTAAAAGATTTTCTTTATTTGAGAGAGAGACAGTCTGAGAGAGAGCAAGCATGAGAGGTAGGGAAGGGCAGAGGGAGAAGCAGGCTCCCCGCTGAGCAGGGAGCCTGGAGATGGGGCTTGACCCCAGGACCCTGAGATCATGACCTGAGTTGAAGCCTTAATGGATGGGACCACCCAGGCGCCCCAGCATCTGACTTGTGATGTTGGCTGGGATCACCATCTCAGGTCCCAGGATGGGGCCACATGTGGACTCTGAGCTCAGCGCAGACTCTGCTTGTCCCTTTCCTTCCCTTCTGCTCCTCCACCACCCTCCTGCCCCCTGCTCGCAAATCATGTTCTCTCTCTTTCAAAAAAATGGCTGAGGATTCCAAAGAAGCTTTGTTTCTGTGGATTATACCTATAAATATTTGTTGCATTATAAATGAAAACTGAGGACCCTTAAAATAATTTATCAATTCATCAAAAATAGCTAATAGCTTGCCTATTAACATAAATAGCATTTTTATGAAAAATAATTAAACTTTTCCACAACAAATCAAAGAGTGAGAAGAAGGGCCTTGTTTTAGTTTTGAAAGCCTCTTTTAATGTCAGGCTTAACCAAGAAGGGCTGGATTCTCATAGATGCTTCTGTTTTAGTCTACTATATCACACACCATATATCCTCCATTAAACTGCACTGTATCTTATAAAAGGATGGGAGGGAAAGGGATGATAATACTTTATTTCTTCTGAGCTTTATTAAGATATAATTGACATATAACATTGTATAAGTTTAAGATGATTTGATGCACCTATACATTGAGACATGTTTGCCGCAATAAGGTTAGTTCCCACATCCTTCCTCTCACACACTTACCATTTTGTTGTTATTGTTATGGTGAAAACATGAGCGCTGACTCTCACAGCAACTTTGAAATATAGAATATGGCATTATTAACTGTAGTCATCATAATATACCTTAGAACTTATTTATTTATATTCATCTTATTTATCTTATAACTGAACTTATGTATCTTATAACTGAACGTTTGTATCCTGTGTCCAACATCTCCCCATTTCCCACCTTTCAGTCCTAGCTAACCACCACTCTACTCTGTTTCTGTGGGTTTGATATTTTCAGATTGCATGTGTAATGGATATCATACAGTATCTGTCTTTCTTTGACTTACTTCACTTAGCATAATGGCCTCAAAGTCCATCCATGTTGTCACAAATAATAGGACTTCCTTCTTTTTTGTGGCTGAATAATACTACATTATATGTATAAAGGAGGCTGAATAATATTGCAATACACACACACACACACACACACCCCATTTTCTTCATCCATTCATTAGTGGGCACTGAGGTTGTTTCCCTGTTTGACTATTGTGGTAGTGCTTCAGTGAACATGGGTGATTTCTTTTCCTTTGGCTATTATTATTATGATGATGGTGATGATGATGATGGAAATAGTATTGACCTCACAGATGTCTTGAAAGTGTCTTGGGTATTGCCAGAACTCCCAGGAGCACACTTTGAAAGCCACTGATGTAGGAGAAAAAACCATCAGCTTGAAATCAGAAAACCCAAGTTTGGATTCCCTGCAACGTTTAAGCAAGCCACTTAATCCCTGTGAGAACTTTCACCTTTTAAATGAGGATTATTTGATTATTTAATAGGATTCCCTTTAAAAGATTATCATGAGGGACAATGGGAATTGCTATTCCTTTGGTAGTAAAATACAGTATTGTCTAGCACATGGAAATCATAGACAAGAATGTTCCACAGCCTTCCTCAATATGCTGAGTTCTTCATTCTATCTAAAATCCCTTCTATAGCTCAAACTTTCAATGTCTGGTTGTAACAGAAATCCAAACCAGCTTGATGTCATCCTTACAGTTTAAGCTTAAAAATCTGTGTCTTGCTTGCTTGCGTAGAGGTCTGTTAATAAGGAACCTGTTCATCACTTAACATAGAGCCCTTGCAAAGCAAGACCGTCTCTCAGATGGTTGATAATGGACTTCTCAGCCCTGTAATTTTCCATAACTAATTAGCAAATGGTGAAAATTTAATGACCTCTTCTGTGGATGGTAACAATTAAGTCAACTGCTAGGACTACTGAGTAATATGTGTGCAAGGTGATATTGCTTTAGAAAATACATGTAGGATTCACAGAGCATGAATAAAGAGAGATTTCTACTGTGCAGTTCCTCTGTGGGGACAAGGATGGCCTTATAAAACCTGGGGCTCCTTCCACAGGTATTAGGGTTCATAGAAATTAGTGTGAATGGCTTTCTCCCAAGATACCCCACTGAAAGGTTCTCCAAGATATGTCTGCCATCGCTTTTTCTATCAGTTAGGATACTTTGGTTTTAAGTAGTAGAAGCTGATTTGGGCTGATATAGCAGAAAGTGAGTTTAAAAAAAATGATATTGAGTAGTTTAAAGAATTCTTGACAGGGCTGGGCTCCAGACTATGATTCCAGGAATTCAATTTCATTATGGACTTGGTTTGGTAGAGGAGATTTCTGCTGTTTTCCTTGTCCACTGAGCACCAGGAGGAATAGCCACAGAAGCTCCTGCCTCACCGATGCCACTTCTAGAACAGGGGTTCAATTATGTACCTCCCAGAAGCCTCACACCTGGGCCATCTCCATGCTTGCAAGAATGGAGGTGGTTTGTCCTTCCTATTTGTTCACTTTGCTCTTTTCCCGTCACAGTTTTGCCAAGGCATTGCTATATGGGTGAACCTAGGCTATAAGCCAATGTCCTAGCTATAAGGAAGGCTTAGAATTTGAGTTCTGCCTCTTGGGAATTTCCCCAAATATAAAAAGGTTAGTTGAAAGAGAGAGCCAGCCACAAATATGGTAGGCACCCATTTAACTCGACCTTTGCATGGCATGATTCGTAGCTGTTATAATTGGGCTGGGCCGGGGAGATGCCTCTTCCAAAGAGGGCAATGCTATAATTTCTGGCCTTTTCCTATTTTTATCTTTTCCCCAAGATCGTCCCCTTTCCCTGTCATCTCTGTAGTCAGCATATGTTCACATATTTAATACTTAAAAATGAGTCAGTCTGAACATTACACACTGGTATCTATGAAATCCTTATGGAGCTAGCCTGGTAATATAAGTGAGCTATGTCCTGACCTATAAGACAGGAGAATGGTGCTTGGTAAACTGGACAGTGTCTAAGGACAATCAAGTTCGGTTTAAAAATTACACATTGTGCAAGCCAAAGAAGACATATCTCTGGGCTAGACAAAGTTTTCATTATTCATTTAGCTTGATACAGGTTTAGAACTTTAAAGTTCCTTGGGATTCTTCTTTTTCATATGTCTTATGGGCTTCTCATCTTGGTTTTGCTCTTGGAGTTACTGTCCCTATATGGATAGACTGACACTATTTCTACCACTAGGCTTAAATATATTTTTGCCTTGGTTCCTAAGTTCAATGATCAAGCAAGGTCTTTCTCAGCTTGGGTTTCTTTTTCTTTTATTTTCTTTCTTTTTAGTTATTAATATTTTTTATTATGTTATGTTAGTCACTATACAGTATGTCATCAGTTTTTGATGTAATGTTCCATGATTCTTTGTTTGCATATAACACCCAGTGCTCCTTGCAATACGTGCCCTCCTTGATACCCACCACCAGCCTTATCCACCCCCCCACCCTCCGCCCCTCTAAAACCTTCAGTTTGTTTCTCAGAGTCTGCAATCTCTCATGGTTCGTCTCCTTCTCTGATTTCCCCCTGTTCATTTTTCCCTTCCTTCTCCTAATGTCCTCCATGCTATTTCTTATGTTCTACATATGATAATTGACTTTCTCTGCTTGACTTATTTCACTTAGCATAATCTCCTCCAGTCCCAACGATGTTGATGTAAAAGTTGGGTATTCATCACTTCTGATGGCTGAATAATATTCTATTGTATATTAGGGACCACATCTTATTTATCCACTTGTCTGTTGAAGGGTATTTTGGTTCTTTCCACAGTTTGGCTATTATGGACGTTGCTACTATGAGCATTGGGGTGCATATGGCCCTTCTTTTCACTGCATCTGTATCTTTGGGATAAATACCTAGTAGCAATTGCCGGGTCATAGGATAGCTCTATTTTTAATTTTTGAGGAAACTCCATACTGTTTTCAAAGGAGCTTGGGTTTCAGAGGTGCTCGCCTTGGATTCAGATCAATGCTATTGTCACATAGGTAGATAAACTCTCATTCTGACAGTGCCTGTGGAGGAGGGGACATAGATAGTCCCCAACTAGCAACTCATGTTTCTAACCAGAGCTAAATCAGGGTCTCCCTCCTGTCCTGGCCACCCTCTCTTTGAGCTGCTAGGATTTTAGAAGCTTCTCTACAATAATTCCACTTTCCCATCCCTTTCATTACTCATTAGTCTGGTTTGCCCAGATCTCCAAACTTCCTATCTAGTTTAGGGAAGCCAGAGATGAAGAGCTTTGGGTTTTGATTTCTTTTAGACTGTACATACAGTGAGCGATCCCAAAGTCGCTACTCAGTGGGATGTCATTTACTTCATCTTCTGCAAAGTGTTTGTGTCTGATATTCTAGTGGTTTGGGGAGAACATTTATGTGACATTGGAGAGATATTTCTCCAGTGTAATTTCTGCTTCTCAATGCCCTGTCTTCCCCAGTCTAAGTTAGTTTGCAGACAGAGGCACTGATACCAGGTTAAAAAGCAGTTTTCACTAAGTTTATCTGGTTTTTATCAAGAAGGCCATTCATTGTTGTTGTTTTCCAAGACTTAAGATGGAGCTTAATGATCATCTGTTGAAACTGCTTTCTTTCAAAATTGATGAACCAAGGTAGAGAGATATTAAATGCTTTATGAAAGTTTACACTGATAATAAAAAAGAGTGGTTCTTTGGCAAAAAGAATGAAAGAATCCTGGTTACAGATGTCCTATATACACCTGTTTATAGGTGTCCACCATGTGTCAGACACTGTAGAAACCTTCATGGATGTCAACAGATTTCATCCTCACTAGGCACCCATAAGGCAAGAATTATTTTCCCCACTTTCAGGTGGAGAAAACTGAGGTTTCAAGATACTCCATCATTGGCTCTAGGTCTTTCCCTTAACGAGTAAACAGACTAGGATTCAAATGTAGGACTCTCTGGTTTTCTTCTGTACCTCACTTTGTGTTAGGACCATGGCCTCCAGATCCCTAGTCTAGAGGGCTTTCATCTACATCAATGTTTAGACAGCTTTTTCATTGCTTTCATTTTATAGTTTATATTTCATTAGGCTTTAAGGAATAAGGGTGTTTATTTGTAAAGAGCCTGGAGATCCACTTGAGCATTATGTGAGATCTTATACGTGGGAGGCAGGAATAGAAACAAGAGATAGGGAATGGAAAACAAATAAAACTTCTACCCTCAGGTTCATGGAGCTCTTCATTAAAAGTATGCCATTCAAGGTCAGAAATAACTGTTTAATAAGGAATAAACAAATACATAGCTACCCACTTTTCCTCTCAGCTCGGATGTCCCCTAACCTTTCATGGTGACAGTAGAACTCTGGAATGCATGCTGTTCCCCACCACCATCCCCCAACTGCCAGTTTCCCATTCTTTCTCCATCCTAGCTAATGGTGCTACCATCCATCCATCCATCCAGGTGCACAGCTCAAAAACTTAGGAGTCATTCTTTTCATTATTCTCCCTTGCAATACACTCACCCACATTCTATAAATTCTACCTCCCAAATATATTTTGTGCCCGAATCTGTCTACCTCTCTCCATGTCCACAGCCATCCTTGTACTGCACGCCAATACCGCAAGAGCTTCCTTACTGCTCTCTCTGTTTCTGCCCTTACTTATGTACCCCTGCCCCTGCTTAATACTCTCAGAGGTCCCTCACTGCACTTAGAACAATGTCCAAACTCCTTACCTTGGTTATAAGGGCCTGCCTACCTCTCCTTGCTTGTCTCCTGTTGCTCATCCCTTCTCAATGAACTGCTTGAGCTGCATCAGCTTCCTTCTGATCCTTCAACCCTATAAGCTAGTTTCCATATTAGGACCTTAGAACTTGCCAATCCCGCTACCAGGAACATGCCCTCCACTGATGATCCCTTGGCTAGCTCTTCCTTATTACTGGGCATCAATTTCAATGCTGTCTCCTCAGTTTGGCCCTTCTTGGGAAGTAAACATAAATTAGCCCTTCCTCACCCTATCTGAGTCACTCCATAGCATAGTGACTATAGCATATCACAAACTTCTTTTCTCCATTGCATTTGTCACCACATGAAATGTTTTGTTGGTCTATTTATTCGCTTGTTTGCTGTCTGTCTTTTTTCATAAATGTGAACTCTGTAAAAGCAAGGAGTTTTCCCAAGATAGTTATGCCTGACACATAGTATTTAAATGTTAAATACTAAATAAGGATCTGTGGAATAAAGAACAGGCAAATTCAGAGGCCTTTGGGACATAAAAAGAACAATTATGACTAAATCATAATCTTCTTCATTATCTTGGTTATAGGGGTAAGGGCAAGAATTTGCCCAAATATAGGTCATTTGGGGTTCTAAAAACTCTGATAAATTAGGTCTTTTTAGATGATAAAGGTAAAGCTATTAAACATGAGGACTTTTTATGGATATTACTCTTTCTCTAATATCTTAGAGTTGATAATGGTACTTTATCTTTATAATCTAACCACATCAGGGACACTATGCAGTGGTGGTATTGATAATAATAATAACAATAGTAAAAAATAGTAATAGTAGCAAATACTTGTATAAGGTTTCCTGTGTTCCAAGCATTGTCCTAATTACTTTATACAGATTAGCTTACCTGATCCTCTTGGCAATGCCGTGAGTTAGGTTCTATAGTCTCGTCATTTGCATGAAAAACTTGAGGCACAGAGAGGTTAACTAATATGCCTAGGGTCACACAGTAAGTAGTAGAACTAGGTTTTCAAGATACATTTAGCCTGGCTCCATGGTCTGTGTGCAGCTTTGCTCTGTGGCTTCAGAACAGCTTAGCCATCAGGTGTGCAGGGCTGGGGAGTGGGGATTGGTCAAACTTCTTCGCTGCAGGGAATCTGCTGCTTAAGAAGTCATGTCCATTAGGCCTGGTTCCTATCTCCTCAGGTCTGGATCCTGACATCCATGTTGTGTCCCACTGATAAAATGAGTACAACGAGTGCAAGTCTTCTTCTTCCTGTGTTTGTGCATAAATTTCACATTTACGGTCGTGTGGATGCTCCCCACGGGAAGGAGGGTCATGGCCCTGAGTCACGAATAAGGTATGATATGGGACCTGCTGCTTAGGATCTCTGGGTTCAGGAGTCATCATGCACCATAAGCCTTAATACACATCTCTCAGGGATGAGTATTGTTTTTCTTCTCTAATTTAACATTTTTATATTAATATTACATTAATAGTTTTAACATTTAAAAGATTCTAATTTCCTCTACATTTTGACAACCGACACAACTTCTTGAAGGAGAACATCCACACAGAGAAGTGTGTAAGTCGCGCATGTACAGGTGAGTGAGTTACAGAAGGCGAGCCTGTCCCCGTGCCGGATCATCACCAGCACCTCCTGGGCGCCCTGGAGACACTTCCCAGCCACACCTCCTCTCTTCCTGCCTGAAGGTCACTGCCCTGCTGACCTTTGCGACAGGTTAGCTTCATCTGCTCTGAAACTCTCTATAATGGAGTCATCAAGTCATCAGCACAGATTCCTTTGTGCTTGGCTTTTCACTAATATTATATTTGTGAGATATGTTTTTAAACATCTGCTAAGCCTCTTCACACCACTGCTGACTGGGGAGCTTGCCGGCAGGCAGTCCAAACCCCCTAGCTCGCCTCCTGTGGTAAATACCCACACTTATGTAATTGATAGTTTTAATAAAAATTGTGTATTTTTCATTTAAAAAAATAAGCATCTGCTCAATGTTCACCTTTTTTGGTGCTCTTACTGTTTCAGGTGTTTTAGAAAATAACTGTGAGAGCTTCCATGCCTAAGTGTTGAAAGAAATAGAAATTTGTACCTATAAGTTTCCCTTTTTTATTGTGGTAAAATATATGTAATGTAAAATTTACTATTTTAAATATATACACACACACACACACACACACACACACACACACACACATACTTACAGTTTATGCTATACTTTGGGACAAAATGAATAAGACCTTAGCATTTAATCCTTCATGTTGTCTTGCTATGCTTATTTTCTTTCCATGGATTTCAGCTGACTAGTGTCCCACACCTGTTTTGATGTTGAATGTTTTTTCTTCCAGCTGAAACTTTAGATGATCACAGGGGTAGGGGTGGGGCAGAAACCCCCTGAAAATGGATAGAAAATTTATATTATTGTGACTATGTAAATTTTTCAGAAGAGAGGCCATCCCCCAATACTCTGTAGGATAAAAATGATTCTGAGGCACTGAGCCTGGGTGTACAAAGGCTGTGTCGTGTGTGTCCTAATAAAAACACAGCTTCACAGCTTCAGAATTGCACTTCTCCTGGATAGTACTCTTCTAGAGAATGTGGAAGAAACTTATATTTTTCAAAGACATTAAGAAGCCAAAGTCACAGTCCACATTTAATGAGCCAGATAGTTTTAAGGAAATGCAGGGAAGTGATAAAGAAGGAGCTCCTTGATGAATTGTGTATTCAGGTTAAAACACACACACACTTCATAAAATAGGATCATTAATTAACTTTAGCATCCTGCGGAGAAGTTACTTTGTCAGGCTAGCCACATGTTAAAATCGGAGCACTTAGAATAAGTCAGACCAAAAGAATCTTTCACATAGAATATCTATCTAATGGAGACAGGCACATCTGAAAAATGGATGCAGCTCTCCACCTCACCTTATAAGGTTAGGATGGTTTTAGACTAACTGGGGGAGAGGCCCTTCCTTTTTTTTTAAAGATTTTATTTATTTATTTGACAGAGAGAGAGATCACAAGTAGGCAGAGAGTCAGGCAGAGACAGAGAGGGGAGGCAGGCTCCCTGCTGAGCAGAGAGCCTGATTCGGGCCTTGATCCTAGGACCCTGAGATCATGACCTGAGCCAAAGGCTGAGACTTAACCCACTGAGCCATGTAGGTGCCCAAGGCCCTTCTTTTAACAAGATTTTGGGCACCTGAAGTGGTTGCAGGTCTGGTTAATTAAACCGTGTACTTGCTCATGATGCATTCATCACTTTCCTAAATTTTGTGACAGTAACAAAGACACTATTTAACCAGCTTCAGCTCACTTAGTATTTGACCGTGATGCATTTTGTGTTGGGAAAAATAATCCCCCCCGAGAAGTCTCCGTCTGTCTCCTGGAAACTGCGTAGGAAAGGGGAATTAAAGTTCAACAGCTGACCTTTAAAGAGGGCGTGTGTGTCCTGGGTTATCCAGGTGGGCCCACCCTAATCACAAGCGTTTTTAAAAGTAGAAGAGGAGGCTGGAGGGGTATGTCAGAGTAATTCAGTCTCTGTAACAGTGGACGGTGTCTTCCAGAAGCCACGAGTGGACGCCTTCTCTCTGAGGGTCTCCAGAAAGAATGTGGACTTTCTAACACCTTGATTTTGGCCTGGGGAGACCCAGTTTAGATTTCGAACAAAATTGTGAGTAATGAATTTGGGTTTTTTTGAGCTAACGAAAGTGCTGTTGAAGTTTGTGGTCATTTTTTACGGTAGCAAAAGGAAACAAATGTCTGTTGTTTGGACCCATTCCTGTTTCAGTGCTCGGGTGCTGCTGTAGATGTGCGTGCTCCTGGAGGAGGAGGGGCCCCCTCTTGCCAAGGATGACCGTATCTCCTTGTATGGAGGGCTCCTCTGCTCCCACTGTTCTTAATGGCATTGCTTTTGACCTTGGGCACTTGGAGTGGTTTTCACTATGAGAATTCTTCAAAGGGACAAACTTGATGAGTTTGGATGACATTGACTCTAATAACTTTTAAACCTTTCTGTGAGCAAGATAACAGTTCAATAATAAAAACGGCATTGCTTTTCAGTTTTATGCTACTAAAATGTAACTCAGAACTGTAGCCAAGTGGGGTAAAACAAGACTGGGGGATGGGAGCCCTGGCTTTTCCCTGTTCCTTCCTCTGCCTGGCGTAAGGGGCTGTGATGAATGGTTTTTCTCCCGTAAACATTTTACAATAACTTCATCAAGGTCCTCAAATCCTTCTGACATTTGAATTGAAACTGTGACTTAATTTAGGGGAAAACGAGTATCTTAGTCCTGTAATTTACAATGCTACATTATCCCAGTACAAACACATATTTTGTTAACAAGTGAAGTCATTTATGTCTTATGATTTTTAGATTTTTTTTCCCCAAAAAGGTCCTGCGAATGCATATTGTTAGCCTATCTTTGTATCCAGTATTGCTGTATCATTCTTACTCATTTTGTTCCCTTGTATGGGGTGTTGCTTCTGAATTGTGGGGTAAAGGTTGGTCGACTAGTTCTATATCTTTTACAGAGACTTGGTTTTCCTATGCCAACGTTTTTTGTTGTTGTGTTTTTTTTTTTTCCTTGTGCGTAAATGCTCCCTCAGGGGTATCAGCTACCATAACTGATTCTGGACATTGGGAGAAGGCGCTGCAGCGTGTCCCCCTCCTGGCGATTGTGACTGAGGAGAAAGATGGAAATTAGGGTAGATAGCCTTTAGAATTAAAATGTGGGCTCAAAGACCCCATTTACCCACTTCCGTGGTTCTCGCCATGGAGCATGATGGAACCACCTGGGTGCTTTAAAAATATTGACGCTTGGACTGAACCCCTGGTCCGATTTTTATGAGCCCCAGTTAAGGCCTAGAGCATAAGGAGGTCTTAAAACTTAAAAATTAGAATCACAGGTGATTCTAATGTGTCACTGAGCTCTATCTCAATAGCTTTAGACCTATGGTGAATGTACCCCACCAGCTGGAGGAGGTGCTGGGCCACCATTGTTTTTTCTCTGCTTGGCTTAGTCAGCAGGCAGGGGAGCCCTGCCCAGACTACTGTGCCTACTCTGCCTGTGACTCTGGTTTTCCCATCTGGGTGACGTGTCTGCCATGCATGGGTCCAGTCACCTTTCTTAGAGGTTATTCCAAGCTCTTATGGTCTCCAGTTCACCAACTTCCTCTTAGATTTAGAAGAGGTAGTTGGCAGTCTTCGCTGGTTTCCCTACATGGCAGGACCTGGAGGCCCCTTTAAACCTGGAGAACTAAAGGGAAACCAGCCCGAAGGGTCCTGGTTGTCCGTGCTGTATGTGTTTTGCTTCAGAACATTCTCAAATGGAGTGGGTATTGGAGAAGACACAGGACACAGAGTGCCAAGTCTGGGCTTAGATTCTTAGCTAACAAAACAAACTTATCCCTCAGTCCTTACGAGGATTAAATGGGATAAAATGGAAAAGTACATACCAGCAATAGGCTCTCAGGAGATAATCCTAGATATTAGCTGGATGTTAACTCTTGTGTGAGTAGGACAAACATTAACTGCTGTGTGACCAGATTATCAGCCATCTGAGAATAAAAGAATCATCTCGTAGGTGGTGTTGCAAATATCACAGGCTCAGGGGTTCCTCCGTGGCCACAAGCCACACCTCCATGCTTTTTCTGTTAAAATCACTTATTAGAATTTGTTAGAAATTGACTTATTAGATTTCTGTTATGCTACAAGAGGGGTATATAATAAAACTCCTACAACTTGGACTGCCTTAAGGTAGAAGCTACTGTAACATTGTGTCTAGACAAAGTAGTGGTTTGGTGGTTTTTGAGTCTCTGTTGAACCCCTCACAATAAAATCTTATCATCCCAGGTCTGGCCCTATCTGACTTCACCTCTTTGCAGTTTGGAATCTGCCCTGAGAACATTAGCCGACCTGACTGAGGGAACTTGGTGCTGTGGAGATGTGGTAACATAATTAACATCTAGTAACACTTGAGGCTGAGACTGGTCTGTGCCTTAGGCCAGGCATAGAGTCCCTCCCGCCCCCTTGTGGGTTGAATAGTGTTCCTCCAAAAGCTGTTAAAATCCCAATCCCCCTGAATGTGTACTTGTGAATGGGACCTCATTTGGAAATACGGTCTCTGTAGACGCACAAGTGAAAAGAAGGGCATTAGGGTGAGCCTTAATCCAGTATGTCTGGTGACCTTACAAAAGAGGTGGAAATGAGGGCTGAGACAAGCACACAGGGATGACACAGGGATGATAAAGGATGCACCCATTAATTCAAGGAATGCAGAAGGTTGTCAGCAAACCAGCAGGATCTGGGAGAGACACCTGCAACAGAACTAACCCTGCCAACACCTCTATTTTGGACTTCTAGTCTCCAGAATGGGAGACTAGATAATTTCTGTTGGTTGAGTCACCTAGTTTGGGGTATTTTGTTATGGCAACCCTAGGAAACTAAGACCCAATTTCCCTCACTTTCTCACAAGGATGCTATGGAGTCTTTGAATTCAAAGACAAGCATTGAATTACTAGGTTGAAAAGCGAGAAGGCTGATATTTAACCATTTCTACCTTCAGAAAGGGCAGTTTCACATGATCCAACTTAAGACTTTTCTGGGGATGGGGAGAGCCTTTTGTGTGGCCTATAAATCCTAGGGTGGGTGGGGGCTGTCTCTAGATTTTTTTTCATTTATCCCCTTGTTGAGCATAGGGAGGTGCTCTCATGGGGGACATCTTGGCTACTTAGTTCTCTGGCTTTCCTTTAGGTTTTTGGGATGCTTCTATGTATTCCATGTAGCCAGGTAAAACCTAATGGGATGAGGGAGAAGGAATAGGACTCCAAAGCCCTACCTCTCTAAAAAGGTCTGAGGTAGGTGAGTAGATGGGGACATTTTGGTGTTGTAAAGAGCCTGGAAAAAAGAATCCAAAATACAGGTAACCTCAAACACTTAACTTGAATATCTAAAATAGAACATTTTTCAGCCAGATCAGTTCTGATAATATATATATACAGATTAATATATCACATCAAATCATACTTAAGCTATGATGTGGATGGAATCTCCAAGAATTACTAAAAATCAAGAGCCCTGGGGTGCCTGGGTGGCTCAGTGGGTTAAGCCTCTGCGTTTGGCTCAGGTCATGATCTCAGGGTCCTGGGATCGAGCCCCACCTCGAACTCTGCTCAGTGGTGATCCTACCCACCCCCCCCACCCCCCCGCCTACTTGTGATCTCTCTCCATCAAATAAATAAATCTTTTTTTTAAAAAAAAATCAACAGCCCTGGGCATTGGGGCAGATGGTCTTTCCTCCTCTAGCTGTACTTCCAGCTTCTCTTAGTATGCCATCCCGTACCTAAACCTTCTTCCTGGCTAGTACATTTCTTGACCTCTAAGAGGAGATTAGAGCCTCTTGCATGGAGGACAAAGGCGTGGAATCAAGCAGTCGTTTTTGCTGCTTCATTTCCAGCTATGGGTTTCTCTGGGAAACATGACGACGTTCTGACATTGCGTTACAAACAAGATGCCGGCATATCTGTCCCTGCCAACACTGTTACTGTTTTTGAAAGAGTCCCCAGTATGAAGAGTTTTTCTCTCTCAGTTTTTCACTAAAATGAAAACAGCAATCTCCTGTGGCTTCATAATCAACAACACGATTTAGAAGAGACTTGAAATACAGGCACACAACTAGGTCCAACCTCCTAACTTGACAGTGAAGCCTCAATACGCTGAATTACTTAACCTCTATTTTTCCCAACAAAGGAGAGGTAAAAATGTAAGGATATGTTATATTCACTGTGATCCAAGCTTATGAAACTTAGGAGTTTTTAAAAAATGCAGTAGAGTTTTTAATAGGAGTCCTCTAAATGGATGTGAAGCTTGGTTAAGGATAACCTTTATGAGATCAGAGTCTCAGACCTTAAGTTTGTAAATTTCCCAGCAGGCTTCTATTCTTAGGAACAAACTACAAGGATGAATGGACACCTAGAATAATCTAATGGGGTGATTGTTAATGTTTATACTCAAAGTACTGGATCCTGGGATCAGTTTCTTATCAAAATACTTGTAACTTAGGTCAAAGACCTATCATTACCTAATTACTTATTCCTCCTGCAAATTTCTGAATGTCTACTAAGTGTCAGGCATGGTGCTAAGAGGGTGAACACTTGGCCCAAACAGCCAGTTTCTGGCACCATGAAGTTTACAGTTTAGTACGAGGCATTAATAATTCATGTGAATAAGTTCTAGGGATGGTGGCCATTTCAAGGTGCTATGAGGAACACTACAGAGGTCAGTTGAGTTAGATTTGGGGACTGATTGAGAAAGCGTTCGATAGAAAAGAATCCTAAGCTAAAACCTCAAAAATAAGGGTTTATTAAAACTGGACAAATTCCCAAGAGGCAAAAAGACAGAACACATAATAGGAACTGAAAGTAATGCACTAGGAAATTAGGATCCTCAAGAGGAGCCTAGAGAGGTATGCAAGAGCCACACTTTGAAGGAGCTTGTGAGCCATTTGAGAAGTTTTAATTTTATCCTGAGAGCAACTGGCAGCCATTAAATGATCCTCGGCAGAGAATGAAAAGGATCAGATGAGTTGCCTGGCAGTGTGGACAATGGATTTATCGGGGAATTGGACCAGTAAAGGAGTTGATGCAGTGAACAAGGAGAGAAGTGGACATATGAGATACTAAAAAACAGAACTGGTAGAAATTTGTGAGTGGGTGTGGGTATGGGGGAGAAAAGGAAGACTTAAGCTTTCTTAGCTTCATAGAGTCGTACCCTTCATGGAACTCAGGAACTTGGGGAGAAGGTCCAGTTTTGGGGGAAAGGAAGTGAGTTAGCTTGGGACATGTTGATTTGTGGGACAGGGTATGTCCAAGTAGAGCTCCTTGGTAAAGAGATCTATGAGATCTGGAGAAGGACAGTACTAGGGGTTCTTCCAGGATGAGTTCCTCAGATAGCTGTTGGGGGAGGGCTCCAGGAAGGAGGGAGTGCTGCACTGAGTTTTGAAAGATGAATAGCAGTGGTCAGGTGATAAAGAAGGGGAATGTTCGGGGGGCCTGGGTGACTCAGTGGATTAAAGCCTCTGCCTTTGGCTCAGGTCATGATCCCAGGGTCCTGGGATCTAGCTCCGCATAGCATCAGGCTCTCTGCTCAGCAGGGAGCCTGTTTCCTCCTCTCTCTCTGCCTGCCTCTCTGCCTGCCTCTCTGCCTACTTGTGATCTCTGTCTGTCAAATAAATAAACAAAATCTTAAAAAAAAAAAAAAAAAAAAAAAGGCCGGGGGGGGGAACACCCTCCAGAAAGGAGAACATTGGTGAAAGAAACCAGAAGGCAATGAGGAACTGTAGGTGATACAGAAGGGTTGAGCTGGAGGAGGCAGGCAGGGAATAACTGGGTCTTGTACGTCCTGTTCTATGCCTAAGGGAGTAGGAAGGAACTAATAAGGTTGTAGGCAGGGGAGGGACACCTGATCATATTTGTGCTTTAGAAATTAAACAAGGGACTGGCAAGAGTACTGGAAATGGGAATGTTAGACTATTAAGAAAACACAATACTATTCCTGTCCAAAGACGAGGTCCCAAATTGAGGCAGAGGGGATGAGAGAGGAGTGAATACAGGCAATACTGAGACTGTAAAAATGACAGATGTAGCTACAGACTCTGGGAGGCAAGATGGCAAGAGTGACGTTCAGGGTTCTGCCTTGGCTGATGGTGGGCCACTTGATAAGGACAGCAGCAGGTGGGTGATGGCGAGGGTTAACTTTGAGAAAGCAGTATAAATGGGCCATAAACCTCAGTTTTTCATCTTAGTAAAGTCATGAGTTACTAAAGGATTAGAAATAGCAATTTTAACTTTGGTCGGTAGTGAAGAACTTGTGGCAATGTCCCTTGACCTTATTCCATCAGTATTGAGGGACAGGCATTCACTCTGTAAAATTACTTTCTGTCTTCTAAAGAGACCTCAGTATTCAACACGTGGAGGGGAGGGAGAAAAATACTAGGACTCAGAATTGGTGGGGTATATTTCTTTTCTGAATCAGATTATCTGCAACAAAAGCATTTTGATAATTTGTCTAATGCCTCAAGATATATACAGCTGATCTATTTTTAAAGTTTCAGCTGAAATGTTCTGAAAAGCCTTCCTTGAATACCTTCTCTAAATAGTATCCTAATAATGGGAACTATGGGAACTATGTACTTTGTACTCACAGCACTTCCATCGGCTTCAAATCACGTCTTTTATTTACATATTTGTCATTCTCACTATAAGGTCCTTGGTGTCTGTTATATGGGTTGGTGAAATATTTTGACTGTCACCCCTGGCTACACTTCTGATCTGAAGCCAGAATCTGCTTTATGTTGCTATATAATACATGGAAACCTCCATAATTTGAGATCCTTAATGGTAATATGAGCAGACTAAAGAAAAAACTGTCAATATGGTAAGTGGGTAGGTCTGTGTATAGGGGTTTGTGTTAGGGTCTGAAATGGGGAGGTTTGTGGCCAAGTGAGAATTGCAAAGCAATCACCCTTACTTTTGGAAGGAGGACAAAACTTCTCTGCTTCCAAGGAGGAGAGCTTTATTGAATTCCAACTAAGTTTCTGTGACTAAGTGGAGAGATCCTGAGTGAACCTTCCTCCAGAAGCTGGCTTAATTGGATTCCCACTGGGCAGAATGAGTTCTTAATCAGAACAGATTTTATTTGTTTAAAATGAATATTGTTGAAGTTACCCTCTATTTATCAACGAAGTGGTCATTAACAACCATCGTGGCTGACTGACAGATTCCATTAGGGAAATAATGAAGTTTGGATTACTATCAACATTTGCTAATAGTTTTACAATTTGCAGAGCATGAGCCTGGAGTGAAATAGGGCTGCTCAGTCAGGTAGGCTGACCACAGGGAGGAGGTGAGGAAGGAAGTAATGAAAAGCAAAGGGAGCTTGACAAAAAATGAATGGCTTGAAGGAAGAATTTCTACAAACAAATGCAAATTCAGATCCATATCTTTTAATTACCATATTAGAAAAGTTGATTATTTAAAATTAGACTTGCCAGATGTTTTCGTTGTAAGCAGGAATGGGAAACTCACTGAGTGCAGAGAAAATAGACAAATTTATCCTTTTCAAAGGTCCTAGTTATTTCCTAACAGCTTATAGGAAACTGAACTGAAATAATGAAAAAGCAACCAGCTTTAGAAGGAAATGGAGGGAAAAAGCTTAGAAGTAAAATTGAGAATAAATAAGATCAAATCCTATTGCGTGTTTGCATTTCTGAAACTTGGAAGCTTGGCCTGATGTACAAAAGGGTGGAATTTTTTTTCTCCTAAGCACCATTTTTGTTACTTACATACTTTGAGATTGTAAAAAAAGTTCCTCCCCCCATCTCCCAGACCCTTATTAAACTTCCATTACCTCCATACCCAGGCCCCAGCAAAAACCATAGCAACAGGGTTCCTCTCCTCTCTCCACTCCCCCATCATCTGGCTGCAGAGGAGTGAACAACTTCTAGGATTTGGTTTGGGAGACCCTGGAAATGCCTGTTCTCCAATAAGCTCTCCCACCATCCTAAAAGTTTTCCATCTGATTCATTTGTTCTGTATACCAAACACCTTTCTCCTCGCCCACCCCATCTTTTTCTTCTAGCACTCTGCCTCATAAGCACACATTTCTGGAAGAGGTAATAACTTCGAACCCATTAGCTCTTACTGGTTAAAACCTTAACCCAAATAGAAGTCCTGGGGACACTGAAGCAGGTGGAATGGATTACCTGGATATTAGCATTTGGAAAGGGGGGAGACACTTGTAAGAGGTGGAAGAGCTGGATTTATTTTTTATTTTTTGCCCGCTCTACTCCTCTACTCCTCTGAAGAGGAGACTCCTCCGGCTAAATTGCTATTGATAACGTCCCTGATCACTAATTCCCCAGCTAAAATCAATTACAGTCTTGATGCCCTTTACATATTGCCAAAGAGCCCAAGATAATAAACACTGGATATACATGGGGACAACTTCCTTTATGACAAAAATAGGTTGTCTTGCTATTGCCTGTCCTTTAGTTTCTGGGTCAGTGGTCTGGGATCCTAGTTTCTTACGTAAGAAATTAGCTGTGGCCTTAAACGACCTCTACCCAAGCATGCAACAGAACCAGATGAGGACAAGTAAATTCCTTGCCAGATTTGACTCAATTACAATGAAAGAAATTACTGAATCTTTTGAAAGTAGACTTAAACCCAACAGTTATTACATGGGATATAGGCAATACATCTCTAGTTTTGAACCAAGCAGTTTAAACATATCACACATGAGAAGAAATAGACTCACAGCAAGTAGCTTTCTGGGGGAGGGTGGGGGATAGGAATTTTGCATATTACTTAAATCATTAAGAGCCTACTCTGGTAAGTACTATTATCAGTATAGATGTAAGCACTGTAAGCTTGGTTCTACCCAAATATATGTATTGAGGAAGACAAACTATATTTTACTATGAAGTCTAATAAAATATAAACAGAATAAGAAAAATTAGCTGGAAAATAAGTATTGTAGAATTCACTTTGGGATTGATCAAATGGGGCTTTCAATGAAATAGAGGCCTCCTAATGAGAAAACCCCAGAAATAGGAAGAACAGTAAGAAACTGGCTGACCATGGATAGGAAATAAAGTTGTTAGTGATTTCTATTAAACTCCTAAGATAACTTAGGTTGGGTCTACTAACTCTGTGTCTTCAACTGGAATGGTTCTAGTTGTAAAACCACTCTGTCAAGATCTAAAGGAAGGGTAGAACGTAAAGTGGATGGTAGGTGGGATAGGAAATATTTCAACCCTGATGCAAGGGTAAGCCTGGTAAGTTGGGAAAGTCTAGGCTGACTTGAAGAGAGATAAGGAACATGTGGGGCAAAGAGAGGGTAGAGAAATGGCAGGTGTCTGGGGGCAGAAGGACTGGCTTCACATCTAAGTCTAATGAACTCATTTCAGACTCCTAAGGACAGTGGAAAGCCATTGAAAAGATCTTAGTGCCTACGTCTGAATTCTGAATACCTAAAATAATGCATCAAGCCTCTGGTTGTTTAAACATTCACCTATTTAACTACAAATTAGCAGGGTTAACAGGTGCATATATTTAATGAGTATATAAAAATCTTAGTACTGTCCTGACCACTTGATGGTCATTAAGACCTCTTATGAGCATGAGGCCTTGACTATGTGGACCACAGGCAACTGTTCTTGAAGTGAATGATGCTACGACTCTTGACCGACTGAATTTTATGAAGTACTAGAATCAACTACTATGAAGTAGTATGGTGTAGTTTTAGTTTGCCTAAACTACAACAAAACTGGTGAGAGTGTATTATGGTTACATAGATTTTCAGTAACAATGAATGATGCAAAGGCCTACAGTAAGGCCTATAATGCAACCCATCCAAGAAAAAATAAGTTCTTTGGTCGATAGACTAAAACTTTGAGTATCACTACAGTACAAATATTTCTTATATATTTATTTACAAAATGATATTCCTGCAAGTAATATCAAATAAGTTATTGGTAGAAATATTAAAGTTGTCTGGACTGCTTTCAGGTGCATGGTCCTTTCTGTGTAAATCACTGATTACACAGCTCTTCAAATGAAGAAGATTCCAAGGGCCCGCATTCACTGACCTTTCTCTTTGGTCAGTTTACTTTGGTCTAGTTTACTATATGCATGTGAGAGAAAAAAAAAAAAAGTACTTTAGATTCTTTAATCCAGATTTACTTTCCCAATAATTAGGTAAGGCTCCATTATAAGTGACAGTGAAAATTTGAAATAACCTATTGGGTATTCCTATAAGCAGGACGAATACAAATGAAAATCAAAAGGTTTAATTCTCATAAGGAAAAGGGGAGAGATCTATGCCTCCTTTTTCTTAGGGTGCTTGCTTTTATAAATTTGTAACTGTTAAATTCTTCCTTTGCCTTGTTGAGTTTTAAGTCTTCTTATAAGTCTTGTAGGGCTTAGAATTTAGGGGTATCGTTCTCAAGGACGAGGGAGCCATCCTTCTGAATTGTGATTTAGAGCTACTATATCCACGAAGTTCTGTGGGAAGGTGGGATCCTGACTTTGGCTTATACCTCCCTCTGAGTTGGAAAACTACCTCCTGTCATAAAGATGAAAAATTTATATTTGCATACAGCCAGTTAGGTAACACAGATGGTTACCCCAACTATTAGGTAAGTCTAGGATGTACTTTAGGTGACAAATGTTGCTGGTAAGCCCTCTAAACTTGAACTCGTGACCTGAGACCACATAGGTAACAGGCTATATTTGCCTGGCTGTATAAAAAAGTGAGATTTCCTGCTTTCAGCGCTCTTAGGTTGCCTGTGATGCAGAGCATATTCTGACTAATGCTGCTTCATTAATCACTTCTGGCTACCTTTTGTTGAGAGAGTTTCTGGGTTGGGAGAAGCTGGGTTTAATTTCTCAAGATCTAACATCAGTGTAGTTCTACTTCATGCTATTAAAAAATGGGCAGAAGATATGAACAGACACTTCTCCAATAAAGACATACAAATGGCTTTCAGACACATGAAAAAATGTTCATCATCACAAGCCATCAGGGAGATTCAAATTAAAACCACATTGAGATACCACCTTACCCCAGTTAGAATGGCCAAAATTAGCAAGACAGGAAACAACGTGTGTTGGAGAGGATATGGAGAAAGGGGAACCCTCTTACACTGTTGGTGGGAATGTAAATTGGTGCAGCCACTTTGGAGAACAGTGTGGAGATTCCTCAAGAAATTAAAATTGAGCTTCCCTATGACCCTGCAGTTGTGCTACTGGGTATTTACTCCAAAGATACAGATGTAGTGAAAAGAAGGGCCATCTGTACCCCAATGTTTATAGCAGCAATGGCCACGGTCGCCAAACTGTGGAAAGAACCAAAATGTCCTTAAACGGGCGAATGGATAAGGAAGATGTGGTCCATATACACTATGGAGTATTATGCCTCCATCAGAAAGGATGAATACCCAACTTTTGTAGCAACATGGATGGGACTGGAAGAGATTATGCTGAGTGAAATAAGTCAAGCAGAGAGAGTCAATTATCATATGGTTTCACTTATTTGTGGAGCATAACAAAAAGCATGGAGGACAAGGGGAAATGGAGAGGAGAAGGGAGTTGAGGGAAATTGGAAGGGGAGGTGAACCATGAGAGACTATGGACTCTGAAAAACAACCTGAGGGTTTTGAAGGGGCAGGAGGGTGGGAGGTTGGAAGAGCCAGGTGGTGGGTATTAAGGAGGGCATGGATTGCATGGAGCCCTGGGTGTGGTGCAAAAACAATGAATACTGTTATGCTGAAAAGATTAAAAAATAATAAATAAATAAATAAAATAAAATATCCCCCCAGGCCTCCAGTAGATGTGAATACTTCTACAAATGACAACGAAGGAGACTTTGAAAGAAGTTAGAGGACTGGTCTGTGGGTTAATGATGAGTGCCAAATTTGAGTTATCCTACCTCTGAGTCTGGCCTATTTTTACTAGAATATATTTTGATACACTTCCCCATCCTCTGGCCTTCTTAGCTAATCTGTAAATTTAATTTGGACGTCGAGAATTTTAAGATCTTTCAAAGAAGGAGAAGATAGCAAAGTAGGTTGTCCCAAGGCTCACATGGTCATGAACTGTCAGCTAGCTGACAAAAACTATTGGAGGTGGGGAGGGAAGAGGTTCAGCAGTTGAGGACTCCAGGTCAGTGAGTGTGATGTGATGGAAAAGAAAACTAAGAGCCTCATAAGATAGGAAAAATAAAGCAATTCCTCAAAGTTCATGAGAATCTAGTGTCAAAAAGCTATTAGGCACAAATTTTAGCATCAGGGCTGCCAACAGACTGCCCTATGAAACCATTATGGCTCTACCAGATTGAGATGCAGATTATAAATGGTCTTGGCTCATGTGGGCTACATCTAGCAGGGACACTGTCTAGTAGAACTATGTGATGGGAATGTCCTAGGTCCATGTTGGCCTTCAGAGCCATCAATGGCTAGGTCTACCGAACATTGAAGTTTTAAATAGCACACATTTCTGGTGGCTGCTTGATAGCTTTATGGAACTAACTAATTCAAAGGAAATCTTGGGATCACTTAAAGCCTATGTAGAAATATATACACAGAGTCTTGTGCTATGAGTGGAAATAAGTCCTATGTATAGGACACGGATGCACATCTATCACTGATGGCAGGATATGTAGACACTGGAGTGGGAGTCCTCAATGTTAGCAGTGATAGGAACATAGGGATGCTCGGACCCAAGTAAGCTTTTCTGGGCTTTCCAGCCATCTGCTGAGGCCTTTTTGTTGTTGTTCTCACATACTTCATTATTTTCAAGTTCTGTTATCTCTATCTTGGCCCACATCCTGGGAATCCTAAGAGAATTCACTTGGGAGAGTTTTAGAAATTGCTTTGTAGATTAAAATTCTATATAAAATGTTTATTACTATGGCCAGTCCTGATTTAGAGATTAGACTTCTGAAGGCTCCCCTTTATAAAGTTCAGAGAGCTGCATCTGTTACTAACCCAGGAGGCTGATGCACACATAGAGTTGGATTGGGTGGTCTTTTTACCTGGAGAGCTGACCCGTCCTTTAGCCTCTGCCTCACTTGCAGTCCTCTTTCCTGGGGGCGGGGATGGGGTGGGGCAGGCATCTCCACTCCTAGATGGAGTTACATACATGTACCTAGAGGCCTGGGACAG
This sequence comes from Neogale vison, assembly GCF_020171115.1. Classification (NCBI taxonomy): domain Eukaryota; kingdom Metazoa; phylum Chordata; class Mammalia; order Carnivora; family Mustelidae; genus Neogale; species Neogale vison. The sequence goes on along the minus strand of NC_058095.1, from coordinate 109,393,124 downwards.
GGGGAGGCTAGCAAAGTGAGTGACATACAGTGGAAATAGTAACTGAGTCAGAAGACCTGCGTCTGTGTCCCAGTCCTACCTTGTTACTATAGCCGGCTGAAGTACTTTATCTCTTAGGACTCAGTTCTCTCATCTAACAAATTTAGGGAGCATTTACTGTGGGTGGCCACACAGTGTTTGCGGCTGGAGATTGATCATGTATACCAGATTACAAACCCCTGCTCTCATGGGATATATATTCCAGTGGTAGGCTGAAAATCATAAACAATAGAAGGTAATAAGCTGGGTAGAATGGGTGGGAAATAGACAGGACATAATGTGAAAACCTCTCTGGGTGGGAGGGAAAGTTTAGATCGGCTTCACCAGGAAATGAACATTTGAGCAAAGGCTTGAAGGTCCATGTCCCATTGGTTCCTTCACAGTCTGAGGAAAAGCTTTCTAAGTAGTATAGGTTGGAGTCCAGAAATAGAAGAATAGCTAAAGTTTTTTTTATATTTGTTCCATATTTTATATAGTTTTATATATTAACCAACTAGTTTCCATATATAGGCTAAACAACCCTTGCCTGGAACTAATAACATTGACAACAGCTACTCCAAAAAATGCTTACTATATGCTAGATGTAGAGTGGACAAAGGATCTGGCATAGGTGATATCTGAACTACCTCAGCTACTTACAAATTGGTACCAACTGGACTTCATCCTCGAAAGTGAAGGCAAACCCATTATCTTGTCCCCTTCCCTGAGACTAATAATTGGTCATTTTTCACTTAATCTCTTGTTTCACCATTTACCACTTGTCATTTTATATCAGCACTATGACAGCCTGCTACATGTGTGTGCAACATAGCATAAAACTGAGGAGACAGTGTAACACTGTATGCTACTACTCTGAAATTAAAATTTTAAAAGGGGGGGGCACCTAGGTGGCTCTGGTCGTGATCCCAGGGTTCTGGGATCGATCCCCACATTGGGCTCCCTGCTCAGTGGGAAGCTTGCTTCTCCCTCTTCCACTCCTCTGCTTGTGTTCCCTCTCTTGCTGTGTCTCTCTCTGTCAAATAAATAAAATCTTTTTTAAAGATTTTAAAAGGGGAAAAAATAAAACCGAGGAGATGATTCTCCACAGAATTCAAGGAGTTGCTGCTCCTCAAGAATATCTTTTTGAGAATGTTTGAATAGTGAGCAGCCTTGGATAACAGATAACATCTCCATCTGGAACAAGGGGCTGGTTGCTTGCTGTTCTTCATGAAGGATTTGGGTTTAAGCTCAGGTTCCTTTGTCTTAGATTAATTGCCTGAGTCTACTGCAAAGAGATGATCAGTTCTTCAGGAGCTGGTTTCCTTTAGCAGTTGGAAAGCTGGATAATACAAATCATGAATTGAAGAGATGATCAGGGGAAATTGTTCCCAAACATTTTCTTTCTGTCTCTCTAAAACTATGGGGATGTCTTTTCCCTAGAGAAGTCAGACTTCAGGAAGCACATAACATTTGCATAATCAGAAAGCTCCACATCCTTGGATGTGCAAAGCTGCCAGAGCTGGGTCAGAGAGTCAAGCTGAATGGAATTACTGAAGGCTGCTGTGCGGCTGGAAATGTGATCTGTAGATGAAATAGAAGGCAAAGCTCTGACAGCTTGGTATTGAGATTTAACATTTGTACAAGGTCTTTGAAGGTGAATGCATGGCCAAGAACAAGTAACTATTCAGAAGAACCTGTATTGGGAAGAATCCACCATATAATCAAAAGCAGACTCCAACTGAAGGAATTAGACTAACACCTCCCTAAAATACTGTTGGATTCTTCTACATCTTAAATGAAGGAATTAGCACCATCAAATCTGTAATTATCCTACCTAGTTCTTTTGAGAGTGTACTCACAGGTGTAGCATATTTTAAATTACCCGTATTTGACTGAGTTCCTATTTCACCCTCTATACCACATTTTCATTATCTATCTTCAGGCACTTACCCAAAGAAGTCTAGGGTGACTCTTCATCCTTGAAGCATCCAAAAGTGCTTTATAAACTATATCGACATTTACCGGCTACTGAAATGTGCCATTTCTAAAAATGGAAAAGTTATTCACTGCTATTAACATTGCCACACCGAATTTCAATACTTTAAATGACAGGAAAATAGTCTGTAGCAAATCCTTTTAATCCTTGATAACTCATTGAATTATTATCTAACAATAGTATAACTTGGAGTAATAAAGAAACCTTAGGGAAGATGGAGTAAGAAAGCAAACTAGATTAAAGGAATAAAAAGTGATTGAAATAGGGAACCAAAAGTACAGGTGACAGAAGAAAAATGAAATTAGATTTAATGTCCTTCTGTGTACAAGTTTAATTTTGATGATCAAGAAAATGACAAACTATGAGGGGGAAAAATGTCTTCAAATATTCTCTGAAAGGCTTATATCCAGAACATGTAAAAAAAAATCCTAAATGAGAGGATAAACATACCAGTTAAAAAGTGGATGGAGGACTTGGAGAAATTTCATCAATGATACACAAAGCCAAAAATACTTAAGATACAACATCAGTCATTAGGAAAAATACAAATCAAAGCCACGGTGAAATATCCCTTCACACTACTAGTATGTCTACAATAAAAAGCAAGATAGCTTTTGCTGATGATGTGGAGAAACTGGAGCCCTTCTACATAGCTGATGGAAATGTAAAATGGTATATAGGTACTGTGAAAGCCGATATATCTGTTTCTTGAAAAGGTAAATCTAGAATATGACCTACAATTCCACTGCTCAGTAAACAAAAGAATTAAGAATGGGACTACAACAGGTCCTCGTGCCAACATTCAGTACAGCAGTATTCACAATAGCCAAAAGGTGGAAATAACTCATGTCCACCATCAGACAAACGAATAAACAAAATGTACTTACAATGGACTATTGAACTATGAGAAGGAATGGAGTTTTCTAGGAAGTGTAATAAACCTTGAAAACTTCGGTAAGCTAGACTTAAATGGAAAAATATAATTCTACTTCTATGAAATGTAAGAGACCAGTTCATAGAGATAAATTAGATTAGCAGTTACCAAGGGCTGCAGTAGGAGGGAATGGAGAAGAATTGCTTAACATGGTTTCTTCTTGGGTTGGGAAGTTTGGAAATCATGATTGTGGTTTTACAAGATTCTGAATGTAATACCACTGAACTATATGCTTAGTAGTGAAATGACACACTGGTTGTTTTGCCACAACTTTTTTTTTTTTTTTTTTTTTTTAAGTAATGCCTTCATTTGTGACTTCTTAAAAAGAAAAGCAACTTCTAAAATGGTCAGCTTCCTTAAACAGGAGAAAAGTGAAGGAATCATTTGGACTGAAGTAAATAGACTTGAGGAAATTCAAGACACGTTAAACCGGAAGGACTAAACTAAAATACAACCAACTGTAAGGATAGAATAAAGCAAATGCTATTATTAAATGTCAAGTGAGTGTTTTTTGAGTATACTACTTCTGGTCAAAACTAGAAACAGAATTGGGAGAATGGCTAACAGATTATGCTTTACCAACATGAAGGAATAGATTACAGTCATTAGAATCGTAATAATAGAGCCTGTAATGAAAAAAACCAATGTATTACGAGTCATAAAAGTATCATGATATAGAACCGTGTGTAGGCTCTTTGCTAAAAATGCATTCTACTGGGAGACAAATGAAAATGGTTCTAGGATTAAAATTGCTAATGATTTCAACTGTTCTTTAAAGGAAAGATCTTGTCTGGCTCAATACCTTGGGTCTCTATTAATAGTGACCTATTAATTACCTATTGGAGTTTTGAGCTACATTTTATCATGGAGCTCCATCAGTTCTCAGTTTTAATCTGATGGATTTTATCTAAATTGGTCTAACATGAAGTATAGCTAAGTCAGTAGTTTGGAGATATTGAATTCCAATTAAGTTTTGCCTGGGCTCCCCCTAAATATTCTCAATATCAAGACTTAAGGGTTCAGTCTACAGACTACAGGACTGTAGAGTTGACCATGAGCTCAGGAATTCAGTAATCCAAACTTCTCACCATACAAGTGCGGAAATGGACACAGCCCATATGCCCATAAAAGCTGATGGTCCAGACTGCCTGGGTCTCAATACACTGTTCCTCTTGCCAGAGCACCTTATTACCTGATAGTAACTCTGAATGGCAATATATCATGGACAGAGGGACTTGGTGCTGCAAAACCACTTTAAAATGTTTAGTTTATTGCTACTAAATTAACCAAACCCATCATCTCTCCCTTTGAACTTTTAGTATCCTTTACATTGCGAGAATGATTTCAACCTTGAGGAATTGGACTTCCAAAGCTTCTAGAATGTAGTAATGTGGAAAAAGCTTCCTAAAGAACTATGAAAATGATTCGATTCAGATTTCTTATTTCATCCTTGTGAAAGATCTGTTAAAAGTCTATAAACAGGTCCATTTTTGACCTGAAAAAAAGGGGAAATCAATCACAAGACCCTACCTTCTTTTATGATTTCTGTCTATTCAGTTCTACTTGCAACTGGGGCTGGGTTAAAAAAAGAAAAAAAACAAACCCCAAACCTTTTGACTCATTGGTTCTCACCTGGTCTATTTCTATTTCTAGCCTGTTGCAGGCTGCTGAGCCTCTGAGTTGCTAAATAAGCAATTGTTTTTCCTGCCTTCAACCACCACGGCGGGGGTGGGGGGTGGGGGGGTGGGGGTGGAAAGCAAATCATTCTGAAGATACGCTATTTGGTGCTACTTTTTCCATAGGGTCTATGAATTAGTTTATAATAACTATGGAGACTTCATAAAGTTTCCAGGTAGGCAAACAGATAGGAGTTGCAGATAACACTGTACTTTGGTTAGACCAGTGAGAGCTTTCAGTGCTTTTCTCCGCATTTGGACACCCAACTTCTTCTGAGTATGATTTTGAAGGTCAAATGGAGACCTAGAAATAAAATTCTTTGCTGCTGAAACAAAAGTATCTTTGTTCAGAGGCTCTTGCTAACAATTTTAGGTACTGAGACCCAAGAGTAGAAAATGGAATTTTAGAGCTGGAAAGGATTATCAAAATGTAATTTAATTCTAGACAAATGCCATGTGAGATCTAAGACTTTCTAAACTATTTCAAAAGAGCTCCAGGGAAATTAGTTGAGTCATCTTAGTTGTATTTTTCGTCTTTAATTCTGGTAGAGTTATTGATGGGCAGCAGTTAACTTTCAAATATCAAGATATTCCTTTATGTGAGAAGGTACCTTCTTACCTTGACCAATTTGAAATGAAAATTGAAGAAATCAGGATTGACTCATTACTGTTCAGTTCTGCAAACATGGATGGAATGCCTACTGTACTAGGGGCAAAGAGGTGTTGCATACACAGACAAGTAAGACATGGCTCGTCCCTACCCTTAAGAAGTTAAAAGTCTGGTATATTCTGCATGTAGAACTTACTACGTGCTGGTTGAACAGCTGTGTTGAACAACTGTGTACTTCTAGTGGAAATCCTTACATGCTTCCTTTAAAAATATGTGTACATGCAATGTACAAATCTGAAGTCTTGAACATGAAATATGGTCCAGGAGAATATACATAAAAAAAATTCAAATTCTAAACAGATAATTCAGGCAGTGCTTCTTTAGGTATACCAGTTCCTGGGTTTTTCCATTTCTATTGAACCAGATATCTGGGAATGGGCTCTAAGCATATGCATTTTACAGTAACTTTAATGTGCTTCCATTGTTTCCTTACAGAAAAGTCCTCCTTCACAGACACAAAGGAAGTTCTCATCCAAGGGTGAAATAAATGGTCTTCAGTTATGGGTTATCACTTTGGTCTATTTGATGTTGTTTCAGAAACTGGTCTAGGAATGGTCACTAGGGATGCTTAGAGAAATACTTCACTTTCACACTTCAGTCTTACTGTTCAAGTTTTTTAGTTTTCTTTAACACTCTTGACGTCTGGTTAAATGATAAAATACTTCAAAATAGGCAGATGAACAAGTGGCAGCTAAGAACTTTCATTGAGGAAAGGGCTGGGCAGGGGCGGTTCTGAAGACCATAACCAGAATCTGAAAGTTTTCCATTCCCCTGATGGAACATTCCCTATTAACACTGTTCTATAATAGCTTTCAATTTTACAAGAAATATAAACAGTCAGAAAAGAAACCTCATTAATGAAAATATTTCTTGCTCGACTTAATAAGGCTCTCTCCTGCTGAGTTTAAAGCACCAAGTTACTGAAAAGACTAAAGTGTGACTTTTAGTTTTTGCCTGAAGTTAGAGAAGTTCTCATAGAATGTCTCTCATTCTTAGCATCTGTGAATCAGCCTTACCAAACCTGTTACTATGGAAACTGACATTAAATCTGAACTGAAAAAGCTACCCTAGAGATGTGTATGCAAACCTTTATTTGCTATACTTGGCCAAGTGAGCTCCTGTGCATAAAACAGCTGGCCTAGGTAGAGCTATTAAAGATAACTTCCTGCAGGGGAAAAGCTTACAAGAACCCATCAGGAAACCTTACTTCTCTCCCTCCTTTTATTTCTGTATCACTTCTTTCTAGGTCTCCTCCATTCTTTTCTCATTCATTTAGATAGCATAATTGATTTCCTATGTATGGTTAAATACACTCCTGCTTGGTCTCTTATGTGTCTGATTCCTTGGTAAATGACTTTAGGAGACAAATCAAAAGAAGTAACGTCTTCAGGTATATGTAGGGAGCATGTGTGTTAATCCGGAATGATAGGGCGGGGTTGGTGAATTAGCATCTATGAATGGTGATGCTGGAATAGAGTGGTTGGAGCCATAGTAGAATGCCGGCAGGACAGCACAGGAAGGTGCTAGGCAAAAGTAGAGGAACCTCTCTTTTCCCTTGGATTAGAGGAACCACAGATACATGGTTTCTGGTCCATTTCCTAGGGATTCAGTAGCCAGTGCCTAAAACAAAGACACAAAACCAGCAGACCAAACACGACAACAAATGAGGATCAACTTTGTTTCAGACAGGCTTGAGTATCTTTCATCGGATAAAATAAAATTTTAATGAGCAAAAACCTTTAAAAAAAAAACAAACAAAAAAACCCAGATGGGTTAATTGCTGTATCAGAAGTAGAAAGCGTCCCTGAATAAACAGACTGTGGGTTTCTACATCCTGGCTGGTTTCCGAAGTTGCTATATCAAATATGTAAACTAGGTGGTTTCCTTAAATGTGGTGGGAATTGGTCCTGTCTTAACCATTTGAGTGTAGCCTGTAAGTACGGTTCCTCTTATAAACCTTCAGTGGTTCATTTGGGAGTTAATAAAGGAACAGAGGAAAAAAAATAGTATTGAAAGCAATCAATCCATAGAATTAAATATATAAAAGGATAGTAGGTAAGGAATGAGAAATATTTTTGAATCAAGCCCATGTCCAGGCACATATGTATAGGATCTTGGAAATTCCTTTCACTGACGAAACAGAATAAAGTCCATTGATTACAATCAACTAGAATAATCCATGAAAAGAATGCTCTTACAAGTAATTCACAAATGGAGGACAGCAGATGGTTTAGTAAAAACAACTTGAAGAAAGGGCCAAAACAAGAGAAACTGCAGCAAAGGTTTGAAGTGCAAACAGAGTCAAAGGTTATCCAAGTGAAAGGGGACTGAGATGTTCTCAAAGGGCTGAAATCTGAGGGAGCTTTGCTTGGTATGATTCACTTGTTCCCCTCCAGCTTATGCTCTGCACTGAATGGTAATGGTGAGGGTCAAGGTTAGCCCAGACTGTGGGTGCTGGTTTGGAAAGGGAGGAGGGATGAAGGGTGAGTTTGCATTCTCTGTAGTCTGAGCTGTTGGATCCTCACATTAGGAAAGTACCCATGTATTACTTGAGGATGTTATTAGAGTCTCTTAGACATGACTGGGGAAAGAAAGGCTTTGGTGATTTTGAGCAGTAAGAAGGGCAGCCAAAGCTGGATGGTGTTTGAGGTGTGAAAAATGTGACAAAATGCAGAAAGCAAGGGTAGAATCATTAGGGGGAGTTAATGTAAATCAGAGTTGGATGGGGAGGAATTGAAGACCCATTGGGGAAGGACAGGAAGTAGAGATAAAGCACAGAAGAACATGGATAGTCCTGGAATATGTGTCTGGAAACTGGGAATTGAAACCCAAATTGGAAAGTAAAAGTAGGGATAAGGGGAATTAGCTTTAATAGACTTTTCACAGAGGAGAATGTGATGAGGCCTTCTGGTTGGAGAATGAAGGACTGAGATTGAGAAAACCTAAATGGGGAAAAACTTGAAAGATCCACTAGGGATGGCCCCAAGGACTGACCACAATGGGCATCTAGGCAAAGTTGGAAACCAGAGATATGTGGCATGTGATTCAGTGTGAGACTTTCTCTAGCAGCTGTGGGTTACATGGGTGCAGTGACCATAAGGGATGGTGGTCTAAGTGACCCAGGGTTGGGGTTTGGTTAGGCCAAGGAAGGAACAGGTACTAGGATATGAAGGGTGCTGGTGATAACCTTTCAGATGATCTACCCTAGCCTCGGACTTGAGGGTTCCTACCCTTCAGCCCAGAAGTGATGGGTGGATGTGGAGAAAGTGGAAGGCTCCCTAACCTGGAAGTACCCAACACAGCCTGGGCAGTATATGGATGCTAGTCTTCTGCTCTCAATGTCCAGAAGTAATAAAAGTCTCAGCCCTGTCTCTCCTTTTCTTCCTCATTTTTTTTTGAGAGAATGATCAAAAGAGCAGAACAGTCCATGAGGCAAGCCAAAGTAGCAGACTGACAAGGCATAAAGTGCTTCTTTACCACCAAATCACTTCTTAATTTTTCTCACCAGTTTCCAATTGCCCTGGAGAGTTTATGCTAAGTGCTGTTTTATTGAGCATATTGTCCCATAGCTATGGCTGAGTCTGCGATGCAGAAAGAAGTCAGCTGTCATTCTGGCAGGTTTTGAGCGACATGGGCCATTAAATGGCCACATACCCATGGGCAAGAGTGCTGAAGGACAGCCAAGGATGTGTCCTCCAAGAGCATAGCCTTCCTGTGAGATTTCTAAGTAGGAAGTGCTGCTCAGCAGGGCAGAGGTCCCTAAATTCTGCACCTGTGGGCTGAAGGGGAAAGGACCATGGCCCTTTAAGAAATGAGAAGATGGGTTGAGGGGGTAGTGGCTCAGTAGAGCCTTTGTTTCAGGGCTGTGACAGTATGGCCAGTCCCTTAGCTGTTTGGTGCTGTGATACTCCTGGGAAGGACTGCAGTCTCCATGTGGCTGTGAGCATCCCTGCTCCCAGACACTGGCCCACTCACCCGCGGATTGAGGTGGTACCCAGAGCTTCTTCCTAGCTGTCTGGATAGGACAGTGCCATATGGGAGAAGCAAAACGAAAAACCACTTTCTTTCACCCAGGAGAGAAAATGAGCCAAGAAACCAAGGGAAAGGGAAAGTTAAGTGAATTTCTCAAGTTTGCCTTTGTGTCCTGGTAGGAGCTAGCCTACACTGTGATCTTCCAGTTGTGGAAGAGTGCATAGGTAACACATTCACCTCCTGTCCTGGTTGCTTGATGAGTCTCTGGATTCCACTTCTAGGCTGGCTGACTCATAGCAATAAGCAAATTGGGCATAAACCTGTTAGGTCCCAGAAGAGAGAATCCCAGGAGTCCTAAGATACTTTGTCTCAGCCAGTAGAGTTGGCAATCCCATCACCTCCAAGCATGAAGGCCAACAGAACAGCTGATTCACTTTGTATTTTTAATTAAGCATAGTTCACTATTATTCTTTTTGGACCTTGATTGTATGTGATTTTTAAATCACATACAAAAGACCTAGAAAGTTGATTTATAAAACTACATGGGATTTCAATAAAACCATCCCCCCTCCCCTCCAGAACTAGATAGAAGCTGATTTTTAAAACTCAAAGCATGTGAAAATAGTCATGAAAAGTCTAAAAATGAGGGAGTTGATCTAAGGTAATAAATTCCATTATACATTCTCAACTGAAAGTATACTCTGGGTAAAAGTAAATGAATCAACAGAACAAGTCCAGAATTAAATCCAAATATATATGGAACTTGGGTTATGATAAAGTAGAGTATCAAATTGTGGTCAAATAAAGAGTACATGAAGCTGTGTAGAAAAACTAAAATCACAGGTTAAATTCTAAATGGTTCAAAGACAATATAATACTATAAAAGTAATGGAAGATTTTTAAACATTGTAATGGGAAAGGCAATCTCGATAATGATTGAAAATTCAAAAGACCTAAAGAAAAGAACATACATAAAAAATCACATAAAAATAAAAATTCATTTGGAAAAATCCACCATTTTCAAATGACCAGTGACACATTGGGAATACCTAGATAAATTATGAAAGCAGACAAAAAGCTAATCCTGCTAGGAAATGACAGATGCTGGTGAGGATGCAGAAAAAGGGGAACCCTCCTATACTGTTGGTGGGAATGAAAGCTGGTGCTACCACTCTGGAAAAGAGCATGGAAGTTCCTCAAAAAGTTGAAAATAGAGCTACCCTACGACCCAGCAATTGCACTACTGGGTATTTAACCTAAAGATATAAACGTAGTGATCCAAAGGGGCACGTGCACCCAAATGTTTATAGCAGCAGTGTCCACAATAGCCAAACTATGGAAAGAACCTAGATGTCCATCAACAGACGAATGGATAAAAAAGAGGTGGTATATATATATACAATGGAATACTATGCAGCCATCAAAAGAAATTAAATCTTGCCATTTGTGACTACATGGATGGAACTAGAGGGTATTATGCTTAGCAAAATAAGTCAGTCAGAGAAAGACAACTGTCATATCTCCCTGATACGAGGAAGTGGAGATGCAACATGGGGTGTTTGCAGGGTAGGAAAAGAATAAATGAAACAAGATGGGATCAAGAGGGAGACAAACCATAAGAGACTTAATCTCACAAAACAAACTGAGGGTTGCCGGGGGAAGGGGAGTAGGGAGAGGGTGGTGGGGTTATGGACATTGGGGAGGGTATGTGCATGGTGGGTGCTGTGAAGTGTGTAAACCTGGCGATTCACAGACCTGTACCTCTGGGGCTAATCATACATTATATGTTTATAAAAAGTTAAAAAGTTATAAAAAACTTGGAAAAAAAAACTAATCCTGCTAATTTGTTAGGAAGAAATCAAGAACCTTACAGAGAAGTTTACATGTTATAACACTTATGACACAAACCATATATTTACTCCATCACTAAACCTCATGATATAGGTACTGTTACTAAAATTTATTCATTGGGAACCTAAGATACAGAGAGGTTAGTAACTTGCCATATGTCACACAACTTAGGCATGACAGAGCCAGATAGTCTGACTCCAGACTTGTGGCTTATAACCAAGATCTATGGTCAACCAACTAAACACAATGGAAACTTGTTCATAGACCAAAGATGCTCAAAATCCTCTTTAAAAAATGAAAGCTACACTGAGATTACTTTCACTGTCCCTCAAAATTTCTTTATAAATCTGCCCAAGACAGGAAATTATTGACTGCCTAAAGGCCAGTGTTGTACCTGGTGACCTAAGCATTCAGTTGAGGATTTATAAAAGGTGTCAGTTTGTGAAGATGACAGGTTCTGAATAAATGTGACACAGCTTATCTTTATCCTATTACAAAAGTAGTCTTAATGTAGAGAATAGTAGTCATGGATATCCTTGAGGGGGGAGTGAAAAAATTCTATTTGGACTTGGGATACTTCAAAATGACTCCATGGGGTGCAAGTATGTTTCTGAAGTAGAAGAAAAAATTCTAATTGGGGTCTTTGCTTGTCCTATGATGATGTGAAAGATAGTCCTTTTCACTTTTTTCTATCTAACCTGTACCTTTACCTGCTACAGATAGAGAATTAAGTATTTTCTTTTCCTACGTGATGTTAGCAAATCTATCGTTGTGAGGAAAGCATTTGCTCACTTTTTTTATATCATGGTGAAGTCAGTTACCTCTGATCATGGAAATTGGGTTTATGAAGGGCTGATGAAATCCGGAAAATCCTAGGATCGTTCTTAATCTAATGCATCAATCTTTTCTGTCATCAGTTCTTTCCTCAGAGTTCACAAATAGAAAGTGCAATTGATTTGTAATTACGTTCATTTTCCTCCAAATTGGATGAAAGCCTTGGCAACAGTAAAATGACCAAGCTGGTAGCAGGGAGCAGGGGGACATGGCAGCAAATCTCAGAAATACCAAGTGCAGGAAAACTTGAGTCATCTGGGTTGTGGTTCCCAAGGTTGCCATTTGTTAGATCCGAGCAAACTTAGAAGGTCATCCACCTTCTCCATGAAGCCTTCTCTCCCACGCCACAGATGTTATGATGATCAAGAATGAAACATTTACAATATCTGTGACAAAACTATACAGAAAGCGACAGGGGAAAACAACAATCTGTTGTTTTTTTTCTAATTTCCCTTACTTGACAAATTTGAAGTCCTCAGATTCTTCCTGCTAATAGATTCACCTAAATTATTCGTATTTTACCAGAATGGGCTCAGACCATCCATACCACCCTGAAATCTTGCTTTTTGCTCTTAGTCATGGACATTTTTCCAGTTGACTATCCAATAACCCCACCTCAATATTCTTAAGAGCTAGAAAATGTTCTGTAATTAGGATAAAAACGATACAGTGAACCACAATCCAGTCTTCTTTTCTGCTATTTTCCAAGACTTCTGCATTAAAGGTCTTCAGATCTACTTCTATTTTTCTGTAGGACAGATGGCCTGAAGTAGGATTGGCAGGTCAGATTTTAATAACTTTGGCTACACTGTCCAAGAACAATTCATATTCACACAAATAAGGTATGAGCCTACATAGGGCATCACTCAGCGTGTTTCTACTTATTTTAATTGTGCCAATCAGATGAACAATGGTAATGCATTGTTTTAAATTACATTTCCATGACCGTTAAAGAAATTAAGCATTCTCCTGTCCACTAGTTATCCTCTTTTCAGCATTTATTGTCCATTTCATGTTTCTGTTCATGTTTATATATATTTTTCCCTATTAGGTTGTCTTTTTGTTTGACCTATAGGTACTCTTTGTATGTTAGGAATATCAACCCTTGGTCTGTTCATATGCACTGATACTTTCTTTTGACTTCGCTTTTATTGATTTTTACCCATAGAACTTTTTCTCCTGTAGTAAGCAATGTCAATATCTTTGTAGTTTGTGTATTTCTTTGGCTTGCTTAAAAAGCTATTGCTCTACTATTTTGAAATTATGGAGAAGTCTAAATTGGGACTCAGGGTGAGTAAGGAAAGAATACAACCTAGTTGGATTACTTACGAACTTCTAATAGATACATCAGTGCAATTTTTAGGATGGGACTTCAAAAATAAAAATAATGGAAAAGTCAAATAATTCAAACTGATTGGGATGGGGTGAAGGAAAGAATGACCTTGTACAAGTCAGTAAATGCATGAAATAAGGTAAATGAACTGTTATAAAGGAAATATATGAAATAGAAGATGGGAAGAATAAAATTGATTTTTGCCAGTTGTGATAGTAATACAGACAGGATGAATTTCTTTATCAAAAGACAGAGATAGGAAGATTGTGTTTTAAAAATGTGAAAATATCAAAGGAACAAAGACATGACAGAAATGAAGAGATGAGAAAAGATGAAATGGAGAATTTCAAGTGAGGAAGAGGTATGGCAATGCTAGTTTCATATAAGGTAGAACTCAAGGCCCAAAGCCATGTCTCAGGGGTTAGGGAGATAAAAAATTGGGCTAGGGCTACCCAAGGTAGCCAGGATTTCAAGAATTAAGCTTCTGAAGTGAAGTGAAGTGAAGAGAAGGAAGGTATTCATGTGAGCCCTTTTCCCAGTTAGTCATTTACTAGTCCGTTTGAGGGGTGGACTGAGAGGCTGAGTAGCTGAATAATCTGTGCTGAGGGGATAGGATTAGGGGATAGGATTTCAGAGTTCTTCGAAATGGAGAACACCTCAGGCTTTCATTTGAAAAAAGGAAGGCATATACCTTAGGTGTAAGGGTAAACTAAAAGACAGTGCTTATGAAAAGCGAGCCTAAAATAAGCTCAGTCCCTAGTTGGATTAAAGGGATTTATGGCAACTGCCTGATGAAACTAAAGAATGCCTCTCTCAACAAGAATACTAACATCTTATTTCCTTTTTTTTTTTTTTTCTTAACACAGTGTCCGGTATTCAATTAAAAAAAAAAAATTACAAGGTATACTAATTTCCAAAGGGGAAAAGACCCCAGAAAACAGAATATCCCAGGTAATCAGCTGTCTGGACATCTGTGATTAACATTTGAGAAAACCGATGAAACCATGGAGAATTATTTCAGAACTAAATAAAATAAAATGGGAATTTTAAACTAGAAATACAGTGATCTATTAAGGCTATAATACATTTGTTGAGCAGCAAATTTGAAATAGCTGGTGAGGGGTTTAATAATCCAGAGAAGGGAGTAAAACTACATGGACTAAAGACTTAAAGATGTAAAAATGTAGAAAAGTTATTTGAGTTGTAAGCATGGGTAAAATTTCTATTATCTGGGAAACGAGTCTAAGAAATGTGTCAGGGAGAATGTGTTGTAGCAGAAGCAATTCTTGAAAAGATAATGGCCAAAAATGTTGCTAAATTAACAAAAGCACTGAGCAAAAAATTAAAGAATGAATATAAACACCATGCAGGACAAACCCAAAACTAAAAGACGTATCTGGGCACATCATAGTTAAATTTCTAAAATACAAAGAATCCTACTAAAGTAGCAAGGGGTGGCAAGTGCTGGTGGTTTCTAAGGGACACTAAGTCTGACAGCTGAGTTCTCACTATCAAACAAAATTATGTAAGCTAGAACTTTGAAATGCCCCTTCTAAATTACTGGAAAACCAGAAACCTTGAATTGTATATTGAGCAAAAAATATGCTTAAAAGGAAGGCTAAATAAAGATGTTTAGAATAACGAGCTGAAAGAAAACTACATGGTCATTCTAAAATTCAGAAGTAAGGAATATGGATCATGGAAAAGACAGAATCATGGAAATGACAGAAGCAATGAATGGCAACAGAAATGGTCAATATGTGGGAAATAGTAGAACACTTATGTCCTATGGTTTTTAATAGGATACTTAAAATTAGACAATAGGAAAAGAGAGCATGAGAGATAGGGATAAATGGAGTTAAAATATTCCAGAGGTTTTCCATTATCTAAGAAATGGTAATTTGTTAGGCTCTATTTGGTTAAAAAAATAAATAAATCATAAGGATTTAAAAGAATGGATAACAAGCTTATAATGGGGAACAATGAATTCTTGATCAGGCCATAAGAAGGCAAGGATAAAAACTAGAATATAGAATAAATGGGACAAAAGAAAAAAGTAACGGTCATTTTAAACCCAAATACTATGTATCTGGGCTGCATTAGTTATAAATGGGTTAAATATTCCAATGAAAAGATAGACTGGATTAAAGAAAATTTTATGTGCTGCTTGTAGGCAATGTACTTTAAATATTAAATAGGAAGTAGTGACAGTAATAAGATGGAATAGGATATATTCAGAAAATAACCAAGAGGGAACTGGCAGAGCTATACTCATATCAGATGAAGTAGATGTTAAAGCAAGAAGAATTGCATTTAATAATCAAGAATCCATATAAAAGGATAATCTCAACTTTCTACGTAGCTAGTAACCCAAGACCAGGTAGAAAATGTAAATAACTACTGAAGAGAGTTTAGAGTTGTAATTAAAGAGAACATTTAGAAAGGTTCCAGCATGACAGAGCTTTAGAACTAAGTTCTATAAAACCTTTTAAAGAACATTCCCATTTAAATATTTGAAGACCACAGAGAAAAAAAACAGTAATATCCCAAATTTATTTAATATAGCTAAAAAGAAAAAAAAAAAAACCTTGTAAGAATAATAAACCAACCAACAAAGTCCTCCAAGCCAATTTCATTTATAAATGCATTTCAGGAAAGCAAGGGCAGTTCAGATCTATCAAGAAAACAAAATATCCATTTTTTAGCTTCAGTGTACTGATATATCAATAGATGCTAAAAAGACCCATAGAAGAAATGCTAAAAAATAGATGCTAAAAAGACTGGTAGAAGAAATCTATTAGACTGTATACACAAAATTCTATCTGGACTAAGTATCTAAATGTAAAACAAGTGGAAACAGTAGCAGAAAATTCAGATATTTATGCTGAGCCCCTTCAGGCTCTTGGTTAGAATTTTTTTTTTTTTAACCCTTCCCCAACAGCCATCTCCTCAGCCTTCTATCTCAGATTTGTGATACAGAGCTTTTTTATTTCCTATTTGCCTTCCTCCATCACCTTATTGGAAGTCTCCAAATACTTTTTCTTTTTTTAAGATTTTATTTATTTATTTGACAGACAGAGATTACAAGTAGGCAGAGAGGCAGGCAGAGAGAGAGAGAGGGAAGCAGGCTCCCTGCTGAGCAGAGAGCCCGATGCGGGGCTCGATCCCAGGACTCTGAGATCATGACCTGAGCCGAAGGCAGCGGCTTAACCCACTGAGCCACCCAGGCGCCCCTCCAAATGCTTTTCTTAACTCATCTTCGTGTATTTAGTGCTCCATACATTGTAGCTGTGTTGTAAGTATGGCCACATTGGTGATGACCCCTCCTCGCACCCCCACACCCATCCAGCCTGCCCGTCTCCTGGAGCGAGAACGGAATAGGAGCAATGTCATCTTGTGCAACTTCTCTGCAGTTTATTTTCTGTAAGGCGCTTTAAATTCTGCAGGCTGGTTGTCTTTGCTCAGAAACAGCTCCTTGGGACAAGTGCTATTGAGCTGTATGTGGATGCCAGAAGGTAGAAGATGGGTGACGCTCCCAAGCCTCTGTCTCACCAGTGTGACTGTGTACGAGGGGAACACTAGAATAAACCTGATGATATCATGGTTTGCTTTGTTTGCATTATCGGCCACCTTTGCTAAGCGCATGTGTTTCAGTGGTCCTTTACCCTGGTTGCTCCTTAGTCATCCCACCATGGACCAGTTAAATCCCAGTGCTCCACATGTGTTCTTAGGTGTCGCTGGGATTGAGAACCACTGGTCTTCATTCTGTTGTTCCAGACAGAAGGAGTCTAAGATTGCATGGGCCCAGAAACCACATGCTACTCCACCCCCCCCACCCAAAAAACGGTTTTCTAAAGAAGGTGGTCATGCAGTAGGAAGAGCATGGCTTGGCACCAGAAGTTTGGAGTTCTAGACCTGTCACTGGCTGAAGAGCTGACACAGCAAGCCACAAAGCCTCTCTAGGCACTGGTACCCTAACTGATCAAATAAGCATAATGAGCTCTTCTGTCCACCTCAACCTGTACTAGGAATTTTAAAATGGAAACTAGATAAGACCCTTCAAAATCTGAAAATCCTGCAAATGTAATTTGTTAGCATTTCAATCAGGAAACAGGCACTGTCCTGTGTCGTAGCTGTGGGGTCTGGTGCGGGTCATTTCACTTGTTGAAGCCCCATTTGCTCATCCCTAAAACGGAGTTATCTATTCTGCAGAGGACCCCTTCAGCAGTAAGGCAAGCTGGAGGAACAGAAAAACACAAAATACCCTATTGCGTTTGCTATTAACTTGGATTTTTATCACAAAGACTCTGAAATGTTTGGTGTCAAGCCTGCTGTCAAATCCCATAGCCTCCCTCCTGTTAGCAGATGCAGACACCACTGTGGCCACAAGCAGGTGCAGTGTCCTTGCCTGAAAAGCTTTGTTGCCTTAAATCCCAGGGAATTTTTGGTTACAAACCAAGCCTGTTGAGGTGACAGGTGCCACTGACTTAGCTACCTGTGAGCTGACCCTTTGGCTCCCATTATCTGGGCTTTCCTGCCTGTTGAGTTGGTTGTGACAGGAGATCAATACTGGTGAGAGGGAAATGTGTAATCGAAGCAACTGAAGGAGGTTGAAATCTTCCGGTGTGTGGTGACCGGAAAAAGAGGAGGGGTTATAGAGGTACTGGGCGGGCAGAAGTGCCTTGCCCTTGAACTAGTCCTGCCACCTTTCTCTGTTCTCACCTTCTGCCTCTGAGTTACAGCCCCTGGTACCTTTCTCCAGCCTCCGGAAGCTGAGTATTCTCCAGCGTGGGGACCTGCCATTTAAAATGGACAAGGGCAGGGATGATATGTGGAGGTCTCCAAGGGAACTCAAAAGTTAGAGTAGTGAATTTGAAAGTGCAAGATGGGGAGCAAAAGCATTTGAAGGTGGCTATGGCACAGTTATTTCTAACTGGCTCTGCAGGTTTCTGTTCTTAACTGGGCAAACTTAGGTTGTCAGCCAGTGATGTTGATGCTTTTTCTTCCTAAAGCAAATCTGAGAAATAATGACATTGTGGTCTAGAGAGGACAATAACAAAAACCCCATGGAGTCCGTATATCAGCTTTTCATACAATAAAACAGAACAAGTCTCTTTGGAAGGCATGGATGGTTATTTCAGATGAGCCCCTGAAATCCCATACCCACTTACCCACTGATATGGTCCAAACAGCAATTATTTTCAGAAAGGCCTTGGTTCTGGAGTTGAACCGGCTGTGATGGATGGGGTTCTGGATGGCAACGTAGCGGTCTAGTGAGATCGCACAGAGGTGCATGATGGAAGCCGTGGAGAAGAGCACGTCCAGGTAAATCCAGACAGCACAGAGCTTGCTAGGCAGAGGCCACCGGTAACCTGGGATGCAAAAGGTTAGCATCAATTAGGGATCTCAGGCCTCCCACGGTGCGGTGCGTGGAACCCAGCCTGCCAGAAGGGCTGCTATTCTGGGAGTGGGGTGGGGTGGGAAAGGCACAGGTGGTGGCAAAGGGCAACACAAGATATTTTCAGTGTTTTAAAAGCCCAAGAACCATTGTACTGAACAATGTTCAGATCCTATAAGCTGATGAACTCAGGGTTTAGAAATTTCTTGGGGCTGGAGTTCTATGCCACTGTGTTGTGGTAACCTTGAGTTATCTTCAGGGTTTCTCTTGCTCTGTGTCCCCTAACAGCATCTACCTTTTTTTTCTTTGTTTTTAAGGAGTTAGAAGTCTCAATAGCTTTGGAGCTCCTCTATTAAAGCGCCTTGTTCACATCTTTGACATACTGTGGGTTCCCTGAGGTTTGGCCCACCTCTTAGTCTCCATAACTATAATGGCTCAGTCTTGCACAGCAATATCATCAATTGGTCTTTCAATAAATGGTATTGAAATGAATAAATGAAATGGTATTGAATGAATAAATGAATAAATGAAAGTCCAGATTGAGAATATTTTTTGGAAAAATGAAAAATAACTACATTATGCTTTAGGGGTTCAACTCAAATTTGGGGTGTGTGCGGGGGGATATGCAGAAAAGCATTGTGTTCTTGTCCTGAGGAGTGTTTCAGGGCAGCGGTTCTCAAACTCAGTGAGCCTCAGGGCCTTCCAGGTAGGGTCTTGAAATGGTACTGCTGGATCCCACCTGGAGGTGTCAATTTTGTGACTCTGCAGTCGGGGAGGAGAACAGCCATTTCTAACCAGTTTCCAGGTGGTGTTCCTGGTCCCGGGATAATACTTGGGCAACAGCTGCGTGCAGCAGCGGTTGTCAGCCCTGGCTGCACTTGAGAATCAGCCGAGAAGCTTTTTCTCTAGGTTCTGGTTCTCAGGAGGCTAGGAGGAGGTGGGCCCCAAACAGAGTGTTCCAGAGCTGTCACGATGATCCCAATATGAAGAGCACTGTGGGAGCCCATGATGCATATTCTAATTGTCCTGTTCTTGTTTTACAGGGGATCCAGTGGTTATATAAACCCAAATTAGTTTTGATAACTGTGTAAGCGATGATATTACATCTGCGTACAAGGGAAAAGGCAATCCTAAAGATTCACCTTTTCTTGTCAGTAGTCCAGACCCGCAAAGCTGAACAGATTCCACATGTGCAAGTGTACTCCACCAAAATGCCACCACCTATATTTGGGGAAGTAAAGGGTGCAGGATACAAGTCTAACTTAATGCCTTTCACTCTACTTGCCAAAAAACGAGCTAAAACAAGAGCCTCTTCCTTTGCAGTGCCTGGAGGGAAGCCACACTTTGTCTGGTCGGAACTGATGTTGGCCCTTGGGAGTTCTCTCTGCATGGAGACAGCTGAGGTCGGGCCACAGTCTGGTTTCCGAAGCAGGGATAGGGAGGGGGCATTTCCTCACCCTGAGGGGTGAGAAAGGACCAGTCCCAGTGAGAGTTGAAACTCTGGCTGGAATTGGCTGCACGCGGAGCAGCCGCCGCCAGGGGGCGCCGTTGCACCCCGAGCGGGAGGCGGCGGCCAGGTCCTAGCTTCTTAACCCAGCTGGTGGGTGCCTGCTCCCCATCTGCTACTGGGGTCACCTCCGCCCTCTGGCAGTGGTTTTAGTGCCCTAACGGGACCTCTGGGAGCCATGCACCACTCCAGGAGTTTGCCTTCGAGGTGGGGGTCGGGCCTTAGGGGGCCAGAACCTCTGCAGCATGTCTGGGAAATGACAGGCAAATTTGATGAAATCATCCTGGTGTGACATTTGAGTGGACAAACGGAGGTTGTCCTAGCAAAGAGCAGTATGGACCCCGTGCAAACCGGTGCCTGCTCTCCATTGCCCATCTCCTCCCTCCTCTATACCCTTCTGTGCTGGGGTATATATATATACTTTAGCCCTTAAGACTTGGACAGAAAATCTCCTCTTACAAAGACCATAAGGTGACAACTACATGCCTATGTCAGCAGTCTAAATACTCTTCAAAAAAGAAATCCAACTGTATTACTCATAATTTGAAAAGAACATCACATTCTGCTTCCAGCTGAAGCCGTACCAGTGTTTGCTGACTTGCTGAGAGGTTTGACTCTTTCAAACTGTTGAAGAAAGCAAGATTAATGTCTTCCCATTTGTTTTCTACCCTCTTCCAAAACAGACTGGAGGAGTTGATGTATATGTATTTTTAAAGAGTTGAGGGTCTAATTTAAAGGCATACTTCTAAATTAGCTTCTCTGGAGGTAGGGAACAATTGAAACGGGAGTTTATTTATTCTAAGGTAGAAGCTGCATATTTTAACATCAGACCCACTGTACCGCAACTCTTCTCCCTGCACACATTCCAAGGTAATTGGGAAGGTTTGCCACTCTATTAGAAGTGCTGAAAACTGTGTGACAAAGCTAAAACTGTGTTCTGTCCTGAAGGCTGGGATACTTGGGAAAATATAGAAGCGAAAATCCAGTGGATTCAGAATGACAGCTAAATTACTGCTTTATGACCGTATGGGGGGCATTTAAAGTGACTACCTAAAATGGATGTGTTTCAAAGCACAAACTCTCCAAGGATAATGGGTTGTGTGATCTCTTAATGTGTGAAAGCCAATTTAAGATTTAACCAGCGTAACATGGTAGACCCCTGTCTATAAATAAACCCTTGTGTTTAGTTTGTCCCTTGAGCCTCCACTCATCTGCTCCTAACCTGCACACACTGTCTATTACCCGTGTGGGTGCAGCTGGGAGGCTAAGGCCACTCACCATACAGGATGGTTAGCATGGACACGGGCATGACAAGGAAACCCAGCAGCATATCAGCTATGGCAAGTGACATCAGGAAATAGTTGGTGGCGTTCTGCAGCTTTTTCTCTAGGGACACTGCCATGATGACGAGTATGTTCCCAGCAATGGTTAGAATAATCACTACAGCTGTCAACAAAGCAGACCAGTTTTTTTCCTGGAGATGAAGTAAGGAGAAGCATGGTGGTGAGAGACAGCCCTCACAGGAAAGGTTGGTTCGATTTTCCGAGTCCACTGTCCAGTTAAATGCATCTGAAGTGTTAGCTTCTGCGGAGTTAAAGTCATTGATGTAGAGCGTTGGGTCCTCATTTGATTGCATTAAGGAGTTTGTTGTTGGGCTCAATGAAGCATTTTCCTCAAAAAGAATATCCATTTCTAAGCCGGAATTTGTAGCAGATGAAGTAAAGAAAAACTACCAAGCTAGAGCCTCAGCTCGCCATACATCGTTATGTCCCCACGCTCTGTCACACTGAAGCCGGCGTACATGCTGGGCTCCTTGGGTCGCCTTTTTTCTCTCATGATTACAATGGGAGCTGAACTGCAGTGGCTTTTTGTATCTCCTTCCTTCACGGGGTTCGTGGAGTCTTGTTTGGTTTCATTTTTTTTTTTTCCCCTTCAAAGCAAGGTCAGAAAAGCAGGATGAACTTTTTAACAGAGGTTCCAGAGTTTGGAGCATTCGGGGAGAAAAATGCGATCCTGGCCAGGAAAGAAAAGTTTTGTAATTACCAGGAATCTCACTGAGCTCTGTCTCATTTTGTGGGTTTTTGTTGATCCCACTAGTTTAGCCACAGCAGTATTAAAACAGCATGCAATCCAAAACAGTGGGGCGGTATGCACTCTACATTAAGAAAGGCAAGTAAAAATACATCCTGTGTTAATCCCATAGTAATTGGATGTACTTGGGGCTATAGTTCTCTGTCTCTAGGCTGAATGGCCACAGCTGCCGTCAGGAATTTCCATTTGCATTATGCTTAGTTTAAAAAAAAAAAAGAAAACTCTTAAGCAAAGATTAGCAGACAACTTTTTACACCAGAAATTCTCATTGAAATGATAACATTTTGGCCAAGCGTGATTTCAAGGCAGAAAGAAAATTAACACAGAAATAAAAGACAGCAGCATGAGAACTTACATTTGTCTTCAGGGTCCACACGTTAGACATACTTTGCTGTTCTGGGACTTGCTGCATCTCCCACGGTAATTAAGCCAGTGTAGAGTCCCTTCTTCTTGAGCCTCAACCGGCATAACAGGAGAGTAATTTGATTTCTGTTCTGCTGACTTCAAAAACTGCCAGAGTGGAGCCAATTCCAGCACTGCGCGGTCTGCGTTCGCCGGCTCTGCCCGCACTCGGCGGGGTCACTCCCTCCCTGCGCGGCTTGCCTGAGCGAGCCACACGTTTAGCAATCATTCACGAGCCCCTCTCCAAGTCACACAAAAGAAATCCCTC
Organism: Neogale vison; assembly: GCF_020171115.1. NCBI lineage: Eukaryota > Metazoa > Chordata > Mammalia > Carnivora > Mustelidae > Neogale > Neogale vison. Next base: position 109,370,174 of record NC_058095.1, on the reverse strand, counting down.
CGGAAAGTAGGGAGAGCTGCCTGTGCCAGGGGACTCGTGGTTTCCCCGGGAAGGGACCTGCTCTCAGGCTGCCTCGTTCACTTCACACCAGACCTCCCTCTATCTGTATGTCATAAACTGCAAGGTAGCAACAGCCCAGGAGGGCGGACCAAACAGGCTGGGTTCCCCCCCTCCCCTTTTTTCTCTCTCTCTCTCTCTTTCGGCCACATGTTAACATAGGGAAGTTCTCTTACGTCAGGAATTGCCTTTTATGCAGATGGCTAAGGCAGGTAAGCTGTGCTGTGAGGTTCTTAGGGTGGGGGAGCACGTAAATAAGGCTAGAAAATGGCATATCCCGGGAGCACTGTAAGCGTGCCGTTCTTCCCCCCAGAGCCCACAGTGCTGTCTGAAGTGCAGTTGCTGACGTCAGCGACTTGGGCTCAGGGCAGCCAAGCTCCTCCGGAGATACTCAAACTATCAGTAGTATTTTTATTTATCAGTAGCATGCACCATTCAACCAACTTATTTTCCCCAGAAATAAACTTACCTAGAAGTAATTCAAAACCTCACATATGGAAGAGGGGTTTTTCAGAGATCATTGTAAAGACCTCCTGCCTTCTTTGTTTAAAAAACAAACAAAAAAAACCCCTTCTCAATTCTAAAGACTGAAGTTATGGGGTAGGTACACAAGGTGTATATATGTATATACACTAGTTAGCATTATTTTTACAGATGAAAAAAAGGATTCTTATCCTGAAGAGTGGTGGTTTTCTAGGTTTCTGTTCTTATCTTCACATTCTCTCTAGACAAATTCTGTTACTTGTGTGCCTTCAACACGTCCTTGGACAAATCAGTACCTTCTTAGCAGGTGATTTCTCTGCTCTCGACCTAAATATCCAACTGCCTACTGAGACCTTCATCTGTGCCCTAAAGGACCTTGACCTCTGCGTCTCTTTCTCCCATCCCCCTACGGGCTTCTTGGTGCATATCTCCACCCATTCTCTTGGTCACCAGAATCAGCGTTCTCTTCAGACAGCTGGCTGTTAGCCAAGACTCTTCCTTCATTCTCCCTGCCTGATCGCAGTCTCCAGGGCCACTTGTGTGTACACAGACTTCTCATCCTCGAGCCCGCATTTTACCTGTCTTCTGGGCTGGAGGCTCTTCCTTGTGGGAACTTGCCCTTGATACCATGCCTTGGAGGAGGAGAGTGTGATTGCTGTGCAGTTTGAGCCGGCAGCTGAGAGCCCAGGCTCTGGGTTACAGCTCCTTAGTTTTGAATTCCAGCTCGATAAAGTCCAACAGTAGAACCCTGGACAATCTAGCCATCCTCTTTAAGACTGTATTCTCACTTTAAATGGGATCATAGTTGTACCTCCTTCAAGGTGGCGTTGAAACTAAAATGGGGTCTTGCATGTAAATACTTAAACCAAGATGCTTAGAGGATGTTCTTAATGTTAGTCATTTTATTAATCCTATTTGATGTTGTTGAAACAATTGACCTCACTCCCACCAATTTGTGCTTCCATTCCTTTAGTTTCTCCCTTGTGGGACACAACTCCCATCTTTGTCCCCCACTGCTCCCGCTTCCCAGGCCTAGACTCCTGTTTTCTTCTATAAGCAGCCTACATGGAGACAAACTTGCAGGTTGATAATTTTAAAGTGTTTGTACTTGAAGTTCCCTGTATCTGGAATGCTCTCACCACCCCCTCTTAGTATCCATCTGGCAAATTCCTACTCAGTTTTCAAGGCTCAGTTCTGAAGGTAAGTCCTTGAATCCACTCCTGCCACTCAACCCCTGGGTGACCTGGACTAAGCTGCTTAACCTCTGTGCCTTAATTTCCTTATCTGTAAATAGGGGAAGATAATACCTATATGAGAGGATTGATTGAGAGTCATAATGCACCAGACATGTACAAACTTGAGTGCTCTGTAAAGGCTAATCATTGGTTTACAGTTGTCAGGATTTCCATGGCTCTCTTCCCCAGTCTGGGCAATGAACGAGCATGGTATCTTCAGAAGCTTTCTCTTCATTCATGTCTCACCTTGCATGTAGGCAAAGACTACATTTGTCTTGTTAATGGTCATTCATATAGTGCTTAGGTCTGTTTGTTGAATGAAACATAGGACTGATAATTTATATGTCTGTATTTATTAGATGGCGAACTTCTTAGTCATCTCTTACCTACAAGACCAAGCATGGTATCTCCTGATGGAAGGTCCTCAGTAAATGCATTTTGAAAGAAGAAGTGAGTTGGCAGCCTGTATTAAAAAGCTTAATCAGGGAGAAACAAAGAACTCTACTTCCTTTTTCATTACTTTGTGCCGTGGGATGCTAAATTTTATTAAAGAGGGCAAAGGGAAATATGATTAAAAATTCTGTTAGAAAATTAAGGCCTTTTTTATTTTGTTTTATGGGTTGCTGTGTTTTTCTTGGAGAAACTTAATGTTTTCAGACTTGATGTCTTCAGGCGCAGCCAGGTTTCCAATCATGGCAAAGCTCGTCAATGAATTCCTTGGTATGTAGTTTCTATTGTGAAATAATTTTGTTCGTAGCCATTGGAGATTATTTGCTTTCATGAATACTAGTCCAGGGCAAAAGAATGTGTTCAAAAATCAGACCCTTGGCTACTCTGTTAACAGCATGGGAGTTAGATTTGGTGGGAATGGTTTCTTGGAGGTCAGACACTCTTGAGTTTCAAAGAGGGCTGTACGTTGGCTGCTAAAGTGAACATTGGTGTGCAGCTCAGCAACCTCTTTGGGGTGGAGGCACTCATTCTCCCTGTTGCTGGAAATGTTGAAAGCTGGTGGCTCTCAGCTGATTCTTGGTCTGAAAACTACCCTCAGCCAAAGAGACCACCTCACCATAGCCATGTCTCTCCTCTAGGGCAGCCAGAATACAACTGGTTTCTTGTGAGGATACAAAAGTCTGGTTTCCCTGCCTTGAGGCTAGATGAGGTGGAAGGGCCATCCTGGTCCCAGAGTCTCCATGGGATCTGCCCAGGCCTTTGTTGAGATTGCATCGCTGTTAATCTCCTCCCCATGCCTAGTCCTCCCTCCATTGTTCCCCTGCAGGTATCCATCTGGAGCTCTCAGCAATCAATCTCCCACACACAAGTCTGTCTCACAGTTGGCTTCCTGGGGAACCTAAGACCAATATTTTTAAACATGTGTGTTGTTTTTTTTTTAAGATTTAATTTATTTAATTTATTTATTTATTTGACAGAGATTATTTATTTGACAGAGGCAGGCGGGGGTGGGGGAGGAAGCTGAGCAGAGAACCTGATGTGGGGCTCGATCCCAGGAACCTGAGATCATGACCTGAGCCCAAGGCAGAGGCTTAACCTACTGAGCCACCCAGGTGCCCCTAAATATGTGTTTTAATGCTTCAATGCCATTCTGGATGAGTTTAATGTCTTTAAACAAAACAAAAAAATTATATGTTGATGAATACTTTCTTCTCATAAACCAAAAGTTCTGCAAGAGACAACTGGCTTTACTGTCTAACTACTTCCATAAAGAATTTAAGGTCGGGGTGCCTGAGTGGCTCAGTGGGTTAAGCCTCTGCCTTCGGCTCAGGTCATGATCTGAGGGTCCTGGGATCGAGTCCCACATTGGGCTCTCTGCTACTTGTGATCTCTCTTTGTCAAATAAATCAATCTTAAAAGAAAAAAAAGAATTTAAGGTCAACAACCCCAAAATAAACTTATTTGGGACACATTTTCTTAAGTACATAATTGTACTTTCTTTAGGGATGTGTTTTGCAACCAGTTTATTATGGGAAGTATTCCCTAAAAGAGGATTGCTTAAATCAGGTGTTTTTTTTTGTTTTTTTGTTTTTTTTTAATAGCTGTGGCAGTATTTGTAGCCCTTAACTTTTTTCCAGTTTAAAGTTAGTGGGTTCTGAAACATCAGTGCCTTACAGATGTTAGTATATGTGTGAGGGCGATTCTTTGAGCAAGTAAGCCTGGAACATAATGCATCCTATACCCTTCTCTTAGAGATCTGGAGTGTATGTTAACCTCTTAAATGTAGCAAGAGATGGTGCAGTGAAAAAATTTGTTGATCTTACCTTGCTCACTCCCCATCTATGCCCCAGAACACTGATTTCAGGACCCTTTGTTTGATGAATGTAAAATGTAACCCAATTTAAAGTGTCAATATATTAAGTATATAGTTCGAGCTTTGACAACTATATGCCTGTGTAACCATCCCCCAAGTCAAGATAGCCACCATTTCCATCACGTGTGAAAGTACTCTCATGTTACTCTAACCTTGATTTAAATGGAAGCATGTAGTATATACTCATTTTGGTTCTGGCTTCTTTTGCTCAACAGTATGTTTGTGAGACTTACTTACTTACTTGCTGTGCATAAACTTTCTATGGATTGTAGCCTGAAAAACTGTTACATGGCCTGGATATTTGGGAAATCATTTATTTTCTCTTGTTAAAAGAAACATGGACTAGATCCTTGATCCATTCTTTTTAGGTTTTTTTTCAAGACCATGCCAACTTTACCTCTGCTCAACGGACTAGATCTGATTTTATTTTGAAATGGCTGCATAGAATTCATTAATTCTATGTTCTTTTTAAAGAATATGTCCCTGAGATTTATGCTGTCCAAATCTTATTAATAGTGAATGAGAATGAGAAAGATTTCCTGAATGATAAATAATCCATTCCTCCCTTTGGATGTTCCAGTTCTCAGGTTTAGAACAAACCAGATTGTTTGAAAACAAGGCCTTAAATTGCCTTCTCTTACACCATTGACTTGTGTAAAAGAAGCAACTACTTGGAATTAGCTACTAACTTTAATTTTTCTCATAGGGGTATTGAACAATACTCATGAATATAACAACAGATAACCTTTGAGCACTATACTGTTGTAGTGCTGAGCATAACATTAAAGATAAGGTTCCTGCTTTAATTCATGTACTTAAGTAGTTGGTGATAGCAAGTAGGAGTACAGGGGTATAGGGAGGAGGTATAAACTTGGTGATCAATGGCATATGGATGGTATATAAAGTGTGAAACTGGGTGAGATCATCTGGGGGGGGGGTGAGTGGAAATAGAGAAAGGAAAAGAGGTTTGAGGAATCGGCCATGGATTACCTCAGAATTTTGAGGTTGGAGAAATCTAAAGGGAACTACCCAAGCAGAATGAGAAGGAGCAGCCAGTGAGTAAGGAGGGACCAAGTGACATCCCAGAAGTAAGGTAGAGAAAGACAGTGAAGTGGGGGAGTGTACTCAACAGTAAAACACTACTCCTGAGCTCAGTATGAGAAATAAGAAATGACCACCGTGTTTGTCATAATGGAAGCTTTTGGCTTGATTAGAACTGTTTGCAGCAGTTGAAGTAAGAGCCCAATAGCATAGATTAAAAAAAAAAAAAAAAAAGACGTGTTAAGTATAGACTGTATAGACAGTTACTTTGAGGATTTTTCTTGGAAAACCTAAATAGAGTTGTAACTGATAGGAGAAGAGGCAAAGAGGATTTTTTGAAAAAAGGATAAATTATAACATGGTTTGTGATCATGGGAATGAACCAGAAGAAAGGGAGAAATGGACAGTGCAATAGAAGCAGGAAATAGTTGCTGGAAGGATCTTGATTTAAAGAGAAAGGGTGGATTTTAAAGGTTTGAAAAAACTGGAAGATTCAGCAAAAAATTCCTTTGAGAAATGGTAAGATAACTAGAAGAGTCTGGTGTCCTAGAACAACAGAAGAAAGTGTTTTTAAGAAAAAGGCTAAGAGGTCTACTGCCATTGAGATGTTTATTAAGATGAAAGCATATATGAGTCCATTGGGTTTAGCAACATGGGTTTGGTGGTGACCTTAAGAGCACTGTCATTGAAAATGTTAAAATATACAAGAGAAAGATGGGGTCATGGGGCAGTGGTGGGGAGGGGAAAGGAACTTCTGAAAGTGGGAAGTGGAAGGACAGGATGTGACATGTAAGAAAAACAAGTGTCAAAGATGACTCAAATTTTAGATCTGAGCACCTGGGAAGATGGAGTTATGCTTAACTGGGGTGGGGAAGGCTTTAAAGGTACAAGTTTTGAATAGATGTCAGATCAGTTTTGGGTACGTTAACCTGGAGATATAACAAATAACTATGTCTTATAACATGGTTGAATGTAAGGAGGAGAATGGAGAGGTCCAGGCTGCATATGTAAGTTAGGATATTGTGAGTATATAGATGGTATTGAAAGTTATGAGATACTTAAGAAATTTCATCCTGTCTAAGAATAAGAAGCAGTCCAAGGACTGAATCCAGAGATACCTCAACATTCAGAGGTAAGGGAGATGAGGAAGAACCTGCAAAGGACACAAGGTTGGGGGTGATAAGGGAGGAGAGAAATCAGAGAATATGGTGTCCTTGGGCCAAGAGAATAGCATACTTATAAATTTTTATTACATTGAAGTCTAACATACAGTGTACAACAGAAGGATTTAAAATACAGTGTTACCCCGTAACAGAAAAGCATAGGGGCACTTGGGTAGCTCAGTTGGTCCGGTTGATTTCAGATCAGGTCATGATCTCAGGGTCATGGGATTGGCCTGAGTGGCGCTCCATGCTCAGCAGGGAGTTTGCTTCTCTCCTTCTTCCTTTGGCTCCCCACCCCTCCACTCAGGCATGCGCTCTTTTTTTCTTTCTCTAAAGGCATGAATGTTTAGAAAAGAGAAATAAAAAATTAAAATAAGAGAAACAGAACTAACTGAGGCAAATGTAATTGCTGATCCCAAAGAATTATCTCATAAAATTTTGCAGCTGCCTATTGGTGAAAAGTATCTCAAAGATGCTTAGGCAGGATCCCAAATTTTGTTCTGGCTCCAGCTATGGATACAGCCACCCTGGTCGCTGTCTGTGAAATGTGCTGGAGGATTATTCCTGGCAAACACACTTATTCCTAACTAGGGCATGTAGTGATCCAGAATGGGTTGTGAGGGTTCTATTTGTGTGATCAGAGTCATGCCTCACAGCTTTTGGGCCTCTCCTCTGTGTCCCACTCCATTTCCAACTTAACAGTGGTGGGGGAGAGTAGGGGATGGGGTGACTTATTAGTTGAGGTACTTTCCAAAGGAGAAAAATCCTTTGGGCCCATTTTACTGAAGCAGCAGCATGGAAAAAGCAGTCTATGAGAGGAAATGCAAATGAGAGCTCACTGCTCAGAGGATAAATTTTTAATGTCTTTGCTTCTTTCAGGGAAGGCTGTATCTTTTAGCACTGTGTCCTGATTGTGCCCTTGGTTTGGACCCACATTGGAGCTCTTCCCCATCTTGAATTTTGATGGAATAAAACGCGTACACAGTATAGCTGGTTCGTCTATATTCCAGTGGGTTCAATAGCCATAGATTAGTCAACTGAACAGAAAGTGTTGACTTCCTCAGGAGTAAAGCTGTATAAGAAAAGACAAATTTTCACCTTCATGAGGCCCCTTTTATTTTTATGCTGTTGTTATTTTTAAGCTTTTATTTAAATTCCAGTTAACCAACTGTGCAATATTAGTTTGAGGTCTGCAATATAGTGATTCAACACTGACAGGCATCACCTCGTGCTCATTGTAATAAGTGCCCTCCTTAATCTGCTTCTGTTTAACCCATCCACCCACCCATCTCCCCTCTGGTAACCATCGGTTTGTTGTCTATAGTTAAGATTCTGTTTCTTGCTTTGAATCTTTTTTTTTTTCCTTTTCCCTTTGCTCACTGGTTTTGTTGCTTAAATCCCACATATGAGTAAGAACATATGTATTTGTCTTTCTCTGGCCAATTTCACTTAACATAACACTCTCTAGCTCCATCCAGGTTGTTGAAAATGGCAAGAGTTCATTCTTTTTTTATTGCTGAGTAATATTCCATTGTATGTACATTCCACCTTTATCCATTCATCTGTCTGTGGACACTTGGGCTGCTTCCATAATATGGCTATTGTAGACAATGCTGCTATAAACATTGGGGTGCATGTAATCCTTTGAATTAGTATTTTTGTATTCTTTGGCCAAATGCTTAGTGTGATTGCTGGATTGCAGGATAGTTCTATTTTTAACTTTTTGAGGAACCTCCTTTCTGTTTGCCACAGTGGCTGTGCTAGTTCAGGAGCATTTCCCTTTCTCCATATTCTTGTCAACACCTGTTGTTGTGTTGCTGATTTTAGCCATTCTGACAGGTGTGAGGTGATATCTCATTGTAGTTTTGATTTGTCTTTTGTAGATCATCAGTGATGTTGAGCATCTTTTCATGTGTCTGTTGGCCATTTGTATGTTGTCTTTGGAAAACTGTCTATTCATGCTGTCAGCCTATTCTCTTTAGTTTTAATTATTTTTGGTTTAATTTTGCTTTCAGGAGTAGAATTTAGTGATCCATCATTTACATATTTTTAAATTGGATTATTCACTTTTAAAATCCAAAAATTTCTTTCTGTACACCTGATATTTCTGATTCTGACAGGTAAGCCCCTCAGGGCCTTTTATAAAGATCTCACATGGGGGTCCCAGAAATGACTGAAATGGACAAGCATATTACTAATACATTAAGATAAAATTACTATGCCTACTTTATTGTCCATCCCAAACTATGTTAAACTACATGATCCAGGATAAGGTGATACATTGCACATGAGCATATTAAAACCTCCACAATATTGGAATAAAAAAGGTCACATGTGTTATTTGTAAAATTAATTATTTGAGCTCCTTTATATCCTTAAGTCCATTATCTTCCTTTGAAAGCCCATTGTTATCGCCACATTCCTTCTGGTTTATGAAGGGCTCCAGAGTCTTAGACCAAACAGGTCAGTTCTACTCCAGATTTCACATGGACTGAGAGTTGGAAATGATTATTCCAGTATTGCCATGGCTTCTTCCTGCCACAGTGTTTTAAAGTCTCTTCCTGCCCTTTCTAAGGAAAGTCTATCTTAAGGAAGTGCCCTGCCTCTGTGTTCAGCAGTATGTACAGTTCCTCATTCATACATGGTTTCCATGGCCTGGAGACCTTCCTCTGTGTTAGGTGACTTGATTTTATGGATCTTTCTGCCACAATCACAAAACTTAGGACCAAGTATATGGTGAATTCTCAGAATGGAAGGGTGGAAGGAAGATTGGATAATTGCATTTCAGTAATTTTTATTTTTTAATTTATTTTTGGCATCTTTTTAGAAATTTAAATTAAATTAACAAACATAGTACATCATTAGTTTCTAGATGTAGTGTTTAGTAATTTATCAGGTGTGTGTAACACTAATGCTCATCACATCACTCATTACCCCATTTCTCCCACCCATCTCTCCAGGAACCCTGAGTTTGTTACCGTAATTAGGAGCCTGTCATGGTTTTTCTCTCTGATGATTTCCTGCTCAGTTTTCCCTCCCTTCCCCTATGATCCTCTGCACTGTTTCTTCTATGCCACATATGAGTGAAATCATATGATAACTGTTTTTCTCTGATTGACTTATTTCACTTAGCATAATACCCTCCAGTTCCATCCATGTCAATTTAAATGGTTAAGTATTCATCCTTTTTGATGGTGGAGTAATACTCCATTGGAGATTTTATATATATACATACATACATATATATATGTATACACACACACACACACACACACACACACACCCCACATCTTTATCTATTCATCTGTTGATGGAAATCTTGGCTCTTTCCACAGTTTGGCTGTTGTGGACATTGCTGCTATGAACATTGGGGTGCAGGTGCCCCTTCTGTATGGAACTAGGAAAGACCCTGAATAGCGAGAATAATGTTGAAAAAGAAAACCAGAGCTGGTGCCATCCCAGTGATGGACTTCAAGCTCTATTACAAAGTTGTAATCATCAAGACAGTATGGTACTGGCACAAAAACAGACACAAAGATCAATGGAACAGAATAGAGAGCCCAGAAATGGACCCTCAACTCTATGGCCAACTAATCTTTGACAAAGCAGGAAAGAATGTCCAATGGAAAAAAGATGGTCTCTTTAATAAATGGTGCTGGGAAAACTGGACAGCCACGTGCAGAAGAATGAAACTGAACAATTTATTACACCATACACAAAGATAAACTTAAAATGGATGAGTGACCTAAATGAGAGAGAGGAGTCCATCCAAGGCCTAGAGGAGAACACAGACAGAAACCTCTGTGACCTTGGCTGCAACAACTTTTTGTTAGACACATTTTCATAGGCAAGGGAAACAAAAGCAAAAATGAACTATTAGAATTTCATCAAGAGCAAAAGCCTCTCCACAGCAAAGGAAACAGTTAAAAAAGAAAAGGCAACCTGCAGAAAGGGAAAAGATACTTGCAAGTGATATATTAGATAAAGGGCTAGTATCCAAGATCTAAAAGAACTTCTCAAACTCAAGACCCAAAAATCAAATAAATGAGTCAAGAAATGGACAGAAGACATGAACAGACATTTCTCTAAAAAAGACCTACAAATGGCCAACAGACATGTGCAAAAAACTCCCCATCACTTGGCATCAGGAAAATACAAGTCAAAACCACAATGAGATACCACCTTGAAGCTGTCAGAATGGGTAAAATGAACAAGTCAGGAAACAACAAATGCTGACAAGGCTGTGGAGAAAGAGGAATCCTCTTACACTGTTGGTGAGAATGCAAGCTGGTAGAGTCACTGTGGAAAACAATATGGAGGTTCTCAAGAAGTTAAAAGTTCAGCTCCTTAGGACCCAGCAATTGCCCTACTTCATTTTCATTGGGAAGATCCTTAGTAGTGGAATTATTAGATCGTAAGGTAGTTCTATTTTTAGTTTTTTGAGGAAACTCCGTAACTGTTTTCTACAGTGGATGTACCAATTCACATTCTCACCAGTAGTGGGTGAGGGTTCCTTTTTTCCACATCCTCAACAACACTTATTTCTAAGTCTTTAGGATACAAGCCATTCTGACTGGTGTGAGGCGATACCTCATTATGGTTATAATTTACATTTCCCTGATGATTATAATGTGGAGCTTTGTGTGTATCTGCTGGCCATCTGTATGTCCTCTTTGGTAAAATCCCTATTCATGTTCTCTGCCCAGTTTTTAATCACATTGTTGTTTTGGTGTTGAATTGTGGAAGTTCTTTATATTGTGGATATTAATCCCTTATTGGTTATATCATTTGCAAATATCATCTCATATTCAGTATGTACCCTTTTTGTTGATGGTTTCCTTTGCTGTGCAAAAGCATTAGATTTGGGTGTGGTCCCATAGCTGATTTTGGCTTTTATTTCCATTGCCTTAGGAGACATATCCAGGAAAATGTTGCTATGGCCAACACCAGAGAAATTAGTACCTATGTTTTTTGGAAGTTTTATGGTTTCAGGTGTCATGTTGAGGTCTTTAATCCATTTTTTATAAAGATTTTATTTATTTTATTTGACAGAGAGAGAGATCACAAGTAGGCGGAGAGGCAGGCAGAGAGAGAGGGGGGAAGCAGGCTCCCTGCTGAGCAGAGACTCTGGGATCCCAGGACTCTGGGATCATGACCTGAGCCAAAGGCAGCGGCTTAATCCACTGAGCCACCCAGGTGCCCCTCTTTAATCCATTTTGAGTTTATTTTTATTAGAGTGTTTAAAGTGTTTTGGTTTCATTCTTTCACATGTAGCTGTCCTGTTTTATGAGCACCATTTACTGAAAAGACTTGTGTTTTCCTTCATATATTCTTGCTGCCTTTGTCATAGATTAACTAACAATGTAAGTATGGGTGTATTTCTGGGATCTCTATTTTGTTTCACTGATCTATGTCTATTTTTGTGCCAATACCATACTGTTACCATGTCTGATTACTACTGTAGATCTTGTAGTACCTGTAGCTTGGTTCTTAAGATAGTTTTGGTGATTTGGCCTATTTTGTTCCATACAAATTTTAGTATTCTCTCCTTCAGTTTGTAGAAAAAAAGAAAAGCATTGGTATTTTGATAGGTATTACATTAAATCTATAGATTACTTTGGGTAGTATGGACCCTGTAACAATATTATTCCAATCCAAGACTATGGAATATGTTTTTATTTGAGTCATCTTCAACTTATTAATACTTCAGAGTTCTTATGGGTCTTTCACATGGTTGGGTTTATTTCTAGATATTCTTCTTGGTGGAATTATAAACACAGTTTTCTTTCTTTTTTTTTTTTTTTTTTAAAAGAATTTATTTATTTATTTGACAGAGAGAAATCACAAGTAGGCAGAGAGGCTGGCAGAGAGAGGAGGGAAGCAGACTTCCCACTGAGCAGAGAGCCTGATATGGGGCTCGATCCCAGGACCCTGAGATCATGACCTGAGCCGAAGGCAGAGGCTTTAACCCACTGAGCCACCCAGGTGCCCCTAAACACAGTTTTCTTAATTTTTCTTCTACTTTGTTATTAGTGTAAAGAAATGAGACCAATTTCTGGGTGTTCATCTTGTATTCCTTAATTTTATTGCATGCATTTATTCTAGTAGTTTTTTGGTGGAGCCTATCGATTTTCTACATATAAAGTACTCTTTGCAAATAGTGAAAGTTTAGGGGCACCTGGGTTGTTCAGTGGGTTAAGCCTCTGTCTTCATTCAGCTCAGGTCATGATCCCAGGGTCCTGGGATCGAGCCCCGCATCAGGCTCTCTGCTCATCAGGGAGCCTGCTTCCCTTTCTCTCTCTGCCTGCCTCTCTGCCTACTTCTGATCTCTATCAAATAAATAAGAATCTTAAAAAAAATAGCAAAAGTTTAACTTCTTTGCCAATTTGGATGCCTCTTGATTTTCTTGTCTGATTGCTGTGTCTAGGATGGCCAAGTACTATCTTAAATAAAAGTACTGAGAGTGGACATTTTTTTTTTTTTTAAAGATAGATTTATTTATTTATTTATTTATTTATTTGACAGACAGGGATCACAAGTAGGCAGAGAGGCGGGCAGAGAGAGAGGAGGAAGCAGGCTACCTGCCGAGCAGAGATCCTGATGTGGGGCTCGATCCTAGGACCCTGAGATCATGACCTGAGCCGAAGGCAGAGGCTTTAACCCACTGAGCCACTCAGGAGCCCCAAGAATGGACATTCTTGTCTTGCTCCTGATCTACGAGGAAAAACTGCTTTTTTCCTTTGAGGATGATGGTAGCTGAGAGATTTTATATATTACCTTTATTATGTTGAGGTAGGTTCATTCTAAACTCACTTTCTTGAGAACTTACTAAAAAAAAACGGATGTTAAATTTTCTGCATCTATTGAGATGATCATGATTTCTAGCCTTTGTTTATGTGGTATATCATGCTGATTTGTGAATATTGAATCATCCCTGATTCCATGGAATAAGCACCATTTGATCATGGTGAATGATCCTTTAATATATTATTGAATGTGATTTGGTAATATTTTGAGGATTTTTGCATCTGTGTTCATCAGGTATATCGACCTGTAGTTTCTTTGTTTTGTAGTGTCTTCATCTGGTTTTGGTATCAGATATATGCTTTGGAATAGTTAGAGGAGAAGTAACTCTTCTTTATCTTTTTTTTTTTTTAAGTTTTTTTTTTTTTTTTTTTTTTTTTTACTTACTTAAGTAACTTCTACACCCAACATGGGGTTCAAACTCCTGACTCTGAGATCAAGAGTCACATGCTCTTCTGACTTAGTCAGTCAGGTGCCCTAGGTAACTCTTGTTTAAATTTTCTATAGAAATCACCTTTGAAGTGGGACATTTATTTTTCAGTAGTTTTTTTTAACTTAAAGATTTAACTATTCTGTTTGGATTTTCTATTTCTTCCAGATTCAGTTTTGGAAGATTGTAGGTTTCTAGGAATATGTCCATTTCATAGTGTGTGCTATTGCTATCCTGTTTTGGTTACTATTACTTTGTAATATAGTTTGAATCTGGGAGTGTGGTACCTTCAGTTTGGTTCTTTTTTTTTGCAAGATAGCTTTGACTACTCAAAGTAGTCAAATATTACAATATAATACTCAAAGTATACAAATACTAAAATTTTTTTGGAACAAAATAGGTCAAATCACCAAAACTATCTTAAGAACCAAGCTACAGGTACTACAAGATCTACAGCAGTAATCAAAACAGTATGGTATTGGCACAAAAATAGACATAGATCAGTGATACAGAATAGAGATCCCAGAAATCCACCCACACTTACATTGTCAGTTAATCTATAACAAAGGCAGCAAGAATATATGGAGGAAAACACAGTCTTTTCAGTAAATGGTGCTCATAAAACAGGACAGTTACATGTGAAAGAATGAAACTAAAGGGCCTTTTGTGGTTCCATATAAATTGTCGGATTTTTCCAGTTCTGTGAAAAATACTACGGGTGTTTGATAGGAATTACATAGAATCTGTAGATTGTTTTGGGTAGTTAAAATGGATATTTTAACATTCTTCCAGTTCATTGGCATGACCTATATTCCCATTTACTTGTGTTCATCTTCAATTCCTGTCATCCATGTCTTCCATAGTTTTCAGAATATAGGTCTTTTGCCTACTCGTTTAGTTTATTTCTAGGTATTATATTCTTTTTGATGCAGCTAAACATGAGAAAATTATAATAATTTCTGTATCTGCCAGTTTACTAATGTATAGAAATACAACAGATTTTTATATACTGATTTTTGTTTCCTACCTCTTTGCTGAGTGCATTTATTCTAATTCTCTGAAGTTTTGAGAGTTTTTGATCTATAGCATATTATCTGCAAATAGGGGCAAATTTACTTAGTAATTTGGATGCCTTTTGCTTCATCTGACTGCTATTGGTACTATGGTCGGCATGGTAAGAGAATACATCCTTGTTTCGTTGCCAATCTTAGAGGAAAAGATCTCAGCTTTTCACCATTGTTAAGATACTAGCTGTGAGTTTGTCTTAGATAGCTTTTATTATATTGAGATGTTCTAGTCTATTTATTTATTTAATTATTTATTTTTAAAGATTTATTTATTTATTTGACAGAGAGAGAGAGACAGAGAACACAAACAGGGGGAGTGGGAGAGGGAGAATCAGGCGTCCCACTGAACAGAGAGCCCAGTGTGGGGCTTGATCCCAGGACCCCGAGATCATAACCTGAGCCAAAGGTGGATGTCCAATGACTGAGCCAACCAGGTGCCTCTGAGATATTCTCTTTAAAACCACTTTGAGACTTTTATTCATGAACAGTTGTTGAATTTTGTCAAATGATTTTTCTGCATCTATTAAAATCATACGATTTTTATCCTACATTTTGTTAATGTGTATCTTGTTAGTGGATATCAAACTATGTTTGCATTTCTGAAATCCCACTTGATTGTGCTAAATGATTTTTTTTAATGGATTGAATTTGATTTGGTAATATTTTAATGAGGATTTTGCATCTAGAATCAGAGCTATTGGTCTGTAGTTTTCTTTTGCTGTGGTGTCTTTGGTTTTGTTATCAGCGTCATGCTCTGCAGAATAAACTTGAAAGCATTCCTTTTTCTTATCTTGCAGTAGTTTGAGAAGGATAGGTATTGACTTTCTAGTATATGTGCTGCCGAAGCCACACAGTAACTTTCTAAGTGCAGGATAACATTGAACAAAACATAGGGTTCTTTAAATTGGCAGCTCTAACATTTTTACATCTTCTGAACCACGAGTTATTAAACAAAGCTTGTGCCTCACTGTTAAGTTTTAAGTGAAATTTATAACTATAAATATTTATGAAATATTATAGTTTTGAAATGGTTTTCACTTATGTATGTAAACTTTGAAGGCTTAAAAATTTAACAATTTTTGCAACCTGCAGTCTTTGTAACTGCTGAAAACCCCTGATGTTTACTTGAAATATCTTTATGCCTTAGTTTGAGATTCTCTGCTTTGACCATTTCCGTCAATGTTAATTTTAACTGTCTCAGTGATTTGGTTCCAGATAATTTCTCAACAAAAATCGTGTCTTTCTCTAGATCATTTGCCATAAAACTCCAAGGCTATTAGGAAAAAATACTTAACCTACCAAATGCATTGTGAGAATTCAGCACCCAGGGGTACAGATCTGTGTCTGTGATCCAGATTTTTTTACATCTCTGGTGACTTCTAAGTATATGTGTATACCTTTACTAAAGAACTTTAAATAATAGCTTATAAAGGAAAAAAATCAGCATGCTTGTAGTTCTGTTACTTTTTTTTTTCTGCTTTTCATTCTGTGTTGGAGGCCACGGCACGGTTGGAGTCGTGGATCAAATCAGGCCCTGACTTGTGTCTCCTTTAAGGTCCAGATGCCTTGATAAGGGGTTAAGGACAGGAAAGCTGAGTAACACTGAGAAAGGGGCTGTGCTATGTGTCATGCACTCGACTACGTGACTTCCCACACGCTCTCCCTACAGAAGGACAATGTGGTCAGGGTCCTGAATTCGTAGTTGGTCCTTGTTGTTCCTGTACTTCCCATAATCCACTCTCTGGTTGATTGTAACTTCTTATAGCTAATGGCATTAGCCATGATTACTTGGCATCATGAGATTTGTTTGTAGTTAATGTAAGACTTGTTATAGGAACTTGCGGTTATCTGACTAGATACTGATGTATTATTCCTTCTGTTGTGATCTGCCTTATAAATGCTTGTAAGATGTGGAATAAAATCAGCACTGTTGGACATCCTCCTCAGTGCTCCTCCTGCCCCCTATCTCTTTGTCTCTTACTTTCTTTTCACCATCCTCTTACCCTCACGTTGCTGGTCGATTTGTCGCGCTGGCTGCGACAATTCTGGTTTTGTTGATATCATTTTCTAAGAACTTCTGAGGCCTATAATGTTAAATCATATTTTGTGACCATAGTCCTCACATCTGTTTTAGGCTTAATCCTAAATGACTGCTTACCAATGTCTGTTTTGCCATAGTTGTCTGGTTATCTCTTGGTTGATGGAATAGTATTCTCTAGTGGTTTCTTCAAAAATGACTCATGGAACTATATTCTCTGAGTGTTAAAAGTTGAAAAACATGTCTGTATTTATACTTTAACATGTCATCAAATATTGTTGTCATTTTCTTGAACATTGTACATAAATTCTTTAACCACTTTATTCAGAGATGATTGGCATATAAAAAGTGTACATATTTAATATATATAGCCTGATGACTTTGGAGATAAGTACACATCTATGAAGCTATCAACATAATTTATATCATAAATATATCTATTACCTTCAAGTTTCCTCTCTCCATCATTTTTTTTTTGTGATAAGAATACTTAGCATAAGATCTATCCTCTCAGCAAATGTTAAAGTATGCAATATACTATTAACTATAGGTACTATGCCATATCTTAGATCTCTAGGACTTATTTTGTATAATTGAAAGTTAGTACCCTTTAACACCTCCCTTTTCCCCTCCTGTCATCGTCTCCCAGCTCCTGGCATCCATCAGTCTACTCTCTGCTTCTGTGCTGGACTGTTTTAGATTCCTCACATAAGTGGTATCATCTGGAATTTGTCCTATATTTGGCTTACTTCATTTAGCACCATGCCCTCCAGGTCCACCCCCAAATGGTAGTATTTCCTTAAAGACTGAATAATATTCCATTGTGTATATATATCACATTTCTTTCTTTTTCTTTTTTTTAAAGATTTTATTTATTTATTTGACAAAATGAGAGAGAGAGAGAGGGAACACAAAGCAGGGGGAGTGGGAAAGGAAGAAGCAGTCTTCCCACTTATCAGGGAGCCTGATGTGGGGCTTGATCCCAGGACCCTGGCATCAGGACCTGAGCCAAAGGCAGCCCTAAATGACAGAGCCACTCAGACACCCTAGCAGGTTCTTAATCCATTCATCCATCAGTGAACAGTTAGGTTTCTTCAGTGTCTTGGCTACTGCCAATAAAAGGGCACGTATTGCATGGAACACTGGGTCTGGTGCATAAACAATGAATTTTGAAACACTGAAAATAAAATAGATTTAAAAAAAAGGATCTCAAGAAATAAGAAAGGTCTCACATACACAACCTAACCGTACACCTAAAGGAGCTGGAGAAAGAACAGCAAAGAAAGTCTAAATCCAGCAGGAGAAGAGAAATCATAAAGACCACAGCAGAAATCAATGAAATAAAACCCCCAAAAACCCAGTAGAACAAATCAACGAAACTAGGAGCTGGTTCTTTGAAAGAATTAATAAGATTGATAAACCCCTGGCCAGACTTATCAAAAAGAAAAGAGAAAGGAGTCAAATAAATTAAATCATGAATGAAAGAGGAGAGATTACAACCAAAACTTAAAAAAAAAAAAAAGACACCCTCAATATTCTTACCATCTTTGGTTAAGGATGGCTGTGTAGAAGTAGGAGTTCAGTGAATTTTCTTTTTTTCACCATTTTAAGTGTTTTATTCCTTCTGTTCAAGTGCGCAAAAGACTTCTGTTTTCTTTGAGCTTTTTTTTTTTTTTTTAAGTTTTTGACGAGAGATTGCATGTGTGCAAGCATGAGTCACGGAGGGGCAGAGTGAAAAGGAAGAGCAGATTCCCTGCTGAGCAGGGAGACTGATGCAGGACTTGAACCTAGAACCCTGGGATCATGACATGAGTCTAAAGCAGACACTTAACTAACTGAGCCACTTAGACCTCTTCCCCCACTTTTTTTTTAAACTTTTGATGTCTAGTAAGTTTACCTGGAAATGTGTTGCTGTTGATTAGTCCTGTCAGTTTTTCCTGCAATGTGGTGTGCCCTTTCTTTTTCTTCTTCTTATTTTTTTAAATTTAAACTCCGTCAACATATAGTATAACTAGTGTGCCTTTTTAATATGTAGATTAACTTCCTCTTGAACTCCTGTAATTTTCTTAAATTACGTCTTAAAAATATTTCACTCATTTAATCTCTTGTGTCTTTTTTTATGGTGTTTTAGCAGTGTCTATTTTTGCTATTTTGAATGTGGTCTACATTTCTGTGACTACTTTGTATTATGTGTTGCCACGAGTCAGCTCCTGCTGTATCTCCCGATGTCCCTGTTAACTCACCTGAGATTGCTTGAGATCACAGAATTGCTGCTCCAAGCTGTTGTTTATATGTGTGATTGCTTTATTAAGACCTATACATTCATGACCTATGTTTAGTCAATATTTTAATCTTCTTGATGGAAGTTTTTTGAGAGGAGCAAATAGCCTTGGTCTGCTAGTTGTAACCCCCTCCCCCACGTTATATTCTTTCCCTTTTCTTTGAGAATTTCTCCATAGGTCTAGTGTAATTCACATTTTGTTTCCTCAAGTCCCTAGTCATATGAGATTTACAGCTTTAGTTCTTTCTAGCCATTAAAGATGGATACTGCATCAGTCATGCAAACATTTGCTATAGACAAACTGTCTCACTGACAGGATGCTACTTCCTGATTCCTCATTCAGCCCTGCCTTCCCTATCCCAAATGGGTTTAGGAAAGTTCCTGATATCAACATGCTTATTCTATCATGTTTAAATTAATAAAAGGGCTTGTTGATTATAGTTGGCTATCTCCTGGGAAAGTAGGTTCTTCTAGCTTTGAGATCTGTAGCTGTCGGTATCCTCTTTTGGTACTTGCCACATAACTTTTCTCCTGAAATTGGCAGCCTATTTTCCAATACAGTAGTTCAAGGGCGCAATACGCTGTAGAGCCTCCATTTGTTTATAATTATTGGAGTTTCTAATCATGACCCTGAACGGACAAAAGGGCAAAATTTTATTAAGTACATATTTTAAAGTTCATTATCTTTTTGTTGTATTGGGTGAATTCTGTTGGAGTCAGCCCCAGACTCGAGTTTCTTTTCTTACCATTCCTATTGTGTCAAGACCTTTTATTTAATTTGTTTTGTTTTGCTACTTGAATTCCACCGCTAATGAAAACAGGTGATATGGGTGTTTAGACATAAAGAAGAGAAGGTCTTCTGATTTTTGTCAGTGTAAGAAGACTTGAAGAACTTAATAGCTTCCCAGATATACATGCTCAAGCTTTTGGCCAGTCATGTTACCTACTCATGGCCAGACTGAATAAAAGGGTGGTTTGCTGTATTTTACCACATCTTTTTAAAGTTTTTATTTTAATTCTCAGTAGTTGGCAGGCAGTGTTACATTAGTTTTAGGTATACACTTCCATATGTAGGTCGACACTTCCATACAGCACCCAGTGCTCACCCTCCTCCCCTGTGTAAACCACATCTTAATATTCTTAAGATCAGGGTTGTCAAATGGTGGCCTTCAGGCTAAATACTGCCCCCTGCCTGTTGTTTTCATCAAAGTTTATTAGAAAATGACTATGCTCATTCTCTTCTATCTAGGCTATGGCCTCTTTCATGCAGAGTTGCATAGTTAGGACAGACCATTTGGCTCACATACTCTCAAGTGTTTATCTGGCTTTTTACATAAAAAGAAAACTGCTGACCTCTACTTTAGAACTAATTCTCTATCACCTTATAATTCTAAAATTCTGTTTTTTCCATTACAGTCACTCTAAGAATAAATCAGACTTAAATTTTTCATCTTCTATCCAAGTAGACAGCATGTGAAAGTTTGGCATGTAAACAGACCTTTTTAAAGGATTTCATAGCCACAGGCCTGATTCCATTTTTGTAAGCCATCAATTCAGGTTTTGGGAGAGGACAGAAAATTAGATTTTTAAAGACTTATAGGTAAAGAGCAAAGTTATGATATTTTGCTATTGTCTTCAGTCATTCTTTATGATACTCAGGAATATGTCCTGTAACATATCAATCTTTCATAGTAGTATAACATGCCATAATTCTCTCAATTCTGTTAGTATCTGTTTTGGGGATGGTCATGATACAGGACTTGTAGAGCCATTTGCAATTGACTCTAATGACCAAGTAACATAATGAGAGTGGAATATCAAACCACTTGATTCACCCAGCTACTCCTTTGTCTTCCGTTCTACTTCCTCCGTTTCTCGGCATAGTTTCATTATTGTAATCAGAAGTTGCAGTGATTATATCCTGACTGTACTATTCTAAAAACAAAATAAAGCCAGTGAGGGAGGCATCAATTTTGCCTGGGGAAGCAGAAGGGGACCAGTAGGGTGCTAAAAACATGCAGTAAGCTTAAATGATGAATGGGTTTGATTTTGTTGACAATGTATTTCTAATTTCCCTCCTTAATCCTTGATCTTTTGATTCAAACACAGATTGTTGAACTGCCCCTTGCTTTTCCCTTCTTGGTGTAAAGAATGTTGGTCAGTTTTAAGTTGTGCTTATTAGTCCTAGTTATCAACCTTTGCCCTTCTTAATCCTCTTCAAAACTCCTCTGTGGCTTGGATGAGAACTGGATGATGAGGCCAGAGGCTCCTTACACAGCACGTGTTCTGTTCTGTCAATGTACTATGACTAACCATATGCCAGTTTTTTGCTGCATCTGATGATTTGCCTTTTAAATGGAAACAGGATAGTTCTGACTGCCATTCAGCTTGAAATCCTTCAATACCCAGATTCAATTTTTTTTCTGCCTTTGAATTTGGCTGCTGGAATTTGATCATTTTTTTCCTTCAATGACACATTTTAGTGATACCACCTGAGTTAGAATCACAGCTCCTGGTTGTTGAAAACTGTCACAGCCAATGTTCTTTCAGATACCATATTACCCGCTGCATGGATATGGTTGCTGGAGATGTCTGTCTGGTAGCTTAGTCACCACCTACCACTTGCTTTCGTACCCCAGAAAAGTGAACAAAATTAGAAGTATCTAAAAATCCTCTGGAATTACATACTTCTGAAGTGGCTTAAACATTTCTTGGTAGTCTTACCTGAACTGATACTACATTTAAGGATAATAACAGCTGCTTTGTTGTGAAACATACATTTTGTTCTAAAATCTGGGAAGGGAGAGAAATGAATGCTTACTGTGAACTATGGGCCAACTATGAAGCTTTAGTTAGTTACATAATCCTGACAACAGCTTTTCAAGAGGTAAAATAATATGCAACACAGATGATCTTGGGAAGTTAAGATGAGACTGAATTTAAATCTCCTAGGTCTGTTCCTTTTGGGATCTCAACCCTTATCTATTGTATACTCTCTGATATCACATCTTCTTTGTGTGTGTGTGTGTGTGTGTGTGTGTGTATTTAAGATTTTATTTATTTATTTGACAGACAGAGATCACATGTAGGCAGAGAGAGAGAGGAGGAAGCAGGCTCCCTGCTGAGCAGAGAGCCGGATGTGGGGCTCAATCCCAGGACTCTGGGATCATGACCTGAGCCAAAGGCAGAGGGTTTAACCCACTGAGCCACTGAGGAGCCCCTTCTTTGTATATTTTAAATTATTTCTTGGTTCTTAAATGTTAAACTGCCAAATAACTGATATTTTATGGACATTTTAGATTTATTAGAATGCTGTATAATGTAGCAAAGTACACATATAATAGTACTACATGATTAATTTTCCCAAACTTTATATACCTGCATGACCAGATGGAGAAACAGAACAGTAGCAGCATACAAGAAATCCTCCTTATTTTCCCTTTCAGTTACTCTTCCCTGCCTCCACTCCTGCCCCCCAAAGGTAACTGCTATCTAGACTTCTCACAGCAAAAACAAGTTTTATCAGTTTTTTATTTTATATTAGTGGAATTACACAGTGTTTTGTTCTTTGTGTCTGGCTATTATCAACATTTTGAGACACTCATCCTTATTTCATGTAGCTGTTGACTGCTTCATAGCATTCCATTGTGTGAATAGACCACTTTTGTATTCTGTCACTAGGCTTTTGATTAGCTTCTAATTTGGGACAGTTAGAAATTGTGCTGTTATTCATCTGCTACATGTGTTTTAGTAAACAGTATTCTGTTGGGCCTAGGAGGAGGAATTGCTAAGTTACTTGAAAAAGAGTTTGAGTAGGGATTCACAGTCCCTGGTCCATTCAACAAATATATGGAGATTTTTTAGAATGCATATTCCTAAATTCTACCTTAGATTTATTTTCAGGTCCTCTGGAGTGGGGCTGAATTTTCTTCATTAAAACAAACCCCATGAAAATAAACTTGTGAGGTAGAAGTTGAGAATCATTCATATTTATGATAGTACAATGTTAAATATATAAAATATAGCTTAGATACCTTAAGAATAAGGGTTTATCTATATTCATATATAGTCTAATTATACTTCGTTAAGGGTAGAAATACGTTTATACTTCAATTTCTGCGTATCTTTCACTTTTAAAAGAATAATCAATTTAACTCACTTCAATTCTATCTAGTGTTGACTCAGTGCCTGCTGTGTTCAGTTCTCCAAAGATTGGAAGTTTTCATACAGCAGGTGTTTTCAGATCAAGGAATTCAATAACTTTTATTATAAAAGTAATCCATTCTCCTTGTTTAAAAAAAAAACAAAAACAAAACAAGCAGTAGGTACATGAAATAATAAAAAATCTTGTTCAGCCACCCTTTCTCAGGCTCAGAGAACCAACCATCCCAGAAGCAACCATGGTCTTTATTTTTCTAAGCATACATGAAGTGTGTTGGATTTTGTTGGCAATCCAGTGGTCTGGTTTGTGGCTGGAGGCTGGCCAAAACACTCTGAGCCTCGGTTTCTTCCCCTAGAAAATGGGATGATAATGCCTTAGATGGTTGTGAGGACTAAATACAACATGTGGAGAATACTAAGTATGGTGTACCTGGCATGTAACAGACACGCAGTAAGTTGGACAATTAGGATTATAATTATGATAGTAGTTAATAAGTGCTTTGTTCTGAAAAGGGATTAAATAAGGTAAGGAAGCTGTTTCAGCTTTTACTATCAGGCACCATGGCACGCCTTATTTTAATCCTATTTCCACATAAAAAGAAGCAAGCTAAAACCTTGTCTCATTCACAGAAAATGACAAGGATAATATTTTTGTAATTTACTGAGTCAAAAATATGCCAAGCAGCCTGATGGTATATTTCTTCGAGTCTAAGATGTCTTGTAATATCAGGGATAAAATGAAGCTTCATCTGTACATTCATATCTTCTGTGGGCATAATACATTTTACTTTGTCCCTATCAGAAGTGCTTTTTGGGGTCAAAGGTACTTAATTTCTAAAATACAATGTTAATTTTAGTTTGAGTTTTCCATTATTAGAAACATGTTTCTTGGGGCACCTGGGTGGCTTAGAGGGTTAAGCCTCTGCCTTCGGCTCCGGTCATGATCTCAGGGTCCTGGGATTGAGCCCCACATCGGGCTCCTTGCTCAGCAGGGAGACTGCTTTCCCCTCTCTCTCTTCCTGCTTCTTTGCCTACTTGTGTTATCTCTCTCTCTGTGTCAAGTAAATAAAATCTTAGAAAAAAAAAGTTTCTGATATTATAAAGAGATACTATAAAAAGATAAGTCCTCTGAGAGTCCATATCCAGTTTCATAATGTGGTGAGGTTTAAACACAAAATCCTAAGTACAAACTCCCCAGTTTGTAGGGACTTTGGACGAACTAAATGTTTTTTTTTTTTTTCCTTTGTGCGTACAAGATATGCTTACTCAAAATGGTGAGATATCCTCCAGTTCAGATTTACTACAGGTGTCTCCCCGTGGTCTGTGAGAGTCTTTGGAACTGTCCTTATTCTGTAGACCTCGCTCATTGTGTAATACTGAGAACCTTAACTGTGTCGAAAGTTAAATGGGTGGGCAAGTGATCCTCGTTATAATAAATGTGTTCTGAAATAGTTACAGTTAACTGTCCTAGTTCTGAATTTTAGGAGATGAAAGGGTAATTGCCATTTTAGAGAAATTTGAGACAAATGCTTCTCAGAGGATTATTGAATAATTCTTTTGCTTTCTAAGAAGGGATCTGAATCACCTGTTGCATTTATTTGTGGGCCCACATCAAAAGCATAAAAATGAACATGAGCATAACTATGTTTCACTAATGGTGCATACAACCCAGTAGTATAAATTAATAAATTTAAAGGAATTAATAATGAATAATAATAAATTTAAATAAAATTAAATTGATAAATTAATTAATAACTTAAGTTATCCAGCTTGAAAAATGTCCTACAAACAGTTGTTTCTCCTAAACATTCCTTTGTTTTAAAAGAATACGGAACATGAGCTAATTTAAGGAGAAAAGAGGTAGGATCAGAACAGCTTGGTTTTAGTACTAGAAAAAGTTTGAAATTTTCTCAGAGAAATGGGACATAAAAGACATTACATAGTTAAGTATAGATTAACCTTGGTCGGCACATGTTTACAATTATTATCAATATTTGGAACATCAGTATCTCCATTCACTTATTACTTCACACTATATTACCCTTAAAAATTGAGTGCCCTGATGCAACCAAAACAAAAGAATCTGTCACATATCCCGTTTTTTACACTTCTGTTTTGAGAGTTGAGGTAATTTGAACATGGCTGTCTTGTTAGGAATTGTTTGGCGGCAAGTAATGGAAACCATCCACAGTAACTTAAGCCCAAAGGAACTTTAACTGCAAAGATGCAGAGATACCTGTCTTATATATCTCAAAGGTGGGAAGTACTGCTAAGCTAAGCCTTCCAGTAATGTAGAACCAAGAACTCAGCTGTCAGGAGGAATCAAGGCAGCTTGTCTTTTTAGACGGCTCCTTTTTCCTAGATGTTCATTCTTACCTGCCATGTTTGCTTTATTCTCCCATTACTTACTGCAAACTTATTTTTCTTCTTTACCTGGTCCAACATTGCCTCCCAGCTTCCATTTAAATGTTCTCTCAACCCAATCTCCCAATAGACTTGCTGTTTATTTATTTTTTGATTCTTACTTTTGAGAAAATTGTAGATTTACATGCAGCTGTAAGAAATAATAGATACTAGATGCCCTCTACTCATTTCCCCCCAATGGTAACATTTTGAAAGAGAATAGTACAGTATTACCAGGATATTGACATTGACACACTCAAGATACAGAACACTTCATCATCATAAGGATACATTGTGTTACCTTTTTTAGAGCGACACTCAATTTCTCTGTCTCCACTCTTTCCTTATTCCCTGATAACCACTGATCTGTTCCTCATTATAATTGTTATTTCAGAAATGGTGAATGAATGAAATCATGCAGAATGTAATGTACTGAAAAGGACTTTTCCAATTCAGCTAACTCTGTCGATATCCAGGATTTTATGTATATCAGTAGTTCCATTTTATTGTGGAATAGTGTTCTTGGTATAGATGTACAACAGTTTACTCATTTACCTATTGAAAAACATCTGGTTTCCACTTTTTTGCTATTTCACATTAATTATAAACATTGACATGCAGGTATTTGTGTAAACATAATCTTCCATGGAATAAATGTCTGGTAACACTGCTGCTGAGTTGTAAGGTGGTTGTGTGTTAAGAGTCTTAAGAAAGTGCCAAACTAATGTTTATCGTAGCTATAAAATTTTACATTAACACTAGAAAGGTGTGAATGGTTGGGTTTCTATATATCTTTGGTAGCATTTGGTGCTGTCACTACTCTCTTAGTTCTGACTAAAATCTGTAGTGATCTCGTTTTAATTTTTAGCTTCCCTCATTGTTCATGATAATGGATATCTTTTCCAGTGCTTATATGCCACCTATATATCCTTTTCAGTGAAATGATTGCAGATATCTTTTGGCCATTTTCAGTTTAGGGTGTGGGGTTTTAAAATTTTAATTGTAATTTTTAAATTTTACTTTTGAGTTCTGAGGACTCTTTATGTATTCTACAGACTAGTCCTTTGTCACATATATGGTTTGGAAATATTTCCTCCCATTCTGTACTTTTTTTTATTCTTTTAATCAACACTTACACAAAGAAAAATATTTTAATTTTGAGGGAATCCAATTTATATAGTTTTCCATCCATGGGGTGCTACTTTGGAGAAGCTAAAAGACTCTTTGCCTAGCCCTAGACCCCAAATAGATAGACCCCTGAAGGTCTATCTTCAGGGACTTCCTAGACCCCTGAAGATAGTTTTTTTTTTTTCCCTAAAAGTTTTAAAGTTTTGTATTTGTGATTCCTTTAACTTGTATAAGGTGTGGGACTTCAGTGGAGGTTCATTTTCTGTCTATAGATGACCAGTTTCTCTAGTACTACTAAAAAGGTACATTTTCTCCACTGCATCATATTTGTACATTTGTTGAAAATAATTTGGGCATAATTGTGAGGAGCTACTTCTGACATGTTTATTCCTTTATCGATGTGCTTGTTCCTCTACCAATACCACACAGTTATGATTACTGTAGACAGATAAATCTTGAAATTGAGCAAACTGATTTTTCCCCCACTTCATTCTTCTTTAAAAAATTTATAGCTATTGTAGATCTTTTGCCTTTCCATTTAAATGTTCAAACAATGTCACTTATATCTTTAAAATTCTTACTGTAATTGATGAGAATTGTATTAAACAATTTGTATGTAAACTCAGAATTGACCTCTTTAGCCAGTTGAATCTTCCAATCCGTGAACATGGTATGAGTCTTCAGTTTAGATCTTTTATTTCTTTTTCTTTTTCTTTTGTAGTTTTCAGCATATGAGTTCTGTGCTTGTTTTTATAACTAAATATTTGGGGTTTTTAAAAGTTATTGTAATAACATTTGAATTTTCAGTTTTGATATTTTATTGATAGTTCATAAAAACACAATTTTTACATCTTTGTCTTTTGACATTGCTAGAGTTGATTCTTACATCTAGGAATGTTACTTGGAGACATACTAGGAGCTCATGCATAGATACCATGTTTTGGATACAGGGAAAATTTTATTTTATGTTTTTTGTTTTTTCCCTTCCCAGTCTATAGGTCTTTTATTTTCATTTTTTGCACAAGGTAGAACTTCCAGCACTACAT
Source organism: Neogale vison (assembly GCF_020171115.1). Lineage (NCBI taxonomy): Eukaryota > Metazoa > Chordata > Mammalia > Carnivora > Mustelidae > Neogale > Neogale vison. The sequence goes on along the minus strand of NC_058095.1, from coordinate 109,342,514 downwards.
TAAATTAATATGATAGAAGTGGATATTTTTGCTTTACTCCAGTCTTTTACCATGAAGTATGTTAGCTGTACGTGTTTTATAAATGGTCTTTATCAAGTTAAAGTCCCACCCCAACAGACACAGACACAAATACACACACTTCTTTTTTTTTTTTTGAGTTTTGTTAAATGGTTTTTATGTGTAAATTGACATGATCTCATGATTTTCTTTCTCTAGCCTGTTAATAATGTGGACTACATGGATTTTTTTCCTTCAGGTTTTAAGTCCGTTTTGCGTTCCTGGAATAATCTGTACTTGGTCATGGTATAGGATTCTTACTGCTGAAATCTATTTTTTATGTTTGGTTAAGAATTTTTCGATGAATGAGGGATATTGGTCTGTAGTTCTCATTTTTTCTGTTTTTGTTTATTTTTGGTATCAGGATAATAGTTGCATAAAACACACTGGGATGTGTTTTTTAATTTTGTCTGGAAAAGATTGTATGATAATTCTTTAAATATTTGGTAGAGTTCTATAATGAAAACAATTGGGGCTAGAGATTTCTTTTTGAGGAGTTTTAGAATTAACTCAATTTTTAAAAAAGATTTACTTTAGAGAGTGAGAGCGAGTGTGAGAGAGAGAGAACATGCTTGCAAGTGGGTGGGGCAGAGGGAGAGGGACAGAGAGACAATCTCCAACAAACTCCCCACTGAGTGCAGAGCCCAATATGCAGCTCTGTCCCCCCAACCCTGAGATCATGACCTGAGCCAAAGTCAAGAGTCTAACCCTTATGCTAAATGAGAAAAATACGCAGTCAAGAATATTTTATCCAGGAAGGCTAGAAGGAGGATATTCTGTCCTTCAGAATAGGAGAGATAAAGAGTTTTCAGGACAAACAGAAACTAATAGGATTTGTGATCACTAAACCAGCCCTGCAAGAAATATTAAAGGGGATCCATTAAGCAAAGAGAGAACCCAAAACATAAACCCAAAAGAAACAATGACAATATACAGAAACAGTGACTTTACAGGTAACACAATGGCACTAAATTCATATCTTTGAATAGTTACTCTGAATATAAATGAGCTAAATGCTCCAATTAAAAGACATAGGGTATCAGATTGGATAAAAAAAGCGAGACCCATCCATATGCTATCTACAAGAGACTCATTTTGGACCCAAAGACACCTGCAGATTGAAAGTGAGGGGGTGGAAATTTATCATGCTAATGGACATCAAAAGAAAGCCAGGGCAGCAATCCTTACATCAGACAAGTTAAATTTTAAACCGAAGACTGTAATAAGAGATGAAGAGAGACACTATGTCATATTTAAAGGGTCTATCCAACAAGAAGATCTAACAATTATAAATATTCTCCTAACTTGAGAGCAGCCAATTATACAAACCAATTAATAACAAAACTAAAGAAACACATTGATAATAATGCAATAATAGTACGTGACTTCAACACCCCACTGACAGAAATGGACAGATCATCTAAGCAGAAGACTAACAAGAAAACAAGGGCTTGGAATGACACACTGGACCAGATGGACTTCACAGATATATTCAGAGCATTCCTTCCCAAAGCAACAGAATACACAGTCTTCTCAAGTGTACATGGAACATTCACCAGAATAGATCACATAGTGGCTCACAAATAAGGTCTCAATGGACAAATCAGGTTCCAACAAATATCAAAAGATTGGGATTATACCTTGGATATTTTCAGACCACAATGCTTTGAAATTGGAATTCAGTCACAAGAGGCAATTTGGAAGGAACTCAAATACTTGAAGGTTAAAGACTATGTTATTGAAGAATGAATAGGTCAACCAGGAAATTAAAGAAGAATTTAAAAAATTCATGAAAACAAGTGAAAATGAAAACACAACTGCTGAAAACAATTGGGATATAGCAAAGGCCATCCTAAGATGGAAGTACATAGCAATGCAAACCTTTCTCAATTACACAACTTAACCCTATACCTAAAGGGGATGGAGAAAGAAAAGCAAATAAAGCCTAAACCTAGCAAGAGAAGAGAATTGAAAAACAGTATAGCAGAAATCATTGAAATATAAACCAAAAGAAAAGTAGACTAGAATGACAAAACTAGGAGGTGGTTCTTTGAAAGCATTAATAAGATTGACAAACTCCTAGCCAGACTTTTCAAAAAGAGAAGAGAAAGGACCCAAATAAATAAAATAATGAATGAAAAAAAGAGCTCATAACCAACACTAAGGAAAGACAAACCATTACAAGGACATATTATGAGCAGTTACATGCCAATAAATTAGACAGTCTGGAAGAAATGCATGCATTCCTAGAGATGTATAAGCTACCAAAGCTGAACCAGGAAGAAATAGAAGACCCGAACAGGTTCATAACCAGCAAGGAAATTGAAGCAGTAATCAAAAATCTCCCAACACAAAAGAGTCCAGGGTCAGATGGCTTCCCAGGGGAATTCTACCAAACATTTAGAGAATTAATACCTAAACTTAAGCTGTTTAAAAAAGTAGAAATGGAAGGAAAACTCCCAAACTCGTTCTATGATGTCAGTATTATAATTCCCAAATCAGATGAGGACCACACCAAAAAGAATTATAGACCACATTTCCTGATGAATGTGGATGCCAAAATTCTAACCAAGATACTAGCTAATAAGATGCAACAGTACATCAAAAGGATTATTCACCATGACCAAGTTGTATTTATTCCTGGGCTACAGAGTTGGTTCAAGATCTGCAAATCAATCAATGTGTGATACATCACATTAATAAAAGAAAGGAAAAAAACCTATGTGATCCTCCCAATTGATGCAGAAAAAGCATTTGACAAAATACATCCATTCTTTTTTTTTAATGATTTAATTTATTTATTTGACAGAGATCACAAGTAGACAGAGAGGCAGGCAGAGAGAGAGGGAAGCAGGTTCCCTGCTGAGCAGAGAGCCTGATGTGGGACTTGATCCCAGGACCCTGAGATCATGACCTGAGCCGAAGGCAGTGGCTTAACCCACTGAGCCACGCAGGTGCCCACAACATCCATTCTTGATTAAAACTCTATACAGTGTAGGGATAGAGGGATCATACCTCAATATCATATAAGCTATCTATGAAAAGCCCAAAGCAAGTATCATTCTCAGTGGGGATAAGAGGGAGCTTTTTCCTGAAGGCCAGGAAAAAGATTGGGATGTTCACTCTCACCACTGCCACTACTAGTTCAGCATAGTACTAGAAGTCCTAGTTTCAGCAATGCCATAAGAAAAAGAAATAAAAGGTATTCAGATTGGCAAAAAAAGTCAAACTCCCTCTTTGCAGATGACATAATACTTTATGTGGAAAACCCAAAAAACTCTACCCCCAAGTTGCTAGAACTCATATAGGAACTCAGCAATGTGGCTAGATATAAAATCAATGCACAGAAATCAGTTGCATTTTTATACACTAACTGTGAGACAGGAGAAAGAGAATTTAAGGACTCGATACCATTTATACTTGTACCAAGAACCTTAAGATACCTAGAAATAAACCTAATCAAAGAGGCAAAGGATCTGTATTCTAAAAACTACAGAACACTTATGAAAGAAATTGAGGAAAACACAAAGTTATGGGAAAACATTCCATGCTCATGGACTGGAAGATTAAGTATTGTTAAAATGTCTATTCTACCCAGATCAACATACACAGTCAATGCAATTCTTACCAAATTACCACCGACGTTTTTCAGAGGCTGGAACAAATAATTCTAAAATTTGTATGGAATCAGAAAAGACCCTGAATAGCCAGAGGAATGTTGAAAAAGGAAACCAAAGTTGGTGGCATCGCAATGCTGGACTTCAAGCTCTATCCAGACAGTATGGTACTGGCAGAAAAACACACACCTATTTCAACCTATGAACCCATTCAGAGTTAAAAATTTTTATTTTAGTTTTCACTTATAAAGTTTTTTCATTTGGTTCTTTAATCTTTGGTGACACTTGCTATTTTTCATTTGTTGCAACTGTGTTTGTTTCTTGGAGTACTTTTATGATGGTCACTTGAAAATCACTGCCAGAAATTTCTAATACCCTATTATTTAAGTGTTATTGTCTATTGGTTATTTTCAATTTTAGATCTCGTAGCTTTGTATAATTTTATTTCAACTGAAATCTGACTTTGGGTATTTTGTTAAGAGACTGTGGATCTTACTTATACTTTCTGTTTTAGTTGACTTCCTCTGATACTTGCTTTGACAGGGAAGTGGAGGGGAGTGTCTCTTTGTTACTGCCATGTGTGACTTAGAAGCCCAGGTTCTTCATGAAGTTGCTCACTCACATTGAGTTATAGCTGCTTATTATTCAGTAGAGATAAGTGTCTTGGCAACCTACTCAGTCTATACTAATAACAGCTTGGGTAGATCCTTTAGGTGCCTCAGTACAGCCTGGCAAGAGTGGAAGTATAAGCTTTCCTTTCTGCTTTTGCTGGATGTGGCTGTAGGGTTGTAGGGTTTTTGTTTGTTTGTTTGTTTGTTTTTTTAATGTTTGGAGTAGAGTGGCAATTATTAAAAAAATTATTGATCTTTCTAGGCTGTCCTTTTCCTGATCCTTTGGATAGAGAGGGGCTTTTAAGCTTTTTCTTGTCTAATTCTATTGGTGTTTCCAGGCTTCTGTCCTCTCTAGAACCTAGTCTGGAAAATAAGGAGGCCAAAAGAAAACCCAAGGAATTCACCACTGTAGTGTTCCTTGGATTCAAATGACCCTAGCTGTGCTTCCTTTCCACCATTCAGAATTGTCTTATGCTCATTTTACTTACAAACATCTAGGGTTTTTCATTCTACTGAGTGGAAAGAACAGGTAAAAGTATGTCTCCACTTTATTCCCGGAAGCAGAAGTTCTTTTGCTGGAGGATTTTGAAAACCATCTCAGAAGTGAAGACCATCTGAATGGCCCAGTTAGGGCCAGTTACCCACTTCTGTTCTCTTTATAGGGAAAGCAGCACTGCCATGGACTGAGATGATGGAAGCAAGAGCCTATGAAAAGGGAATATGAATCAGCTGATGTTCTGGGAGATGGTTACTGTATAGATTCTTAAGGTCTTTAAAAACCATTACCTTCATCCTTAATTGTGTTCCATTTGTGAGAAGAGGGGCCAGTTAGTTTAGCAATACTTGGGCAATGTGAAAACTGTGTATAGGTGATGAACAAATTAAATGTGAATGATATAAGCAAATGGACTGAATATTTTAGATTGAGACAAAATTTAAATTATAAATAAATCCTAGATATTAGTAGCTTTTAATATTAAATGAAGAAACAGCACACAACATGAATTTACAAAGATAACTGGAAACTATCAAATTTCATATGCATTCCTTAAACATATTAGTTCTAAGATGCAATTTATTAATCATAGCCTGCTTAGTCATAAGACGTTCATTACATATTCCTAACAATTTTCAGCTGTCATTTTCCTGTCAGAAGTTTGACATCCTCAATGTTGGTACCTCTTTAACAGTATTTAAAAATCACTTAGATTCCTGCAAATATAATTGGGTTAGTGATGCTCTGTCTCTGGTTAAAAAAAAAAAAAAACTCTCTAATTAAAGACAAAGATGTTTTCTATAATCTCTTTCTAGTTTCAGTTCCCCTGACAGTTACCATTTTCTCCCAGTTTCTCTCAAACAGCCTCTGGCATTTGCCTCACTCATTAACTATTTATTATGGGTCTATTACTTTTCCAGGCAATGCTCTAGATGCTGGGTATATAGTTGTGAATAGAGTGGAATTATGTTTCTCCCTTACAGAGATTCCATTCAACTTGGGAAGATAGATCACCATATACAAATTAATATATACTATTAGGCCAGGCAATGGGGAGTGCCAAGGACAATGTCACAGGGTAAGAAGATAGGGAGGTGGGGTATGGCTTACTTTAGATAGGGTTTTTAAGATCTTAGGAGGTTGTATAATTCCTAAGATCTGAATAACAAGGGCAATCCATTTCTGAGAATTGCTACAAGGGCTCCACGGGCAGAGGGAAAAGTAAACGTGAAGACTCTTTGAGATGGATATGGGATATTTGAGGAATAGCATAATGTCCAGTTGAGCTAACAGTGGAGGAGGTGAGAGGCAGATGGGTAAGGCAATTGGAGAAATGGGCAACTCTCAGATTATGGTAAGCAAGTCATGGTAAGCAGCTTGAGACTTGAGAACTCAAGTGTATTTGGCAGTTGGTAGAAAATTGTAGGAAGCAGGAGTGGTAGAAGGAAGTGCAGATGGAGGTTGTTAAAATAATCTGGGTTTGGACTACCTGATTTTGGTGAAAGTGATGAGCTATCCATTGGGTTGGGGATATATTATGAAGGTAGACCCAACAGAACTTGCTGATGGATTGAATGTGTCATTCTTGTTGAAAACACAATTATATGCAGACTAAACTTTTTCCTTTAACAGATTTAAAAGCTTGTTTGAGAGGTGGGTCTACTTTCTTTGAATTTGGGCTGGCCTGCCATGGCTTTTCCAATGGTAAATTACCATGATGGAGGGACTCTGGAGTATCTCTCAGCCTATATGGAGAATCCAGGGATCCTGTCAAGCCCAGCCTTCCAGCCACCTTCACCCGAAGGGCCCAGGCACATGAGTAGAGACATTTTGGATCTTTTATTCAGACCACACCAGCTAATTACAGCTAAGTGATCCAAGGTGACACTATCATGGTACAGAATTGCCCAGATGATGCCTTGTTCAAATTCCTAACTCAAAATTGTGAGAGAGAACACAGTGGGTTGTTGTAAAACACTGAGTTGAGTTTTGGGAATTGTTGGTGATGCAGCAATAGTTAGATAACTGGAATGGCTTCTGGCTTCCTCCAGATGGGTTCCTTCTTTTGTTTGCCTTGACAACCAAAGGGTCTCAGATTTTCAGTAGGTCCCTCTGCCAGTGCCCCCTTCCAGCTCTGTGTACACGTCTCATCTTACAGGGGCATACGATGTGAGTTCTCCCTCTGTCTTTGACCTGTCCAGTACTTGATTATTGACCCATAGGAGGACCTCACACAGCTTGGGTGAAGCTGGCTTCATGTGTTCCACCTTCACTGTTTTCCTACCTTACAGCCAGACTTAGCACTTTTTCGTAACACTCTCTTCTCCCCCAAACAGCTATAGTATTCTATGCTTAGGTAGTTTTGAAGGTGCCTTCTTTGTACCTTTACTTTGTAGATTAGAGGAGAGATCTATATCCTCCTATATATTTTTTCTCATGTGTGTGCCCCTCCATCTAAAGTCTCCCATATTATTAAGAGGAGTGAGCTGTCTCCATTAGTTTGAATACTCTTCAGAGTTCCAAAACAATCACATTGGCTTCTCAGCAAGCCCATTGCAGCAGATGAGAAAGATGAGAGATGTATTTATATAAGGACCCTATGTAATATCCACAGTTTCTTGATTTCCCTTTTGACTAAGAGTCATAGTTAAGTTCTATCTCTCATGCTCAGCCACCTACCTCTTCCCTACTCCTTCAGGATTTAGTGTAGTGAATCTGAGGAACTTTCTTCAGTATCTCTCTTTAGACTGGACATTAAAATGCTGGGAATGTTTGTACAGGTCTGGGTAGAGATATCCTGCCATAATACAGAAGTGAGTACCCTGTGGGTAAGCCAGTATTTTAGGGACCTTGAGGGACTGAGGTTTGAGTAGTGAGTCAAACTCAGTCACACCAGTGACTAGGCAGAATCCCCATTTGGATTGCCTTTTTTGTTTTCTTCAAAAGGAGTCCAACCCAACCTGGTTTGTCTGACCCTCTTTCCACTCTGAAAAGGAAAAGCAACCTTGTGTAGGTTCCTTCCTTCTCCCCTTCAGTATCTCTTTTCAAGGTTTCCTGCAAGAAAGACAGATGGCTAAGTCACTAAGTGTATTTCTTTCTGGTGGCAGTCTGTCTGTGTGTATCCCTTCTCATCACAACTAAAACTGATAGGTGGGCATTGTTGCCTCCTAAAGTGCTGGACAGTCCTAGAATTGGTCTAGAATCTTTCCTCATGAACTGTGCTTGGAAGGAGCTGGATGATGTTACCTACTTGGTAATAACTTTGCTATTTGTACCATCCTTGTCACAATGGCAGCAGATCCTGTGGCTTGAAATCCTTGCCTGACCTGAAGCAGGATCCAAGGGTCTAACTTGCCAAGGATTTGACCTTTCAAGGAACTAAGTCATTTCTCTTCCCTACTTCAAGGCTGTCCTTACTACTTGCTTTACTCCGAGAGATCCCTGCCCCTTTCCACACTGATAACATAAATTCAGCTTCTCAAGTCTGAGTTTTTTCTGCATAAACTTTTCTACAATAGCACCTTCTCCGTGCTTCTTCTGCACTCCATGCCTACAAAGTATCTTCCTTGTGGTCTTCTGTCAAGATCTCTGGATTTTGAACCCATCCGTAGAGGTCTTTGTCTTTTTGAGATATAACTGACACAAAACATTGTAAAGTTAAAAGGTACAATGTATTATGATACATTTTTATATTGTAACACAACCATTACAGTATAAACTAAAAGTTTATGTCAGTTCTTAGTTTTGTAATCTTTGTAATTTTAATTTTTGGTGAGAAAGGTAAGATCTACTCTTACCAACTCTGAAGTAAGTATATAATATAATGTTGTTGATAATAAACACAATCCTGTGCATTAGATTTCCAGAACCTATAACTGGAAGTTTATACCCTTACTAGTCATCTCCTCAATCATTTCACTCATCAGTTCCTGGAAAACTACCATATTCTGTTTTTAAGAGTTAAGATTTATAGATTCCACATGTATGTGATCTCATGAAGTATTTTGTCCTTTTTTCACCTGGTGTAATACCCTCCAATTTCATTCATGTTTCAAATGGCAGGATGGTCATGGTTGAATAATACTTTTTATATATACCACATCTTCTTTAGCCATTGGGTCACTGAGAGACACTTAACTTGTTTCCATATCTTGGCTTTTGTAAATAGTGCTGCTACAGAGAAAAACAATAAATGCAAGTGCAGATACTGTTTCAATATCCTTTTTCATTTCCATTGGATATATATATATCTGGAAGTGGGATTGCTGAATCATAGAGTAGTTTAAATTAGAGTTTTTTTTTTTTTAAAGATTTTATTTATTTATTTGAGAGAGAGAGAGTGTGAGAGAGAGCATGAGCGAGGAGAAGGTCAGAGAGCGAAGCAGACTCCCCATGGAGCTGGGAGCCTGATGTGGGACTCGATCCCGGGACTCCAGGATCACGCCCTGAGCCGAAGGCAGTCGCCCAACCAACTGCGCCACCCAGGCGTCCCTAAATTAGAGTTTTTTTGAGGGAAATTCATATTGTCTTCTATAGTGACTGAACCAATTTAAATTTCAACCAACAGAGTTCCCTTTTTGCCCTGTCATGCCACATAGGTATGGGGACTGTTAGATTCAACACTGATTCTCAGAACCAGTGGGGGCACTTTCAGAGGAAGAATTCTTCAGGGAATTTAATGACCCGTAGGAACAATAGCCTGAAGCCAAGAACTATAATACCAACAGAGAAGACAAGAATGGGAAACTCTAAGATGCTACTATTTCTGTAATAAGAACACAGATAAACTAAAAAAGCCAAAAGGAAAAGTGGCTAAAAAGGAAAGCTTTGAAAAAAGATTAACCTTTCTAAGCTTCAGATGACTCATTGTGAAATAGTACTGACTATCTCAGATGTTGGGAGAATTAAATGAGATTATGCCTGTGCAGTGCCTTGCATGGCGCCTGGCACATGGTAAATATAAATGTGAGGTATTTTCTTGCTGTAATTGTTAGGAAGAGAGTGCTATCAGGGTTGATTTGTTAGGATTCTAATTATGTGAGGCTTGGTTGTAGTGAAACCTTTGCATCTGTACATATAGACAGACACAGTTGGCTTTAGAGTTATTAGGGGATATTGGTAATAATTTACTAAAAAATTGGGTTTAAATATGACAAGGATCTTGTGGTTTCTAGCTACAAAAGATCATGAAGCTTGGGAGCTCTATGTTTGAGGGAGTTGTGGCTTGCTTCTAGTAGCCACAAATATGGACATAGTAGCCTTCAAGCTGTGATTTATTCCTCTAATATCTTTTAATGTGTACAACTATATTTAACAGTGCTTAATTTGATTTTTTTTAATGCTTGAAGGGTACTGTAGTTGTTCCCTTATAGTTATGAATAGGTGCTAAATTGACAGTATAGACATACACAGCCTATACTTGAACAAATATCATCCCATTTCTGTACTAAAACAAAGCTTCGCTTTGAAGATCTTAGAGGATGCTAATGGAATACACCAGCAGCTATTACATGGAGGTTAAAATGAAGACAAATTGGATGGTAAAATGCTGCTATACTGAACTGCAGTACAATTTAGTATAACTTGATGTAAGCTTTGACTTACTTGCAGCCCATGGGCATTGTATCCATTCAACGAGAAACAGTATTATTTCTGCTATGTGCCTTACACTAATCAGTTGGAAAAGTTTATAGAAAATGTTAACCTGTAAGTCAAGATGGCTTTCACCAGATGAAAGCTTTCACCAGATGAAGACTTTATTAAGTACTTGTATGCCAGGTATTATGTTAATTTTCACAGCATTTAATCGTGCCAGCAACACTAGTAGGTACTAAGGAATCGGAAGGACAGAGGCTGAAATAACTTTCTCAGTGTAAACATTAAGCAGCGTTGGAAGTGATTCCAGAATTCATGCTTTCAAGCACTGTACTGCTCTGATACCCTAGACTAGAGGCTCCATTTTAGATACTTTAATTTCTTTCTAGCTTTTCCTTCATAGCTTTTAACAGTTTGAGTTGTCCTAACGGAAATGGAATGTCTGATTTTGTTATTTTATCCTTGGTGCCTAATAAAGATCCAGCACATAGTAGATATTTAATAAATTCCAAATGATTGAATAAACCAGGTTGACAAAAGGGAAAGGTATTCCAGGCATAGGGAATGGTGGGGCAAAATCATGGAGGCATGAAAATTACTCAGGGTATTTTGAAAATAATAGCTGCCTATTGTTGACCATAAATATGCTGAACAATTTCAGTATGCCCTGTACATTATCATAACAGTCCTTCAGGGCAGGTGGTATCCCCACTTTATAGATAAGGAAATAAAGGTTAGAGTAGGTTAATATGTTCCAGATCCCATAGTAAGTGGTGAATCTGGGTTCAAATGTTGGGTCTAAATCCTGAACATAAATTCATAACGTGTCATAGTATCTCTCTGCTGGGAGTTCAAGATGGCATTGGTCAGAGATGAATTGTTTTTGGGAACCTACAGCCTTCAGAAAACTTGGAGGTCAATATCCAAAGTCTTTAATAACCATCAGGTCTACAATTAGTTAAATTATAAGCCAGAGTGGTTCACACATGTGTATAATACACACATACCTTTAATTACTTCTCTGTTCCTGGATAGTCAACTCCTTGAATTATTTTGGTAATACAGATTACAAGTTTTCCCTAATACTCTAAATTGTTATCTCATATTCTAATGTTAAAGTTGCTGTGTTGTAGTAGATTCTGATAAGGTTGTTACTAAGGTCCTTGGGATAGGGAAGGTCATCTCCTTCTGATTAGAAAGTGGGGTCTCATGATGAGGTTGATACTGCCAATACTACCCATCTGTAGAAAAAGCTAATCATGAGAACTTGGAACATACTTAAGACTAGTACAAGGAATTGATGGCCTCCTTCATTCTTATTCTTGGATTTTGCAGTGCTGAGTCATGTTTGTGGACGTTTGTGGTGTGTAGGGAAACAACTATCCTTGTCATATGGAAGCTGACAGTAAGATGGCTTAGACCCTTCAGTGAAGATGGATGGAAATGTATCATGTATGCATGCAAGCCATTGGTTGATTCTCAGCTCAAGCTGTACTTCTGTATCCTCTGGGGGAATTCCTAAATAATGATGGCTGGGGCATGTCATGTGCTAGACCAGTGGTTCTCAAGTTTGGCTGCCCATTAGAATCCTCTGGCTGAGTTTTAAAAGCTACTGATGCCTGGCATCTATTCCCAGAGTTTCTCATTTAATCGGTTTATTGTGAGGACTGGGTGTTAGGACTTTTAAAAGCTCCCCAGGTGATTCTAATGTGTCTCTAAGTTTGAGAAAATGATTATCATAAATGAACTTAATAAGAATCTGTGGTGGTTTATCAAGTTCAATGATTCTTAAAAACCAAAGCTTTTTAAAGCATGGATTTGAAGTCGATCCCCAGATACTCTGACTCAGCAATTCTGGGGTGGGATCCATGAATATATATAATTTATTTATTTATTTTGAATTTGCTTTGTATCAGACTTGGAAGTGATTACTGATGCTGCTGGTCTGTGGCTGGTATTTGTGTAGCCCTGGTCTGGTTGTGTTACTCTTAGTGCTTACTTTTTTATCCCCATTTTTTTTTTTTTTTTTTTAGATTTTATTTATTTATTTGACAGAGAGAAATCACAAGTAGATGGAGAGGCAGGCAGAGAGAGAGAGAGGGAAGCAGGCTCCCTGCTGAGCAGAGAGCCCGATGCGGGACTCGATCCCAGGACCCCGAGATCATGACCTGGGCCGAAGGCAGCGGCTTAACCCACTGAGCCACCCAGGCGCCCCCTATCCCCAATTTTTAACTAAAACCTTGTATAAGTGTTTCTATATTACCTCAGGTTTTTTTTTAATATATTTTTTTAAAGATTTTATTTATTTATTTGAGAGAGAGTGAGAGAGAGCATGAGTGGCGAGAAGATCAGAGGGAGAAGCAGACTCTCCATGGAGCTGGGAGCCTGATGCGGGACTCGATTCCGGAACTCTGGGACCATGACCCCAGCGGAAGGCAGTTGCTTAACCAACTGAACCACCCAGGCGCCCATATTACCTCAGTTTTGCTTAAGTTTAAGACATGGTTCTTATGCTGTGGTGTAAGATGGAATATCAAGGAGTGATGTTCTCCCAGGAGGCAGGTTTAATTAATAAGAAGGTAATTTTCTGAATGAGAGGGATGGTTCTGAAGTCCAGTGATCTGTTCTCTTTCTCTTCACATTCTTTCCCATTATCAATGGAAGATCTAGGCTTGATCTTTTTTTTTTTTTTTAAGACATAAAATTATTTTACCTTAAAGTAAACAATAAGACATGTGGAACTACAAATAAAATTGACTTCATTTTAAAGAAAACATATTAGGGTGCCTGCCTGGGTGGCCCTGTCAGTTAAGTGGCTGCTTTTGGTTCCCTGCTGAGCCTGTTTCTCCCTCTCCCTCTGTTTGCTGCTTCCCCCCGCTTGTGCTCTTTCTCTCTCTCTCTGTCAAATGAATAAATAAAATCTTAAAAAAAAACTACAAGAACTTAAAAAATGAATTTTGCCCCTTCAGAATACTCACTTAAAAAGACTACCACATATTTAAAAGAAGCTGGTAATGTACCCAAATCTTCTGTTACTTCATTTTTCAGAGATGATTCTGGAACTTAGCTGGTAGACTTTGAAATATCTTTGGTATTAGAGACTCTTTTTACCAGAAGTTTTTAACAAATGTTCAAGCATAAACAAGAGTAGAGGGACCAGTAGATCAATATGCTGAACCTCAAGATTTATCAGGATTTTTCTGTATTTATAACTTTTACCTTTTTGAAGTTTTAGAAGCCAAATATAAGACATGTCATTTTCTACCTTCATGCTTCAGGTGCATCTCAAAAAAGGACATTCTAAATTTAACTACAGTGCCGTCGGACCTAATAATTCCTTATTATCCAATATCATTGTCTCAGAGATGCAAAGATGTCTCGTTTAAGGCAGAATCCAAACAAGATCTATGCACTGGATTTTATAGTTGTTTCCTAAGACTCTTCTAATGTATATTTGCTCCATCCCTATTTCTTTTTAAGTGGTTTAATTTTATTTTTTAATTAACATAATGTATTATTTGTTTCAGGGGTACGGGTCTGTGATTCATCAGTCTTACACAACATCCAGGGTTCACCACAACACATGTATCTCTTGATGACATTTTGACTTGTTATAGCACCAGATCAGTGACTTGCGAACAGAAACCTGTAGAAGGTCCTGTTTTCAGCATAGTTGGCTTCTTTACATCATTTAGTTTTTCTGTTGCCTGTATTTATTATAAAGTAATACTAATAGCCTATGTATAAGGGTTTCTTCTTGTTAATGTTTGTTGCCTGAATCAATTATTTTATTAATTATTTTACTTAGGGTCTACAAAGTAGTGACTTTCTTTTTGTTAATTTTAATTTTAATTTTTTATTTTTCTTATGTTAGCCACCATATAGTACATCATTAGTTTTTGATGTAGTGCTCAATGATTCTATTAGTTGTATATGTCTGTTATCTCTCTCATATAGTTTGGCTAGAATACTTTCATAAAAAAATAAAAAATTTCCATCCACTAAAACTAGGTAACCTAAAATACAGTTCACATAGGGAAGACAAAATGATTAATTCTATTCTCTTGCTTTCAAATAGCCAACCTCCAGAATAAGGAATTGGTGGCCTAGTTACTTCCAAAGATGTGCAATGGGTTTTTTTTTCTTTTATCTCTTTAAATCATTGAGTTCATAGATTTTAATATTGTTTCTATCAGTTGCACTTCATTCTTTGATAGCCCTTTCTGATAAGTTTCCATGTCCTCTTGGTACAACCCAGTTGTCTTTGATATATTTTTTCCTAATGAGTACAAAATGTTTCAGTAAATGTTCCAAATATTTGATAGATATTTGCCAGAGAGCTTTGTATTTGATGAAAAACTGAGCATGGTGATACCAGTTTTGTTTAAGCAAGCAAAAAACTATCTATGACCATAAAGATAAGTATCTCAGTCACAAAAACTTCATTTTAGAGGTATATCAAAGAGGTAACAATAAATTTTTAGAAAATACTCGTACAATTTGTGATCCAGAACTTTTAGTTGTACTATTTGATAAAGGTATTTTAAAATTTTATTCCAGTATAGTGAATAGAAAGTGTTAAACTACTTTCACGTGTATAATACAGTGATTCAACAATTCCTTACATCACTCAGTGTTCATTACAAGTGCCCTCCTTAATTCCCACCATCTATTTCACCCATTCCCCCAACCACCTCCCTCTGCTAACCATTAGTTTTTTCTCTGAATTTGTTTCTTGGCTTGTCTTTCTTTTTCCTTTGCTCATTTGTTTTATGGCTTAAATTCCACATATGAGTGAAATCATATGGTATTTGCCTTTTTTCCAACTTATTTCATTTGGCATTATACACTCTAGTTCAATCCATGTTGTTGCAAATGGTAAGATTTCATTCCTTTTCATGACTGAGTAATATTCGTGTGTGTGTGTGTGTGTGTGTGTGTGTGAGAGAGAGAGAGAGAGAGAGAGAGAAAGAGATATCTTTATCCATTCATCAGTTGATGGACACTTGGGCTGTTTCCAAAGCTTAGCTATTGCAGATAATGCTGCTATAAACATTGGGGCATGTGTATCCCTTGGAACTAGTGTTTTTGTATTTTTTGGGTAAATACTCAGTAGTGCAGTTACTAGATCTTTGGGTCATTCTATTTTTAACTTTTTGAGGAAACTCCATACTATTTTCCAGAGTGCTACACCGGTTTTCATTCCCACCAATACTGGAAGAGGGTTCCCCTTCTCCACATGCTCACCAACACCTGTATGTTGATTTTAGCTATTCTGACAGGTGTGAGGTGATACTGTAGTTTTACTTTGCATTTTCCTGATGATGACTGAGTCAAGCATCTTCTTGTGTGTCTGTAGGCCTTCTCAGTTTCATCTTTGGAGAAATACCAGTTCATGTCTTCTGCCATTTGCTTTGGGGTGTTGAATTGTTTACGTTCTTATGTATTTTGCATTCTAACCCTTTATCTAATGTCATTTGGAAATATCTTCTCCCATTCAGTATGTTACCTTTTAGTTTAGTTGTTTCCTTTGAGGTGCAGAACATTTTTATTATGATGTGCTCCCAATAATTTATTTTTGTTTTTGTTTTCCCTGCCTCAGGAGACATATCTAAAAAGAAGTTGCTTTGGCCAATGTCAGACATTTCTGCCTGTGTTCTCCTCTAGTAATTTTATGGGTTAAGGTCTCACATTGGGATCTTAAATTCATTTTGAGTTTATTTTGAGGTGTGGTGTAAGAAAGGGGTCCTGTTCCATTGTTTTGCATGTAGCTGACCAGTTTTCCCAACACCATTTGTTGAAGAGACTTTCTTATAAGATATTCCTGCCACCCTTGTTGAAGATAAATTGAACATCTATAACTGTGGGTTTATTTCTGGGTTTTCATTGCCTTTCCACTGATCTGTGTGTCTGTTTTGGTGCTAGTACTATAGTGTTTTGATTACTATAGCTTTGTAATATAACTTGAAGTCTGGAATTGTGATACCTCTAGCTTTGCTTTTTGTTCCCAAGATTGCTTTGGCTATTCAAGGTCTTCCGTGGCTTCTTAGAAATTGTAGGATTATTTGTTCTAGTTCTGTGATAAATGCTATGGGTATTTTGATAAAGATTGTATTAAATGTGTAGATTGCTTTGGGTAGTACTAGACATTTTAATGATACACTTTCAGTCCATGTGCATGGACTGTCTTTCCATTTTTGTGTGTGTCCTATTCAGTATAATCAGTGTAGTTTTTAGATTTTATGTCTTTCAGCTGTTCTGTCCTTTTTATTCCTAGATATCTTATGTTTAGTGCAATTATAAAGGGGACTGTTTTTTTAATTTCTTTTTCTGCTAGTTCATAATTTACAAAAATACAATAGATTTCTGCACATTGATCTTTGTATCCTGTGACTTCACTGAATTCATTTAGCAGGGTTTTTTTTTAAATTAATTTATTTTTTTCAGCATAACATTATTCATTGTTTTTGCACCACACCCAGTGCTCCATGCAATCCGTGCGCTCTATAATACCCACCACCTGGTTCCCCCAACCTCCCACCCACCGCCCGTTCAAGACCCTCAGGTTGTTTTTCAGAGTCCATAGTCTCTCATGGTTCACCTCCCCTTCCAATTTCCCCCAACTCCCTTCTCCTAATTCCCCATGTCCACCATGCTATTTGTTATGCTCCACAAATAAGTGAAACCATATGATAATTGACTCTCTGCTTGACTTATTTCACTCAGCATAATCTCTTCCAGTCCTGTCCATGTTGCTACAAAAGTTGGGTATTCATCCTTTCTGATGGAGGCATAATACTCCATAGTGTATATAGACCACATCTTCCTTATCCATTCGTCTGTTGAAGGGCATCTTGGTTCTTTCCACAGTTTGGCGACCGTGGCCATTGCTGCTATAAACGTTAGGGTACAGATGGCCCTTCTCTTCACTCATCTGTATCTTTGGGGTAAATACCCAGTAGTGCAATTGCAGGGTCATAGGAAGTTCTATTTTTAATTTCTTGAGAAATCTCCACATTGTTCTCCAAAGAGGCTGTACCAACTTGCATTCCCACCAACAGTGTAAGAGGGTTCCCCTTTCTCCACATCCCTTCCAACACATGTTGTTTCCTGTCTTGCTAATTTTGGCCATTCTGACTGGTGTAAGGTGATATCTCAATGTGGTTTTAATTTGAATCTCCCTGATGGCTAGTGATGATGAACATTTTTTCATGTGTCTGATAGCCATTTGTATGTCTTCATTGGAGAACTGTCTGTTCATATCTTCTGCCCATTTTTTGATATGATTATCTGTTTTGTGTGTGTTGAGTTTGAGGAGTTTTTTATAGAACCTGTATATCAACTTTTTGTCTGTACTGTCATTTGCAAATATCTTCTCCCATTCCGTGGGTTGCCTCTTTGTTTTCTTGACTGTTTCCTTTGCTGTGCAGAAGCTTCTGATTTTGATGAAGTCCCAGAAGTTTATTCCAGACTTTTTCTATGAAGCCAGCATTACCCTGATCCCCAAACCAGGCAAAGACCCTACCAAAGAGGAGAATTTCAGACCAATATCACTGATGAATATGGATGCTAAGATTGTCAACATGATCCTAGCAAACAGGATCCAACAGCACATTAAAAAGATTATCCACCATGTCCAGATGTGATTCATCCCTGGGCTACAAGGATGGTTCAACATCCGCAAATCAATCGATGTGATAGAACAAATTAATAAGAAAAGAGAGAAGAACAACATGGTCTTCTCAATTGATGCAGAAAAAGCATTTGACAAAATCCAGCATCCGTTCCTGATTAAAATGCTTCAAAGTATAGGGATAGAGGGAACATTCCTGAACTTCATAAAATCTATCTATGAAAGACCCATAACAAATATCATCCTCAATGGGAAAAAGCTTGCAGCCTTCCCTTTGAGATCAGGAACACGACAAGGATGCCCACTTTCACCACTCTTGTTCAACATAGTTTTAGAAGTCCTAGCAACAGCAATCAGACAACAAAGAGAAATCAAAGGTATCCAAATTGGTAATGAAGAAGTCAAACTCTCTCTATTCGCAGATGACATGATTCTTTATATGAAAAACCCAAAAGACTCCATCCCCAAACTCTAGAACTTATACAGCAATTCAGTAACATGGCAGGATTCAAAGTCAATATACAGAAATCAGTGGTTTTCTTATACACTAACAATGAAAATACAGAAAGGGAAATTAGAGAATCGATTCCATTTACTATAGCATCAAGAACCATAAGATACCTGGGAATAAACCTAACCAAAGAGGTAAAGGATGTGTACTCGAGGAACTACAGAACACTCATGAAAGAAATTGAAGAAGACACAAAAAGATGGAAGACCATTCCATGCTCTTGGATCGGAAGAATAAACATTGTTAAAAGTCTATACTGCCTAGAGCAATCTATACTTTTAATGCCATTCCAATCAAAATTCCACCAGTATTCTTCAAAGAGCTGGAGCAAATAATCCAAAAATTTGTATGGAATCAGAAGAGAACCGAATTGCTAAGGGAATGTTGAAAAATGAAAATAAAACTGGGGGCATCACGTTACCTGATTTCAAGCTTTACTACAAAGCTATGATCACCAAGACAGCATGGTATTGGCATAAAAACAGACACATAGACCAGTGGAACAGAGTAGAGATCCCAGGTATGGACCCTCAACTCTATGGTCAAATAATCTTCGACAAAACAGGAAAAAATATACGGTGGAAAAAAGACAGTCTCTTCAATAAATGGTGCTGGGAAAACTGGGCAGCTATATGTGGAAGAATGAAACTCAACCATTCTCTTACACCATACATATAGATAAACTCAAAATGGATAAAAGACCTCAACGTGAGACAGGAATCCATCAGAATCCTGGAGGAGAACATAGGCAGTAATCTCTTCGATATAAAGCCACAGCAACTTCTTTCAAGATATGTCTCCAAAGGCAAAGGAAAAAAAGCCAAAATAAACTTCTGGGACTTCATCAAAATCAAAAGTGTTTTTTTTTTTTTTTTTATGGGGTCTTAGGTTTTCTGTAGAGTATCATATCATCTGAAGGTAATGGAAGTTTTACTTCTTCCTTACCAATTTGGATGATTTTTATTTCTCTTTATTGTCTGATTGCTGTGGCTAGGGCTTCCAGTACTATGCTAATAAAAGTGAAAGTGGACATTTTGTCTTTTTTCCTGTCCTTAGGGGAAAAGCTCTGTTTTTCTATATTGAGTATGACGTTAACTGTGGGTTTTCATATATGGACTTTGTTATGTAGAGTTTTCTTCCATCTAAACCTACTTTGTTGAGAGTTTTTTTTTCATGAATATATGTTGTACTTTGTTAAATGCTTTTTCTGTGACTATTGAAATGATCATATGGTTTTCATCTGTTCTCTTATTGATGTGATATATCACACTGATAAGCAAATATTGAACCTCCCTGTACCTCCCGGGAGTAAGTTCCACTTGATTGTGATGAATGATTTTTTAAATGTACTGTTGGATCTGGTTTGTAAGTATTTTGTTGATTTTTTGCCTCCATGTTCACCAGAGAAATCACCCTGTAATTTGTTTTTGTTTTTGTTTTGGTGTCTTTATCTGGATTTGATACTGACCTCATAGAATGAGTATGGAAGTATTCCTTCTATTTTTTGGAATAGTTTAAGAATAACGATTAACTCTTAAATGTTTTTTTAAGGTGGGGAAAACTTTTATTACTATTAATTAAACCATACATCTTGGATATGCCTTTTTCATTTATTATGTTGTTAGCCAACATATAGTACATCGTTAGTTGTGTATTAACTCCCAGTGCTTATCACAACACATTTAACTCTTAAATGTTTGCTAGAATTCACCTGTGAAACTAAATGGTCCTCTTCTTTTGTTTGTTGGGAATTTTTTGATGATTGATTCAATCTACTTGCTGGTAATTTGTTCAAATTTTCTATTCTAACTTCAGTTTTGGAAGGTTATGTATCTAGGAATTTATCCATTTCTTCTAGATTATCTAATTTGTTGGCATACAGTTTTTCATAATCAGTTAAAATTATATTTCTGTGGTGTTCCTTGTTATTTCTCTTTTTTTTATTTCTTAAAAGATTTGAGAGAGAGAGAGAGTGAGTGAGTGAGTGAGAGAGAGAACATGAACAGAGGCAGAGGGAGAAGATTTCCTGCTAAGCATGGAGCCTGACTCTGGGCTCCATCCCAGGATCATGGACTGCGCTGAAAGCAGATGCTTAACCAGCTGAGCCACCCAGTTGTCCTTTAATTGTTATTTCTTTCATTTGTGATTCTTTTCTCACTTTTTAATGGGTCTGACTAGAGGTCTATCAATTTTGTTGATCTTTTAAAAAGATCCTGAACTAGCCCCTGGTTTAATGGATCTGTTCTGTTTTTAGTTTCTGTATCATTCATTTCTGCTGTAATGATTATTTTCTTCTTTCTGCTTTGGGTTTTGTTCTTTTTCTGGCTTCTTTAGGAGCCAGGAACATTTATTGTTTAGTAACATGTTATTCTTCATTATTTGTTGTCTTATGGATTTTTTTTCTTATGGTTCATTTCTAATTTCATAGGGTTGTGGTCAGAAAAGATACATGATAGGACTTCAGTCTTTTAATTTGTTGATGCTTATTTTGTGGCCCAATAGTGTTCTATTCTGGAGAATGTTCCATGTACACTTGAAAAGAATGTGTATGCTGTTTAAGGATGGAATGTTCTGAATCAATCTTTTAAATCCTTCTGATCCAGTGTCCTTCAAAACCATTGCTTGAGTTTTCTTTTAGGATGATCTGTCTAATGATACAAGTGCAGTATTAAAAATCCCCCACTGTTATGTATTATCTATTAGTTCCCTTAAGTTTGTTATTAACTGTTAAATGTATTTGAGTGCTTCCATGTTCATGCATAAAAATTTATAGTTGCTACATCTTTTTGGATTGTCCCCTTTATTATATAGTGTCCTTCTTAGTCTTGGTACAGTGTTTGTTTTAAAGTCTATTTTGGGGACGTCTGGGTGGCTCAGTTGGTTAAGCCTCTGCCTTTGACTCAGGTAATGATCATAGGGTCCTGGGATTGAGCCCAGCATCAGGGTCCATGCTCAGAAAGGAGTTTGCTTCTTCCTCTGAACCTCCACTATCTTGTGCTTTCTCTTTCACTACATCTATCTTATGTACACTTTCTTTCTCTCTCTCTCAAATAAGTAAATAAAATCTTTAAAAAAATAGTCCATTTTGTCTGATATAAGTATTCCCACTCTGGCTTTCTTTTGACATCCATTTGCATGATAGATGTTTCTCCATCCTCTTACTTTGAATATGTAGGTATCTTTAGGTCCTAAATGAGTAGGTGTAGCCAGCAAATAGATGGATCTTGCTTTTTTATCCATTCCATCCTGTATCCTGTATCTCTAGATTGGAACATATAGTCCATTTCCATTCAAAGTAATTATTGATACATATTACTGCCATTTTGTTATTTGTTTTGTACTTGTTTTTATAGTTCCTCTCGGAACTATCCTTTTTTCTTTCATTGTCTATTGACTTTCGTGATTTACATGGATTCCTTTCACCTTATTCTTTGCATATCTTTAGTGGTTTTTTGATTTGATTACTATTAGGTTTGTATATAACAGTTTGCATATAGCATTCTATATTAAATTGCTAGTTGCTTAAGTTTAAACTCACTCTTTATTCTCCCTCACCCCTCATGGTTTAGGTATATGGTGTCATATTTTATATCCTTTTATTGTGTGAGTCCCTTGACTGTTCTTTGGTTTTTGGGGTTTTCTTGTGTTTGTTTTATGGAAAATTTTTACTGCTTTTCTGTTTCCTACTTTTCATACTCATTTAATGCTCTTTTCTTTCCACTTAGAGTTCTCATTAATATTTTTGTAGGGCTGGTTTAGTGCTCATGAAATCCTATAGATTTTGTTGGTCTGGGAAACACTTAATCTGTCCTATCCTGAATGATGATAGCCTTATGCGATATAGAATATTCTTGGGTACAGATTTTTTCCTTTCAGCACTTTAAAAAATATATCATGCAATCTCTTCTGGCCTGCAAAGTTTCTGCTGAAAAATCTGCTGGAAACCTTACATGGTTTCTCTTGTATGTCACTGCCTTCTCTCTTGCTGCTTTAAAATTTTTTTTTTATCCTTTTTGCCAACTTGATTACTGTGTGTCTTGGTGTGGACCTCCTTGGGTTGATTTTTGTTGGAGGATCTCTGTGCTTCCTAGATCTGGATATGTTACCTTCCCCCAGATTTAAGGAAGTTTTCAGCTGTTATTTCTTCAAATAAATTTTCTGCCTCCTTTTTTCCATTTTTTTCCTCTGGTATTCCTATGTGACTGCTATTATGCTGATGGAGTCACTGAGTTACCTAAGTGTGCTCTAATTTTGCATGACTTTTATCTCTCATTTTGTTCAGCTTCCTTTCCATTACTCTTTAGTTCATTAATTCATTACTCTCCTTCTTCCAGCCTGCTATTTATTTTATCAAGTGTATTTTTAATCTTATTTATTGTGTTCTTCCTCTCTGGTTTTCGTTTTTTTTTTTTTTTTTTTTGTAGTTGTTGTTTTGTTTTGTTTTCTGTCCTTTAAGGGTCTCTTGAGGTCCTCAACTCTTAAGTCCAGTGAGTATATTTATCATCATTATTTTAAATTCTCTATCAGGCATATTACTCAAATTGTTGTTAAAAACTGACCTCTGTGCTCTGAGCTAGCATATGTAATGTGAGGATAGAGTTTGGGAATAAGGAGGACCAATAGCTTTATTGCTTTTCCAGGGAAAGGAGGCTGCAGTAGGCTAAGGACTTGAAAACTGAAGCCTACCTGGAGGTTTGTAGGGAAATACAGGGTCTATCTTCTTTTAACAGGATCTGTGTATGTGCTGCCAGCCTCATTTGTTGTGTCTCCAGTGTGGTACTGGGCTCCTGAAACAAAAAACTAAGAAGGGTGGAGGAGAGGTTTTCAGGAGGGAGGAAAAAGGTTACTTTGAAATCCAGCCTCACTGAAGCATTACTGCAGCCATTTTGATTTTTTGAATATCCATTTTGCTTTGGTCTCCTGCTATGGTTTTTTATTTTTCCTGGTCTTTCATTTGTGACCTATTCCTCTTGTCTCCTCATTTCCCCTATCTGTGGCTGTTTCTGAGTGTTAGAAGAGTCAGCTAAGTCTTTTTCTTGAAAGTGGGTGGGATGTGCACTTCTTTTTATTTTATTTTATTTTTGATAAGAGGTTTTAATAAAGTCTGAGATGTTTCAAAAGCACACAAAAAATCATGCTTGAAGATAGCCTTACTTCTTGGAGAATGAACACAAGAAATTACATTTCTTGGTTATAGTCCCCTAGCTAAGGAGAAATGTGAGAGTTTCTATTCTCTTCTCTTCGCCTCTTCAGAAAGTAAGGAGATGCATGAGGTTGCATTTCTTGTAAATTACCCTCACCTTCATGAAAGACACTTTGGCTTTTTTTTTTTTGGAAAATTTTAAAAAATCAGCTCTTTGAAGTATAATTTACATAAAATAACATTCACCAATCTTAAATGAGCAATCTGATGAGAGTGGATAAATGCACACTTGTAACTAGGTAGTGCTGGTCCTTCTCCAAAGGGATCCTGGAGCGACTGCAGAGACTGTGGTAGTCTGGGTGTTCTGGTAGTATGGGGTTGGTGTGTGTAGTTTTAACAAGGCATGGACATCCTTCAGGGAAGGTAGGAGACAGTGTTGGCACAGTTTCTATGGTTCTTATGGGGGTAGGGCTCCATAGTGCTGGGACTAAGGGAGGCCATGTTGGAGGGGTTGGGGCATGGGACATGGTGTATGTATGCAATTTGGGTAGGAAATGCCAGTGTCCTGCTGGTTCCTGCAGGTTGCAGGGCAGGGGAGGAAAATGGTGCCAACCAATGCCTTTGTTCCTGGAGAAGTCCCTCAGAATTCCAAGAACTCTGAAATAAGTCACTAACAGTCCCTCCCCTAAGCCCCAGGTGTCTTTTCAACAGCTGCTTTTGAGCTGTATTTCTGCAGGCTCTTTGCTGTGCTGTCTCTTTAAAGGCTTTAGAATTTAAGAAATAAAACTGAATAGGGGAAGGGAAGGAAAAACCTGATAAAAACAGAAAGGGAGGCAAACCATAAAAGACTCAAGTATAGGGAACAAACAGAGTTGCTGGAGGGAGGGGGTGAGAGGATAGGGTAACTGGGTGATGGGCATTAAGGAGGGCACTTGAGGAACTGATGAGTCACTAAATACTACCTCTGAAACTAATAGTATACTGTATATTAACTAAAATGAATTTAAATAAAATCAAAAGGAAAAAAAATAAAGCTCAGCTTCCTATTGCCCTTCAGGTCCTTAGAGGTGAGCCCCACTGATTTTTTTTTTAAATTTTTTAAATTTATTTTCAGCGTAACAGTATTCATTGTTTTTGCGCCACACCCAGTGCTCCATGCAATCAGTGCCCTCAATACCCACCACCTGGTTCCCCTAACCTACCACCACCCCCCCACCCCGCCCCTTCACAACTCTCAGATTGTTTTTCAGAGTCCATAGCCTCTCATGGTTCACCTCCCCTTCCACTGATTTTTAAAGTTCCAGGCTTTAAGTCCTGCTGGTTAGAAGCACTCATGAAATTCAGCCCCTCTGATTTTCCAAATGCTTTGGGGATTTCTCTTCTTGGGGGCTCCCCGGGTGTGATAGACTGTTCCTCACTCCTCTCTACCTGCAGCGCCCTCCCTCCAGCTGTTAGACCTACAGGGTTTAGGTCCTTACCCTTCCTACCCCCTTTGGTGTGGCCTCTCATCTACATTTAGTTGTGGAGTTTGTTTGGTAAGTCTTTGGATCCTTTTCTGGGTTGTTGGCTCTGATGCAAGTGTAAGCTAGTTGTATCTGTGGGATGAGGTATGTTTAGAGTCCTCTTACTCTGCCATCATCCCCATTGGTGAAAGCATGTTTGTATGGCTTTAAAAAAGGAAGTCTCTCACAGGAGAGTTTCAGCTCTTAGCCATTTGTCTTGAATTTCTTAAATTGTAAAATTTCCATTTTGTGGTTAATCCTCATTTATTTGCTGAGACTTCATATTTTTCTTTTTCAAGAGTGTTAACAATTGCTTGGAGCATTTTTCTAATAGTGACTTTGAAGTCTTTTGTCAGATAGTTCTAATATCTATTTAATCTCAGCTTTAACATCTATGGATTGCCTTTCCCATGTGACACGAAAATGGAAAATTTCCTGGTTCTTGGTATGCACAGTAATTTTTTTTTAGTTTTTATCTGAATACCAATTAACATACAATGTAATAGTAGTTTCAGATGTGCAGTTTGGTGATTCAACACAAAATATTCAATGCTCATCACAACAAGTGTATTTGCAGTAATTTGGGGTTATATCTGACCCAATTTGAATATTAGGTTGTGAGATTCTGGGTCTTGTTTAATCCTATAGTGAATGTGGACATTTTTGTTTTAACAGCCTGATTAGCTTCAGGCTGCAAATTTACAACTGCATTCAGTGTGCTTTAGTTAAAAAATCAGCTCAGTTTTTCAAAGCCGTTGAAATGTTGGCTGTATCTACCATGTTGCATCAACCAGTGATGGCCAGTCTCAGATCTGGGTGGTAGTCTATTAGTTCATTTCTCAAAATCTGATATATTTTAAGATTCTATCTACACACAAATGGCTCGGGAGTGAACCCAGGAATTAAAATATTACAAATATTAAAAACATTTGAGATCACTTTATGAGGTCACAAGCTTCTCTACCACTGAAAGCTCATAGAGTTTGCAGTGGTAAAGAACTGCAAACTAGGGAATTTCCTAGGGAAATTTCCTTTTTGTTCTTTTGTCCAGATGTATGGGGCGTTAGTTATCCTGCCATAGACTTATGCAATTGTGCCACATGTAAGGACAGATGGTGGGAATTCTGACTGAAGGGGAGGGAAATGGCCAACTCATCATAGGTTTGAAGATATTTTGAATTGTGGTCTTTATTCTCAGTCCACCCACTGCTAATTTTCAGAGTCCTCCAATAGTTTCCCTGTGCATTCTGTCCAAGTTTTATAATGGAATCAAATGGGAAAACCAGTGGGGGGAATATGTTGACTCCATCTTACCCAGAGCCAGAAACTTTTGCCTAGAATTTAGATTAAAGGTTGACAAATACTTTTCCGAAAGGGTCATATAGCAAATATTGTAGGTTTGTAGGTCATAGGATTTCTGTTGCAACTACTGAATTCTGTTTTAGTGTGAAAGCAGCCATGGATAACGTACAAATGAATGGGTATAACTGTGTTCCAATAAGAATTTATAAAAACAGGCGTTTGACCTTAGATGGTAGTTTGCCATCTCTGTTTTAGATAATGAGTGCAATACTTATTGAATGAGGAATATTTAGTAAGGATGTGGAATGACAATAGGAAATGTAAAAAGTCTAATCACCTCACTGTGAAAATTTTAGAAGGAATGATAATTATGAAAGGTTACTACTTATTTCATCCTGATTCAGTTAAGCATGATGACACTTGCACCTGTTGCCACATATACTTCTAGGTGTTAATGTGCTAATAAGGGTTTACTTGT
Source organism: Neogale vison (assembly GCF_020171115.1). Classification (NCBI taxonomy): domain Eukaryota; kingdom Metazoa; phylum Chordata; class Mammalia; order Carnivora; family Mustelidae; genus Neogale; species Neogale vison. Next base: position 109,315,569 of record NC_058095.1, on the reverse strand, counting down.
GAATTACAGGCTAAGTTGTGCTCTTAGATTCTTCCTCCACTCATAGATTTGCTTTTGTTCTTTAGAACTACTTGGTTCTTGACTGAGATTTAATTACCTATGTCATTTCCTCAAGGCTGATTTTTCACTCCTCCTACCCCATGTTGATTTTTGATAGGATGAGGGTAGGATAGCAAATGGGCTCATTATCTGAGCTGGATGCTGTAAACATACTTGATGGTGGCATTATCTCTTGCAGGTGTCAGCCAAGAAGATGACAAGCAGAGATGACGATTTGATAGGACAAGGCTGACATTTGTAACTAACTCTTTTGGGCATATCAGCACAGTATTTACTATTTACCATGAAAAAGTTTGCTGGTATTAGCCCTGGTTAAACAGAAGCATTCTCTTACATGCTTGTCCCCAAGGCTGCACAAACTAATTAGAAGTACATGTTGACCAAAGAAACTCAGCCAGTTTGCAAGTATAAAAACCAAAGTGTGTGAAGGTCTACTAAGGTGGTGGGCTTAGACCTAAGTGTTATCCCAGTGACTCAATTTTCTTCCTCCATGGAAACACAAAGTTTTCTAAGACAGCAGGAACTGAGGAGAATTGGCAGAGACGTATTATCTTGATCCCAAGAAAAAAATCTCTTAGAAAAAGTGCTATTTTCAGTTTTATATTGCAGACTGAAGTCTGGTTACTCTTGTAAAAGGCATCCCTAGAGGTTCTGTGACTTGTTTCTGCCCAAGATTTCATATCTAGAAGAAGCTGGTATGAACCTATATCCTGGGGTTCCCATTGGCACATTTAATGAACCTCTCTGTTAATCTTGCTTTCAGCACCCTCATTAAAGAACAATTGTCTTTGCCATAATACTGTTCCAGGAACTAATAGGAGAATAACAAAGAAGAAATGGGAGAAGGAAGAGGAAGAGACAATAAATTGAGAAACCAACATTTCTTTTAAAAAATAATAGCTTAATACTTTCTTACATGGTATATCATTTAGTAATTACAACCACTTAGTAGAGTATATGGGTTTTAATTTGCATGAAATGCTGTTACTAGTATTGATGTTAGGAGCTTGGACCCTGGAGCCAAACTCCTGGGATTGGAATCTTGGCTCCCCTATTTATTGTATTACTTTGGACAAATTCCTGAAGATCTTTGTGCTTCAGTTTCCTTATCTGGAAAATGGAGAAATTACAGTACCCATTTCAAGGATTCTTGCGAGGGTTGAATTAGTGTAGTAAAGCACTAGGTGCATTGCCTGCTGGGTAGTAGACACTATGTAAGTTTCACCTACTTGAAAAAAAAAATTCTCATTATCTAGAACTCATGGGCAGCCTTCTGGGATGCTTCAACAAGAGGAAAAACCAATTGTAAGAGTTGCTTATAAGCCAAATAGTCTACACATAGAAATTTGGCTTAGAGATAGTTACTGGGAGTTTGAAGGAAGAAATGTGGATCATGATGTAAGATCTCTTGGGTTATCTTTCAAATTTCCACTGGGGAGAACATACCAGGTTGCTGGGGTGGGCCTACATTAAGCCTTTAATGAGCCATATTAAAGAACCATATATAGTCAGGATTGTGTTGGCATCATGGATCTTAGGGCTGTTCTGTGTTACAGCTTCACACTGGATTGCAATCCCAATGCGGGGTGCATTTCTCCCTTCAGTATAACCACAGGTAAAATAAAGATGAGAGGCAACAAACATGGTATAATAAAATAAGAAAAACTACTTGGCTTTTGTTCTGGTTCCTGGCACAGAGCTCTTAATGTCATGAGGGAGATGGAAACTCCTTCCAACTATATTTGAGCTTATGCTAATGAGGCAATTGTTGGTGGGGCCCCTAAATAGCTTCAGGATGGGGTCTGGAATGACCTATCCTTGATTAGACCTTAGAATTTTCAGCCTCACCCCTCAACCTCTGGAGAAGGGAGAGAGACTGGAGATGGAGTTCAAAGGCCGATGACTAACTAGTTCATGTTGACCTAATGGAACTTCCATAAAAATTCCTAAAAATGAAGTTTGGGGGGCTTCCAGATTAGTGAACACATCAGAGTGCTACAGCAGTGGTGCACCCAGAGAGCACATGATAATTTTGTACCTCCTTTCCTATTCTTGTCCTATGCATCTCTTCAGTTGGGCCCTTTTAAGGTATATCCTTTGTAATAAACCAGTAAATAGTAAGAAAAGTTAAGTTCCTGAGTTCTGTGAGTAGTTAGAGTGAGCTGTCAAACTTGAAGGAATCCATGCATTTTTATTAGCTGGGCAGAAGGTAAGTAGCCTGGAAAACTCATTTATAGCTGGTATCTGAAGTGGGGTTAGATTTGTGGGACTGAGCCCTTAACCTGGGGAGTCTGAGCTGGTTCCAGGAATTGGTGTCAGAATTGAATTGTTGGACACCCAGTTGGTATGGGAGAATCAGAATTGCAGTGAGGAAAAATCCCACGTACTTGGTGTCAGAAGCAATGGCAGAAAGAACCTTTCATATGGCCAAATGAAAAATGTGCATACTGATGATAGTTACCCTCTTGACCACAGATAAAGCTGCTATCTTTAGCCAGAATATGGGCTCTGGGAGCCTCACAGAGAGTGGAGATGGTCTGAGGGAGGTGCTCAGGTACTATGATATAGATATTTTAAGGAAGAGAATCACTGCTACTTAACATCTATGTGAGAGAAGTCAGAGTCACAGACTGGTTTAGGAGTGACTTTTGGGATGAATGTTCTATGATTATGCTTACAATTTTTTCATTCATTCAGTAGAAATGTTTTTCTATTATACATCTACCATTGTGCTAAGCATTTGACATGGAGCAGTGACAAGACAAAATCCTTTAGGTAGCTTGTCTTGGAAAAGAGAAGAGACCTTACACCAATAAATAATGAACTGATGAAAACTAGAGCTAAGGACTATGGGTTGTTGTTTTGCTGTATCAGAAGTTTTCATGGATATGAGGGAGATTAGAGTTCATTTTATTTTATTTTTCATTATCATGTTCAGTTAGCCAGCATATAGAATACAATTAGTTTTTGATGTAGTGTTCAACAATTCATGAGTTTTGTATAACACCCAGTACTCATCACCACATTTCTGTAGAATTATCTACTTAACATTCTTTCACTAATACGATCTTTGTGCAAAGGAGATAGGCTAGAGGTAGGAAGGTTTAAAATTCTCACTAGAGACCCCAAATCACTAACATAGGTCATAATTCAAAAACCCCTAATGAATACATTGCGGTAGAGAGGCACCTATCCAAGACATTCTAGTTTGATTTTTAGAAGGGTCTTTCCCCTTAATCAAATGAGATGATGAAGAGTAATAATAATGTGTGGTAGTCCCAAACACATAAAAGGATAATTAACCCACCCGCAGGTGATTCAGAAGAGACAATTAAGACAGGGAAACAAGAGGATGTGTGTCTTTTGAAGTTGGTATGAAGAGAGGCAGAACTTGTGTAAGAATTTACACTATGGAGTATTATGCCTCCATCAGAAAGGATGAATACCCAACTTTTGTAGCGACATGGATGGGACTGGAAGAAATTATGCTGAGTGAAATAAGTCAAGCAGAGAGAGTCAATTATCACATGGTTTCACTTAATTTGTGGAGCATAACAAATAACATGGAGGACATGGGGAGATGGAGAGGAGAAGGGAGTTGAGGGAAATTGGAAGGGGAGGTGAACCATGAGAGACTATGGACTCTGAAAAACAACCTGAGGTTCTTGAAGGGGTGGGGGGTGGGAAGTTGGGGAAACCAGGTCGTGGGTATTAGGGATTGTATGTATTGCACGGAGCACTGGGTGCGATGCAAAACAATGAATACTGTTACGCTGAAAAGAAATAAAAAAAAATAGAAAAAAAAAAAACCTTAAAAAATTTAAATTTTGAGACTTGAAGTTTAGATTAGGACTAAACCAGTCTTTTATTATTATTATTTATTTATTATATATTTATTATATATCAATAATATAAATTATAAATATGTATTTATATTAAATTAAATATAAATATATAAGTATATATAAATATGTAATATATAAATATATAAATAAATTAAATATATAAATATATAAATATATTTAAAATAAATTATGAATATATGTTAATTATATGTAAATTACTATATAATATACTTTATATTATATTTATATTTATAATTTATATTTTATATCTATAATTTATATTTATATATTTATATATACTTATACTTTATATTATATTTATAATAATATACAATAACATACAATAATATATAAATTATATAAAATATATATTAATCATATTAATTAATTATATATAAATACATTAATTATATTAATTATATTTATTATTTTTTATTATTACAGGTCTTTTTAGGTTATATTTATATCTTGGAATGGTACAAAAAATTGATTCTGATTACCCATATTTAGGTATGGCTCCTACCAAGATTCACACTTCCAGAGCCTCAAATGGTTTGATCTAACTTTTCAGATTTAATTTTGAAGTTCAGAAACCCTTCTTGACTAGTACTGAGGCATAGCAGAGAAGAATGTGGCTGAAAAACATTACCAGGGCAGCATTAATTTTGGGCCATGTCACTGGATCCAAACTCTACTTGCTCATCCTAGGATATCTTTCATCCTAAGACTCAGCTGTGACTTTAATGGAAAAAACCCTGTTAAACATGTGCATAGACTCCTAGAACTAAAACAATTACAAAAATAGTATGAAATGAAATAGGATGATGTTTCATTGTATTTCCATACTTAGGTGGTTAGGTTTACATACAAATGGAGGAATGTTTGAAGATTTTACTACCTTTCTAAATATTGTTTAATTAGCGAGACAAAAGTTGCTTGAACCTGTGTATATCTACTTTCTACTGAGTGGTTCTAAATGGCCATATACATCAGAATCACTTGGGGGAGCTTTTAAAATATGAACGTATCTGAATCCAGTAAATCTCCAGTAAACCTGAGTGTTTTTGGAGGTGTGCTCAAAAATGCGTATTACTATTTTTTAAAGATTTACTTATTTATTTCTTTGACAGGCAGAGATTACAGGTAGGCAGAGAGGTAGGCAGAGAGAGAGAGAGGGGGAAGCAGGCTCCCTGCTGAGCAGAGAGCCTGATGTGGGGCTCGATCCCAGGACCCTGGGATCATGACCTGCTGAAGGCAGAGGCTTAACCCACTGAGCCACCCAGGCACCCCAGGTATTAATTTTCTTTCTTTTTTTTTTTTTAAATCTCTGAGTGTTAAGGTGCAGCACCAGGTAATAACTCTGCTGATCCAAGGTGAATATTAGAGAGTCTGGAATGAATAATGCTCATTTACAGCTATGTGAACAACAGATTTAGAGAACAAATGTTTTCTGCTTCTAGCAAGGCAAACTTCTGTGTATTTAATGAACTTATTAAACAACATTTGGACTTTTATGTAGAAGAATTCTGTTTGCAATATGTTTATCTACTTTAAATCATATAATAGGATAGTGTTTATTTGATTTTTCTGAAAAAAGTACAAAGCACTGTTTATTTAAGGGATTAGCTCCTTTTTCAGGATCCATTCCCCAATTTCAGCCATTCCTAGACTTCATCCAAAAATTATTAGGTTTTTCTTACAAACTTTACATAATTCCTATAAGCTAGCATTTCCTATAAGCAAGTATTTACTCCATTATCATTCCTCAAATTTGATTAAAGTAAGAAGATAAGGAATCCCAGCATGTTCCAGGAAGTTGGTATGGCCTATTGACTATAATGGTCTTATGATTTCTGCTATATTTTTTTTCTTTCAAGATTTTCTTTAAATTCAAGTTAGTTAACATAGTGTAGTATTAGTTTCAGGGGTAGAACTTAGTGACTCATCACTTGCATGTAACACCCAGTGCTCATTCCATCTAGTACCCTCCTTCATGCCCATCACCCAGCTACCCCACCTCCCACCCTCCTCCCCTCCAACACCCTCCCCCCAGTTTGTTTCCTAGAGTTAAGAGTTTCTTTCTTTTTCTTTTCTTTCTTCTTCTTCTTTTTTTTTTAAAGATTTATTTATTTTTAGAGAGCCTCTGTGTGTGAGTTCAAAGAGGGGAGGAATCTTTAAGCAGATTCCATGCTGAGTGCAGAGCCCAGTGTGGAACTCAGTCTCATGACTCATGAGATCATGACCTGAGCTGAAACCAAGAGTTGGATGCTTAACTGACTGAGCCACCTGGGCTCTCCTAGTTAAGTCTCTTATAGTTTGCCTCCCTCTCTGTTTTTATCTTATTTGATTTCATCTGTATTTAAATACCACCATCTATCTATCTTGAATAAGAGCACCCTAGATCGGAAAAGAGGCTCTTACTATTTCTACTGACAAACTTAATAATTTAGTATTAATAATAACAAAAATGACTTATAAATGCAACTTCTATTTCAATTGATGTTTCTGTTAACCTCAGAGGGGCAGGACTGTAATTGGTCAGTCAGATTCTTGGCTTGGCTCAGGATACAAGTAAGTCAGGCCCTTACATCTGAGCCTATTGAAAGATCTACATACCATGTTCTCATTTAATGAAATTGGTCTCTGCTTGAATGCAGCTTTTAAGCTGCTGAATTCTGCACCTGTAGCAATTTTTGGCTGATTTTCAAGAACAGCCCAGGGAATCAGAAATTACAGAGTAACATGCCTGCATAAAAGTTTAACAACATGGCCCCATGTAGTCTTTGCATTAAATACATTGGAAATTAAGAGAAATGAAGATAAATTAAAGATCAAATATTAAAATTCTGTTGGTCTCAGCATGTATGGAGGTAGGAATTGTGCAGTTATTTGCTTAGTGTCTTCATGATCCAGATAAAGCCTTATTTGGTTATTTCCTATCACTTTGTAGAATCTTCATACTAGATGTCAAGAATAAGGAGATTCTGAATTTTATAAAAATCGAAAAGTTTATCATTATCAAATCTAATAATGAAGTCTGCACAAATAATTCAGATAACAGTACTGTCAATCAACAATGCTTCTAAGCAAAGAATTTATTGCCCTGTGTGTTGGTGCAGCTAACTGTGGAGAAGTGGGACATTTAAATAATCTGCAGCCAGAAGTCCAGTGTCTGCCTAGATAATGCGGCTCCTAATTTAGGTGAAGATTTGCATTCCCAGATAACAGTACATGTGTTTATAACTAGGGATTGAGAAAACAAAAGTTACTATGTTAATAAATGCAGAAAAGATAATAAAGTTTGACAGTCCCTATCTTGGCTCCTCCAGCAGAGTAACATCAACAGATGTTAAAATGAATGGGCAAAGATTGTTGAAAACAGGAAACATTACTGTGAAATATCCCTCCTTAGATAACACTATTTCTGTTTTGATTTTTACAAATTGAGAAACTGACACAATGTTGTGACAATGATAAGGTGTAAAATGTCCTCATTTGATGTATTTATATATAGCAATATTACTGTTGGAGCATTAGTTAACACCTTTATCATGTCACAATTTTTTTTGTGATGAGAGCAATTAAGACCTAGTTTCTTAGCAATTTCAAAGTTTATTATACAGTATTACTGACTGTATTTACTATACTGTGTATTAGATCTCCAGAACTTATTTATCTACTAGTTGCAAGTTTGTCCCCTTACACATCATCCCAATTCCCCAGCCCGTGGTAACCACCATTCAACTCTTCTTGAGTTATTTTATTTTCCACATATAAGTGAGATCATACAGTATTTGTCTTGCCTTATCTGACTTACCTCATTTAGCATAAGGCCCATAAAGTCCATCCATATTGTTGGAAATGAAAGGATTTCCTTCATTCTCATGGCTGAATAATATACCATTATGAATACTCCATTACAAATGCTCCATTACATGTATATATTCTACATCTTCTTTATCCATCCATCTGTCGACTGACTCTTGGCTGTTTCCAAATCTTGGCTATTATGAATAATGCTGCTGTGAATATAGGACACAGGTGGTTTTTTCAATATGATTCTTGACGGCAGTTCCTTTGGATACATAACCAGGATTGGGATTACTGGATCATATGGTACCTCAGTTTTTAATTTTTGAAGAGCTGCCATACTGTTGTCCATAATGGCTTTACCATTTTACATTTCCCCCAAGAGTGTAAAAGTGTTCACCTTTCTCCACATCCTTGTTAGCATTTATCTCTTATCTTTTTCATACTAGCCCTTCTAACAGCTGTGAGGTGGTATCTCACTCTTGTTTTGATTTGCATGTCCCTGGTGATGAGTGATGTTGAGCATATTTTCATGTATCTGTTGGCCAACTGCATGTCTCCTTTGGAGAAATACCTATTCAGGTTCTCTGCTCATTTCTTTTTCTTTCTTGGTTTTTCACACCCAGCATAGAGTCCAGTGCAGGTCTTGAATTCATGACCCTGAGATCAAGAGTTGGACACTTGAGTGAGTCATCTAGGCACCTCTCTCTGCTAACTTCTTAATGGATTATTTCCTTTTTTTTGTTGCTGAGTTGTATGAGTTCATCATGTATTTGGGTATTAATTCCTTATCAGATATATGGTTTGTGAATATTCTCCCATTCTGTAGGTTGCCTCTTCAACTTGATTTTGTTGTTGTTGTTATACAGAGTTCTTTTTTTAAGATTTTTTTTTATTTTTTCAGTGTTCATTGTTTATGCATCACACCCAGTGCTCCATGTAATACATGCCCTCCTTAATACCCACCTCCAGGCTCACCTATACCACATCCCCCTACCCTCCAAAACCCTCAGTTTGTTTCTCAGACCCACAGTCTCTTATGCTTCATCTCCCCCTTGGATTTCCCCTAATTCACTTTTCCTTTCCTTTTCCTGATCTCCTCCATGTTATTCCTTATGCTCCACAAGTCAGTGAAGCCATATGATAATTGAGTCTCTCTGCTTGACTTATTTTACTCAGCATAATCTCTTCCAGTCCCATTCATGTTGATACGAAAGTTGGGTATTCATCCTTTCTGATGGAGGCATAATATTCCCTTGTATATATGGACCATATCTTCTTTATCCATTCATCTGTTGAAGGGCATCTTGGTTCTTTCCATAGTTTGGCAATTGTGACCCTTGCTGCTATGAACATTGGGGTGCATATGGCCCTTCTTTTCACTACATCTAAAGTAATCCCAGTGGTTTTAGTTTTTGTTGCATGTGCACTTGGTGTCTTTTCCAAGAAATTCTTGCCAAGACTAGTGACAAAGATTCCTTCCTTTTGATTTCTGTGTTTGATTTCAGGTCTCACATTCAAATGATCCATTTTTCCCCTCCAAAGATTTATGTATGTATTTTAGAGAGAAAGAAAGCGGAGAAACAGACTCCTGGAATCAGAGGCTTAACCAACTGAGCCACCCAGAAACCCCTAAGTAATCCATATTAAGTTAATTTTTGTGAGTGGGGTAAGACAAATGTCCAGTTTTATTACTTAGCATGTGAATATCTAGTTTTCCCAGCACCATTTTTTGAAGAGACTGCTCCCCCTATTGTGTGTTTGGCAACCTGTAATAAAATATTTGACATTTTATGTGTGGCCAGGTTCCACTGGCCTGGGTGCCTGCTTTTATGCCAGTATCATACTGTTATAATTATTGTTGGCTTTGTAATATGGCTTGAAATATGGTAGTATGATGCCTCTGTCTTTGTTCTTCTTAGGATTTCTTCAATTATTCAGGGTCTTTGGTGGTTCCAAAGAAATTTTAAGATAGGGTTCTTTTTTTAAATTTTTTTTTTTTTTTTTTAATAAAAGCTGCTGGGATTTTTGATTGGGATTGCACCAATCTGTAGTTCACTTTGGGCAGTATGAGTAACTTCACAGTATTGCTCCAATCCAAAAGCACAAGGATAACTTTCCATTTGTGTTGTCTTCAATCTTTCATCAGTGTCTTAAAGTTTTACCGTGCAGATCTTTCACCGCCACCTCCTTTTTCAACCTCCTTGGTTAAATTGATTTCTCTTTCAAATAGTATATAGAAATGCAGCTGATTGCTGTATGGTGATTTTTATATCCTAACTTTACTGAATTCATTTTATTTTTTACTGGAGTCTTTTTAGGATTTTCTTTCTTCTTCTTCTTCTTCTTCCTCTTCTTTTTTTTTTTTTTTTTAAAGATTTTATGTATTTATTTGACAGACCGAGATCACAAGTAGGCAGAGAGGCAGGCAGAGAGAGGAGGAAGCAGACTCCCTGCCAAACAGAGGGCCCGATGTGGGGCTCGATCCCAGGACCCTGGAATTATGACCTGAGCAGAAGGCAGAGGCTTTAACCCACTGAGCCACCCAGGCACCCCAAGGATTTTCTATATATAAGATCATGTCAGCTGCAAACCGATAGTTTTAATTTTTCCTTTCTGATACAGATGACTTCTCTTTTTCTTGCCTAATTGATGTGGCTAGGACTTCAGTACTCTGTTGACTAGAAGTGACAAAGTGGGCATCCTTGTCTTGTTCCTGATCTTAGAGGAAAGAAGTTTAACTTTTAACTCTTCAGTATGATGTTAGCTGTGGGCTTGTTGTATATAGCTTTTATTATTTTGGGGAACATTCCTTCTATACCTAATTTGTTGAACTTATCAAGTGTTTTTTCCACACTAATGACAATGGTGATGACCTCTTTCATTTTATTAATGTAGTGTATCACATTTATTAATTTGTGTATGATGAATCATCCCTACCTTGTTGGCATAAATCCCATTTGATCATGAGGAAGGATTTTTTTGTTAACATAGAATATATTATTAGCCCCAGGGGTACAGTCTGTGAATCACCAGGTTTATACACTTCACAGCACTCACATAGCACATACTGGGAAGGATTTTTTTAATGTATTGTTGAATTTATTTTGCCAATATATGTATATATACTTTTTTTTTTTTTTTTTACTGGTTCCTTATAACTCACATGCTGTATTATTAGCTTCAGGCAGACAAAAACAAATACAAATGATTTCACTTGTGAAATTTAAGAAATAAAACAAAGGAATGGGCAAAAAAAAATCCCAAAACAAAAAAACAGACATATGGAGAACAAACAAGTGGCTATCAGAGGAGTGGTGACTGGGGCTGGGGGAGTGGGTAAAATAAAGGGAATTAAAAGGTACAAACTTCCAGTTGCAAAATAAGTCACTGAGATGAAAAACAGGGAATATGGTCAATAAGTTTGTAAAAACATAGCTTGCTAATGTTTTGCTAACTCAGGGAAAAATAAACCTTCCAATGGAGACATTTGCTTCTGATCTTCTTAATGAAGTAATCAAACTTAACATCCCTGATAGTGTGACAATGGCCATTATAAACATCCTGATTAAATGAAATAAGTACATGATGTTGCCTCTAACATTTTTTACAAAATAACAAATAGCATGGAGGACATGGGGAGTTAGAGAGGAGAAGGGAGTTGGGGGAAATTGGAAGGGGAGGTGAACCATGAGAGACTATGGACTCTGAAAAACAATCTGAGGGTTTGGAAGGGGTGGGGGGGTGGGAGGTCGGGGTACCAGGTGGTGGGTATTATAGAGGGCACGGCTTGCATGGAGCACTGGGTGTGTGCAAAAATAATGAATACTGTTATGCTGAAAATAAATAAAAAATAAATTAAAAAAAAAGTTAGTTGAATCTATTAATGAACTATCAGTCAGACAAATTATGTGGTATATTCTGGAAGATTGTCCTGGTCTCTGTCAAAAAAAAAGGAAGTTATTAAAAAAGTCCTGCAGACAATTCTGTATTGAAGAATAAAGAGAAAAAAAAAAAAAAAAAACAACAACTGGGGCACCTGGGTGGCTCAGTGGGTTAAGCCTCTGCCTTCGGCTCAGGTCATGGTCCCAGGGTCCTGGGATCAAGCCCTGCATTGGGCTCTCTGCTCAGCAGGGAGCCTGCTTCCCTTCCCCCCTCTCTCTCTCTGCCTGTCTCTCTGCCGATTTGTGATCTGTATCTGTCAAATAAATAAATAAAATCTTAAAAAAAAAAAAAGAAAAAAACAACAAAATTTTTTCCCTGATCCTGTTTATATCCTGAGTCAGGAAAAACAAACAAACTTGAAAAAAGACTTTCAAATTCAGGAATAAAATATTTAGGAACATTTTAGGAATTGTTGAAATTTAGGAAATATTTTGGAGTTATTAAAACTAGTCTCTCTCCCTTTCTTTTTAGTACGACTGTTGGTGTCAATTTCAATAGGTATGAGAGTTGTATTGGGGTTGTGTAGGAAAATGTCTTTTGATTTAATCTTAGGAGCTGATGCTAAAGTATTTAGTGGTAAAGAGGGGAAGTCTGCAACTAACTTAAAAATGGATCAGGAAAATAAAGAACATCACAGGTGTGCACATAAGAGAGTGAGCAAGAGAGAATGAGAATGTATTTCCATAACTGTTAGGAATTGGTGAATTTACATGAAGGGCATATGGTGTTCCTGTGCTATGCTTCTAATGATTTTGTAGCTTTGAAAATGTTTAAAACAAAAAAGGGAAAATATCTTGAAGCAAAATATACATAGAGATCTAAATATGAGAGAAATTGAGTTCAGTAGTTCTTATATTAAAAGTAGTATATAATACTACTAAATACTAAATACTAAATATAATAGTTCTTATATTAAAAATAAAAGGAATTATGTTTCAACAGTTAGTTAACATTTTATGTGGATGACCCTTTCAGCCTGTAAGCATTGCTCACTAATGTGTAGTTTCGCAGACCTCTTGAAATAACTCTAAACCTATTCATGCTCAGCTTTCAGGTATGTTTCCTTGGGAAGAGAGTCTCTGATCTATAGAGGTTAGCTTCCTTGTAATCAAGGAAGGAATCTAGTCTGCTAGACCTCTGTGCCAAGTGTAAAGGTATTCTTTATTTCAAAAATAGAAATTATATCCTGTTACAGGTGCTTTGGGAGAAATTGCTCTTTCTTTGACTCTAATGATGTTTGTGTCTGTTCCACCTCCGACCTGTCCTATGAACATTATCAATTCTATGGAGGAAAAACAATACTTACTCTTTAGTTCTGCCTAAAATCAAAATTGGTCTGATTTTATCTGTCTTTCCATGGATACCCTGTTGGCCCTCAAACTTCTGTGATCTTTTATGCTATTGGGACAGATTTTACTTTGCCTTGTAAAAACTTCCTGAGTCCATGCTGTGTGCATGGTGTGTCTTAAGCAAGGAGAAGACTGTAAATATAGTTTTCTTTTATTGATTGATTGATTGTGTGTAAATACAGTTTTCAATAAAATGGTAATCCAGGAAGGGGAGTTCTTATTAAAAATGTATGATAATAAATTCAGATAAACCACTGGTCTGATAGGGGAAGGGAGGGAAAACTGAAGGGGGAGAAAACAGAAGGAGATGAACCATGAGGGACTGTGGACTCTGGGAAACTGAGGGTTTCAGAGGGGACGGGACTGGGTTGGGGAGATCAGGTTACAGGGTGATAGGTCTTGAGGGCATGTGTTGAGATGAGTACTGGGTGTTATATACAACTAATGAATCATTGAACACTACATTGAAAACAACATGTACATCCTGATTAAATGAAATAAGTACATGTTATTGCCTCTAACATTTTTATGAAAGAAGTTAGTTGAATCTATTAATGAACTATCAATCAGACAAATTATGTGGTATATTCTACAAGAATATACAGTGGCTAACTGAATGTAATAAAATGAAATACAACATTTAAAATATTTTGTCTTGGGGCACCTGAGTGACACAGTCAGTTAAGTGTCCCAACTCTTAGCTTCAGCTGAGATTGTGATCTCAGAGTATTGGATCAAGCCCTGAATCGAGCTTTGCACTCTGTGCGGAGTCAGCTTGAGTTTCTCTTTTCCTCTCCCTCTGCCTCGCTTACTTGTGCTCTCTTTATCTCAACTAAATAAACCTTTAAGGAAAAAAAAAACTGAAATATCTTCTTACAATAAGTTTTAAAAATTGTGTAAAATAAAGAATTGCATAAAACACATACAACAGTGAATTAAGGCAAGTAATTTTATAAATAACCCATGTGAAGAAATAGAATTTTATATTTGCAATTCCCTATTGAAATCACAACCTCTTACACTTCTTCTAAAAATAACTACTATATTGACATTGAAAATAATCACTTTTTTGCTTTTCTTTATTGTCTTGCCATCAAAGTGTCCAACCTCGAATACTTTGGTATCCTCCATCCCTGTAGTCTTTCCAATGTCTTTGCAGTACAAAATAATATAGTCCCTTTATGATCTCTTCAATGTACAGGTTTTTCTTTTGTTCCCCTCCCAACCTATTTGTTGAAGAAACTCATATATTTCATCTGTAGAGTTTCTCCCAGGGCTGAGTATGCTGGTTGCATCCCCAACATGAGGTTTGGCACATGCCTCTGCCCTTTTCATTTCCTGTATATTGATACCTGCGATAGAAACTTAATTACAGGCGCCTGGATGGTTCAGTGGGTTAAAGCCTCTGCCTTTGGCTTGGGTCATGATCCCAGAGTCCTGGGATCAAGCCCCACATTGGGCTTTCCGCTCAGCAGGGAGCCTGCTTCCTTCCTCTCTCTGCCTCTCTGCCTACTTGTGATCTCTGTTTGTCAAATAAATAAATAAAATCTTTAAAAAAAAAAAGAAACTTAATTACATGAGAATTTTTTGAGAAGACCATTTCATGGGTGGGGCATGTTCTTTACTGTTGATGTTAACAGCCATTGCTGTACATTGGTCAGATCCAGTCATTTGTTAAGATTGCATAATTAGGATACTCCAATTCTATCTTCATCTATTAATTGAAACCTTAAGAAGTTTACCCTCATCTACTATTTGGTTTTTCCTAAGTGTAGCTAGAATTGGAAAGACAGCATAAATAACCCTTTTTTAGTAGTTACCAGTTTTCAAATTAATGAATGGTTCACCATGATCTCACAAGGCCGATCAATTAAGCTACCCCTTTTAATAAAAATCATTTTGAATTAAAGGGGTTAAATATATTTTGTGTCTTCATCTTATCCTTATTAAAAATAAAATTGACCTCTTTTGGCTGTGGAGGTCTTCTTGGGTTGGTTCCTGGTCTTTGGTATATGCCTCTAGTAGTCTTTAATAGCTTCTTTGCTCTCTGGTGAGATAATAGCTTGTGCTTCATCTTGTACATTTCCTGTTCTAAACATGTAATCAGCCATTCCCTAAGGGTCCCTGGTGTTTTTTGGGAGAAATGGTTTTTGAGACCATAACCTCAGTGGTAGGGCTCTTCACTGCTACTGGGCTGGTTATTTCTAGACCTTATCAGTGGACAGTTAGGAAGAAATAGCCCCAAAACATATAAAAATATTATATAATGAGAAATATTTGCAAATTAAGTTCATGACTAGGGTTTCTGTTTAGTAGCTTCTATCTTACATATGAATCTTCTTTCCTCCATGTTGGAATTTTGATTTTCAAGGAGATAGGATGGTTGAATTAGAATATCACATAATTACCCAATTACTTTATCCTGCATCACTTACACAGCAGGCTCAGAATTACATAAGACTACTATTATCACACACATAAAAAGAGTTAATATTCCTTGATGCATGTTTCCTCATTATTCCCCATTTAAAAAATTGTACAATTTCTTTATTGTGAGAACATAACTGTGAAATAATATATTGTCACACTTTTAACCATCACTGTGTCCTTGCTCTACAAGTAAGTGCATATTAATGTTTATCTCTTGTCCTTAGGTTAGTGTTTCATTAGTTACTTGGGCATTAAACTTGTTCTCTGGTAGATCCCTCAGGAAAATCATAGGGAAAATACTGAGTTCTTAAGGTATTGATACTAGATTGATGTAGTCATATTTACAAGTTAGTTGGACTAGATACCAAATCCTTGACTTACATTTGCTTTCCTTGATAACTCAATATCTTATTCTGTTTTCCTTTGGCATAAAACATTGTTATTGAAAAGTCTGAATAAAAATATGATTTCTTGGGGCACCTGGATGGCTCAGTCGATTAAGTATCTGCCTTCAGCTCAGGTTGTGATCCTGGGATCCTGAGATTGAGCTCTGCATCAGGCTGCCAGTTTAGAGAGGAGTCTACTTCTCCCTCTTCTGTGGCCCTCCCCCTGCTTGTGTTTTCTCATGTGTTCTCTCTCTCAAATAAATAAAATCTTTAAAATGTATGATTTTTTTGAGAACTAATATAGCCTTTGATTGGATATAATTTTTTCTTCTCCAAATCCCCAAATTATTAGAATTTTACTAGGCAAATGGTAATTTCTTCTTAGGTACACTAGTTGTTCCAATATTCAATTTCAGTACGTAGTTTCAGGGTTGTTTTGTTTGCTTTCTTTTTTTTAATTTGTTTGTTTGTTTGTTTGTTTTTAAGACTTGATTTATTTGACAGAGCACAAGCAGGCAGAGCAGCAGGGAGAGGGAGAAGCAGACTCCCTTCTGACCAGGGAGCTCGATGTGGGGCTTGATCCCAGAGACCGTGACCTGAGCCAAAGGCAGATGCCTAGCTGATTGAGCCATCCAGGCACCCCTATGATATCAGTTTTTTAATTAAAATTTTGGATCTTCTCTACTTTTGGTATCTGTCCCTTTTTCTCAAATCCGTGTTTCTACCTTTTTAAAAAATAGACTTTATTTTTAAAAACAGTTTTAGGTTTTCAGCGAAACTGAGTAGCAGAAAGCAGAGTTCCCAGATAGCCCATGCCACTGTCGCACACAGCCTTTCTAATCATCAACACCCTTCATCAGGGTATATTTGTTAAAAAAGAACCTACATTGACATATTATCACCCAAAGTCCATAATTTACATTAGGGTTTCCTTAAGTCTTGTGCATCCTATGGGTTTTGACATATGTATCGAACAATTGTAGTATCATTCAGAATAGTTTCACTGCCCTAGAAATCTTGTGTTCTGCCTCTTCCTCACTCCCTCACACCAACCTCTGTGAACCACTGATCTTTTCAGTGTGTTATGGCTTTACCTTTTCCAGAATGTCATAGAGTTGAATTACACAGCATGTAGCCTTTTCAGATTGGCTTACTGCACTTAGTAATATGCCCTGAAAATTCCTCAATGTCTTTTTATGGCTTGATAGCATTTTTTTCCTTCCCCCCTGGTGCTTAATAATGATCTATTTTTGGAGGTACCACAGTCTATACATTCACCTTCTAACCTCTAGGATGCTTCCAAGTTTTGGCAATTTTAAGACCCTTATTAATAAACACCCTATGTAGGTTTTTGTGTGGATATGAATTTTAACTCATTTGGGTAAATATATGAGATGAAATTCCTGGATTGTTTGGTAAGAGCCCATTTTGAAGGAAATGTCTCTTAAAATGGCTGGGTTTCCGATTACTCCCCATCTTCACCAGCATTTAGTGTTGCCAGAGTTTGGGACTTTCATCATCCTGATGGGTATGTAGTGGCATCTAAATGTTCAGTAATTGTCTTCTGGATTTTGAAAATTTCCTTTCCTTTTGCCTTTGATGTCTCTAATGTCTACTCTCTACTATTCCTTCTAGTTGAGTATTCTTTTATAAAATTACTCTTGTATTTCTAATGCCCTTCTGAATTTTATCACCTCATTTCTCTAATCCTGATTTATGTTAATCTTTCATGTCTTATTATTTATATTGCATTTGACTCATTTTGAAATATCAGTTTCCAGATACCTTTTGGAGCTGGCTTTATGGAATGCTTTTATTCTAGGATTTTAGCAATGGGATCCCAAATGTGTTTCCTGTGAGCCTGTTTTCCAAGTTATAAATGAGGGAGATATTCTTAATCTTTTTGTGGCTAGTTCCAAATATTAGACCAAATTTTAAAATTTAGTGGAAGCACAAATCGCTCAGTGAATAAAATATTTCTAAATATATAGATTATAAAAAGTCAACTCAGTACCTTCCATGTAAACTACATATCCTCCAGGTCACTTGGCAAATCCTTTAAAGCTCTTTCTTGGTGTATAATCATGATGACCATTTTTCTGTATTTCTCAAATTACTATAGTAGGAGATTCAAATTGCTGCTTTTCTGTTGCTTGGTTTGATATGAAATTTTCTTTTTCAGAAGGAGTTTTCTAACTTGACACTCTTAAGGTAGCACTTCTACTCTTTGGTGTAGCCTTAAAATGTGTGGTTTACTTTCTGAGATCTTCTGGCTCTGTTCTTATGTCCAACTTCTACATGAGTTTTTTCCTTTTTCTCTTGTATGTATGTTTCTTAATTTGGACCTTTATTTCCAGTGCTTTATTCTCAGTGTTGGGTTTTGTCCTGCAAGAAAGCTTTGGAAGTTGGTTTTGAGGGTTCATGGTACACAGATTGTTCCAGTCTCTGCAGAACTTGTTGCAAAGGCCCTCATACTCACCTGCTAATAGTGTATGCCGAACCCAGGCAATCCTAGGTGCTGTTCTCACACTGGCCTCTGAAATGTCCAGTGACTTCTCTTGGCTATTTTAGGATTCTTAGGACTATAGGATACCTAGTTGCTTACTTATATGTCCTCTGGTGTGAATGTTATGCATATCATAGCTATTAAAATTTATATACATCTGCTCATATTATGGGGGTACATGAAGATACTTGGTCACTTAATTTTGTTGAAGACCTGGATAATTTGCTTTTCTAGCTTGCTATCTTCTTTGTATGGTGCGATTAAAGGAGATTCGAAAACTAAGCTGCCACTGCCACCGTCATCCTGAATCAAATTTTTGGCGTGGAGTCAGCTTGAGCATCTCTCCTCCGCTGCCCTCCCCACCCCATCCCCTGCTCTCTCTCTCTCTCTCACTCAAAATTTAAACATCTTAAAAATATACCTTCTTACTCTTTTAGTTTTCTATAGGGTAATATTCTTTAGATGTATAAGCAGTATCAAATCCTAAACTTTTCTTTCGGAGGTTTCTTTGTTGAACTATTGAGGCCAGTGTAGGAGAAAGTTTTAATGGTGAAGAAGCATAAAGATAACTGGAGCAAAACCATAGAAAACTGGAAAAATTAGCTTTAAGCCATACTCAAGTACATAATAGTTTTCCAGCTCAGACCCTAAAAAATTAAAAAAAAAAGAAAAACAACTCCAACATTTCATGTCTTTTCCCCATTTCTACAGTGCACACTTGGTGTCCAGATACAGTTTGATCATCAGTTTTGTTCTCTGTATAAAAGAACAGGTCTCCTTGGAGGTATTTGATATTTCCTGCTTTAAGCCTGGATTAAAAACCAGGATGTGTCTGGAATATCTGCTGTCAGAAGGCAAGAATGCTTTCAAAGCACGTAAGGGGCAGAATAAGGAATGACTGTATCTGCTAAAGGAGACTTCCCATGAGCATCAAATAATAGCAAAAATGGTATTTAGAAATTTGCATCTGCAAAACGGCATGAATTCCTAATAACACCCCAAGTTAAAAGTTAATAAGTATGCAGAAAGTAGTAATATAAAAGACGATTATGTATGTGGATGCTTTAAAAGTTGATTTTTACAGCAGAGTCTATTAGATGGGATGTTTTCCTTCTATTAATTACAAATATGCATACATATACTTGTTTCTGTGTAAGCAGGAAAGAAATCTGTATAAAGTGGGAATTCTACCAAGAACAGGAATTAGTAATTCACATTTGTGGATATATAAAATAACCTATTATGAGTTGTGACCTATAATAATGCAAAAAATAATCAGACCTTTTCATCAATAAGATGGAGATTTTGTTTCCAGTAAAACAGTTTAATCTCTCATCTCTAAGCCTAATAGCCCAAGAGGTGAACTGTTAATAGAGATTAAATTTTAGGTGCCTCCAGTAATTAAAATAAATCTGGTAAAAAATACATACTCTTAAAAATCAATAGATTAGGTACAAACATCATACTGACAGGACATTGGATTAGAAACCAAAGTTTAGGAACATATCATTTCTAGAAAAGTATCCAAGTTAAAAAAAAAAAAGAAACAAATATTTATTATATAAAGGACTCATTTTATGATATTCTGTGTTACTCATTTAAATCATTATGGCCATTACAGTGACAACTGGGTTTCTAGCCATGGTCATCTAGCCAACAACTCAGAATCTGCCACATCGGTGTGTATGAGACTAATCATTTTCCTTTGTGTCTGGTTAGATTAACAAAACTCATAAGCATCTAAAAATAACACTAGCAGTGTGTCAAAATAAGGGTAGGAATAAGGCAAAATTAAACACGTTTTTAGCCTTTTGGTAACTAGCTTTAATGTTTTACAAGTTTTGTAATCATTGTGTTTGTATGTAATTTGTCTGCTGTTTTAGATGCTTAATACATTCAAAGGAATCAACCATACTCCATTTGTAATTACAGTTTAAACTGAGGAGATTTAATCAAATTTATAATTGATGTGTAAGTCCTCAGTAAAGTGATTTTTCAGGTTTTTATCAAATAGAAGTTTCATAAACTGAGTATGAAAAGACCACAGTAATGTATATTCCTCTCCTTGAATTAAAAAATCCCTTAGTCATAATCATTGGTTCTCTGTCAAGGAAATTTTTAATTTAAAGCCCATCTTTTCTCATATATGTCACTTTAACTTGCTTTTCCAATTTGCTTTTCCCTGCATTTAGGAAGCTGCGGTGCTGAAACCCAACCAGCATGATAACTCCCCACATTGTGATCTATCGTTGTGTCCACCACCATGCCCTGGTTATCTATTTCAGTCACTGCTAAAATGAGAGCAGGGAAGAATCAAGCACAGTGAAGAAGATGGTTGTGTAGGAGTAAAATTGTCATCTTGAGTATTAAATTTGCAGAATTCTACCTCTGTGCTTTGTTCACAGGGTCTTCGGTAATGGCTGGAAGGAGAGAGAAGTGAGGCATAGAGCATTCTGGCATTTACTCTTTTGTCTTCACCTGCCCCTTCTTCTTGGGGAGATCTTCTTTCCATTTTACCCATGTGCTTTTGGTGGCATATAGTGCCTGTTTTTTCCCTACAGAGAAGAGCATATGTCACTTAAAACTTTGGAGTTGAACACCCTCTTGGTCACAGAGACTCACTGAATGACTCAAAATTCCAAAGGAATTTGTTTTTTTAAATAATGGAGCAGAAGGACAAGATGTCTAATCTTCAACCTCCACTGTGGTCTCACTTTGAAAAGTACATTTCTGAATGGTGACAATGTCCATGATCTCTGATACATTGAGCTCATCCATGGTCAAATGGCAGAATGAGGAGGATTCCTAGAGAAAAGCAAGGTGGGAGCTGCACAGGCGAGGCTTACAGGGCGGGAGCCTCAGCTCCTAGCACCTTAAGTCCCTTGTTTTTACAGCACTTATTCCAGTTCAGGAATGTCAGGTATTATTTATAAATCCACCATTTTTTGTCTTACTGTGTGATGATGAATTTGGACTTTGCGGACTTCCATTTCTCCTTTACCAACTGGCTTAATGTTAAACTCTGCCAGTAGGTGGTGCTGTAGGGAGATAGCAAGATGGGAGAAAGCGCCTGGGCTTTCGTTTGTTTCCTCTGTATTGCTGACCCTGTTTGGGGGGCTGGGGATTCCCCAGATTGGGGGGTCAGTGGGTCCTGGAAACCTTTGCTACAGCAGCAACCAGTTCCCATGGTTCTGGAAAGTAGCCTGGACCCTGTTTCCTCTTCACGTTGATTAGCAGCAACATATTTCTGCAAAGGCTAGTTTCTCCTCACATGTCAGAATCCTTACCCTGTGGAGGGAAGGAGCCCCCTCTCTTAAGTTTCCATGTCCCTTATTCACTTTTTTCTCAGCCCTACAGTGGCAGACACTTTCTGAAATTGCTATCCTGTTAGACCTTGAAGTTCTTTTACAACTTTTAATAATTAACTCCCTTTTACCTAGTTTATCTTCTTATTAATATTTTCCTTGTTCAAATCATTGGTGTGTTTTGTCTTCTAATTAGACCCCAAGGGATATAGGGAACTAAATTTATTACTTTGTAATGAATACTACTTTTGCTTAAGGGAACTCCATGTGGGTTTCTGTCACTTTAAAGATCCCTGACTAATCTTCCCTTGTATCAGACTTTCATAGTTATTGTTTGGGCTCATTCATTAAATTATTACTCATTAAAATATCATTAAATCATTAAAAATATGTGAGGCACTGGGCCAACCACTGTGTTAGAGACTTGGAGTATAAAGATTAGTATGCTAACCTGCTTGAGATGGTAGACAAATAATAAATGTAAATAAATGTAAACAAATAATAGTGATACTTAAAGTATTGGGTAGACAGAAATGTAAACAAAGAATTAAAAAAAACAATGTGATAGGTTCTTCAATAAAAGTATTCACAAAGGCATGAAGAAATAGAGAAAGGAGTGATTAATTTTGCCTATAGGGAAGATTGAGAAAATGGTCAAAGAACACTTAAAAGAAGAGTCAGTTTTAGGGGGAACTTAAGGGATAAATAGATACTAGGAGGGGAAGTGGCAGAGAGAAGATCAAAGCAAGGTAAAGAAGTCTAGAGTTGCTTAGTCTGTTGAAAGAAACCTACCTGGTCACTGGACGTGAGGGGAACAGAGATGGAGACTGTAGTATTCCAGTTTGATTAGAAAGGACTATGTTCCTTACATTAAGGAGTTTGGGTATATTGGTAACATGAAGAGGAAAACACACAGGTTTCAGCTATATGCTAGGCACAGTGCCAGATGATTACATGCATTGGTATATTCTTCAAAATGTAGGGTGGGTACTCTTTTTACTTCATTAACATTTAAGAAAGTAAATCCAAGACCACGGAAATAAATTGCCCATGATTGCACGGTGGTAAATGGTGAAGGATTCTTTAACCCAAATAGACCTGATGCTAATGCCTACCTTTTTGCCGTTAAGCTGAACTGTTTCCATGGACAATAAATACATGGTAGGGGTATTTTTTTTTTTTTTTTTTACCATGAATCCTTATTATGACCTCTAATCCATTCCCCCTAATTCAGTGGTGTACCAGAGCTGGCTTTTCCCAGTTCAGAAGAGCCAACTGTGCACGTGTTTTTTTGATGAGTGGTATTATGTTGGTAGCTTGAAGTTGGCCATAAAGCAGTAGTAGTGATGCCATGGACATAGGCAAACACTACAAAGCAGATTTCTTTATTCTAAAACTGGTTGTTAAATGTACACCAACACATCTCTGCTGCAGATTGTTGGATTTTTTTTTTAAATGGTGTTGAATTATGGACCTATTGCATTCTGCTTTCTTGTAAATCGAATAATTTTTTATCTAGTGCTTAAAAAAAACCTCTCCAAGATTCTTTTTTTTTTAAACCCTTCCAGAATTCTTAAAGTACAAATATCTTCATATATGAGCTGATTGTTCATGAGAATAAAGTCAAGATATCTACCAAAAGCCCTGTTTTCTCTTTAACTACCAGTTTGATTACTATTATTTATGATTTATTTATAAACTATTGTTCATTATGAATTTTCTATCACTGTAAAATTAGTCAATCTGGATTGCTATGGCCACTTTATGTGATCAAGTAGTGTATATATATATATACACATACTTTTAGTAACTGGGATTATATTTACTTTCCCTTTCTATCCTTTCCTTTAAGCCTAAGTATGTGGTTGATACATTTAGACTCATGTCTCTGGAGAGTTCTTTGTTGGGTTTTTATAATTATATGTTAACTGATTTGTAAGGAAGGAACCCCAAACTCATAGTAGACAGCAAGGAATAACTACATAAGTGCAAAAGTACAAAATGGCCTCAATGAGACAGTTAATGATTCAAGAACAGCAGTCTGCAGGAGTGTCCATATCCCCAAGTCTTAGAGGCAATGCAACGAGCCCACTATGTGGGAAGTTATGCTGCGGGAGAGAAACATAGTGCCCAAGGGCTCACGGTCTTTTAGTGCAAACAGGAAACAAGCCAGTACCAGTAATTACAGAGAGCAACAGATGTCCAAAAAACACCGCCATCCCAATAGCAGACAGTGATGACCCACTGTCCTTAACATATAAACATCTAACCCAAAGGGTACAGGTCACTATAGTTTAGGGTTTATTCAGTCTGATTTGGATCACCAATACATGGGTTTGATTAAGCCTCATTGGCAGTGTTCCTGAGACATACAAACTGTATTGTCATACATGATATAACCCAAGGTTGCTTGGGCCTCAGGAGACAAATACAAATTTTTATGAGTCCTTTTGAAACAAGGTTGTGACTGTCCATGTTTGTCCTATATGGGAGAGGGGAGATCCCACACTGGGAGCCTTTGACAATAGTATCAAGCACAGAAAAATTCCTGGACTGTCATGCTCATAAGAATTTTTCTGTTCCCACAGCATGTGAATGAGAACCATGAAACCATCAGAGGGTCAGATTCCCAGTTCAGATGTTGTTGACTCAGACTCCTTCAGAGTTTGCCTAGTTGTGGTGCTAGGTCTAGGGGACAAGATGATAATTATTCACTTTTCTATCTCTCCATACTTCTCAGGCTCCTAAGATCTTCTCTTTTGGGTGCTAGAGTTTTTGTCCTTCTACAGCTATGTAGTTTTAATGTATTAGCCACTCCTTTCCTTTTCCTGGCCTGATTCGTCAGGGATCAAATGGGCTATGGCACAGTGGTATACTAGTAATGACTTACTGTGCCTCTATCACTTCCCAAGTGGGCTACACCAAGCAGGGATAGGGTAGAGTTCACACATTCTTCCAGCTGCTCAATTTGCTCATGATCTGTGAGCTGTCATACTTAATAACTGAAACCAAGAGTAGTCTAAGCAACAGGTGGGAGTCATTCACTCTAAATCATTCACTCTAACTGCCACTCTGAGATGAAATTCTTCAGGCCTCCCAGATACCAGAGTCCGGGGCAAAAAAAAAAAAAGGCATAGTCCCTTGTAAAGAACAGTGGCATCTCATGCCGTTACTGTCTCTCTAACGTGTTAGTCCACAATGATGACAGTCTGGTGATTTATGAACTTTTTCAGTCAACTATTTAAATGTTCATTTTCACCTTTTGGTTATGCCAACAACTGCAGGACCATAAGGGTGTGAAATACCTATTGAATACCATGCCCATTTTCCCACGGTTGAGTCCCTTTTCTCATTAATGGGATGTCACTGTCTTACTCTAAAAGCCCAGATACCCCCAAACAAGTTACAGTTGAATTGGTAGTGCTACTCTGTGTCATAACTGGAGTAATTGTCAATGGTTTCCAGATGATATTGGTAGCAATAAGATAGCAATAGGGGATCAATGTGGTCTCTTTGCCAGGAATGGGTAGAGGCTTTGAGCTATGTACCTTCTCTGGGGTATGAGACTTATAGTCCCTCTGGGGACAGAGATCTTGGGCTCACCCCAAGTCCTCCCTTCTGTTAAAGACTGTCAAATTTGGCAGAATATATGGTCAGAAAGTGGAGCTACTGAAGGAATAGTTTGTTCTAAGGAAGCTACCCAGCTCCCAGCTTCTTAATTTCTCCAGTGGAAAAACTTGATCTCCAAGGAGGAATCTTCTTCTCCAAAGGCACTTTCAGTTCCACTGGCCTTGGGGAAGTCTTCCTGGGAGGGCCATAATACAGTCACTGAAACAAATATTCAAAGTAGGAAGCCTTATTGCAAAGCATAATTTTGTCTCAACTGAATTGTCTGCAAATGCTGGAATCCTGGTTTCCAGAGTAAGCTGGCCTACGTGTTGCCAATCATCTAAGAGGATAACCTCTCTAACTCCCTCATCACAGAAATGCACTAGCCATGTCTCTAATGGATCCTAAATTTGTTGATCAAAGTGGTTCCACATTTCTCTCCCCTCCTCTCACTGTGGGTCTGTATCTTGCTACTCTGTTTTGAAGTCTGCTGTAGTGATTCTAGGTTAAAACAGGGTGTGGTTGTACTTTCCTCCCTGATGTGGGTCTGGGATGCTTTCTTAGAGCATTATTCCATATAGCAAGAATACCATGGCACTGGTTAGACTGCTTCTTTCTTTTTATTGTTTTTGTTGTTCATAGATGTATTTATTAGAGGAGCGAGAGCGTGAGGAGGGGCAGATGGGGGAGAGGAAGAGAGTGTCCAGTAGATTCCCTGCTGAGTGAGGAGCCCAAGGATGTGGGGCTCAATTTCATGACCCTGAGGTCATGACCCGAGCCAAAATCACGTTAGCCACTCAACCAGCTGAGCAACCCTGGCACCCCTGGGTGGCTTGTGTTTATCCTACTTTTAATCATTCAACCTCTATTCATTGACCCAACTTTTTGTTCGTCAGCAGCTGGGACAGTGGAGGATAACTGATTCCTTTCAGCCTCAGCCCAGCACTTGGATGGCAGTTTTCTTGTATCCTAGAACTTGACCCATGAGGCTCTTGCCTTTTCTTTTCCAAATGTTATTGTCTTGGCACCGACTTTGCTATCTTAGAAGAATTCCAACCCCACAGCTATGTCATAACTTAAGTGCAAAAAAAAAAAAAAAAAAGGCAGTAAGACACTATGGATCAGAGCAAGACCGTTTACTACACACAGTACATCAGAGTAGGGGATGTCAGTATGGTGGTGCTTGTTTCACAGTCCCTAAATCCCACAGGGCATGGTGATGGGTCTAAACAAGGGTTATACTCTTAGTAGATTGTGACATGAACACTGGACCAAGGGTGTAGCACTTTTTGCAGTAAGCAGCAAACAAAACAATCTCTCCTGTGGGGTGTAACACAGTAGTCACTCTGTGCTCCCCTTAACTTAATTGCTTGTGTGACAAGCTATAGAAATTGCTCAGGGGACTATCATGCCTTGCGGTTTGGCAGACTCTGTAGCAATGTGTAGGAGGGAGCACTCACGGCCCATAGCAGATTGCCTCTCCTAATGCTTATACGTCTGTGTTTTTAGAACTATCTGTATTTACACATGACAAGTGGTTATATTTTAGGGGGCTTTTATATGAATAGAGGTGCAGTTGCATGTGACTGTCCCTAAATTCCCAGTTACTAAGAACATTGCCCACATTGGTAAGCAGGTAGTGAAGAGGAAGTGTGAGGCCGTTAAACCAGGAAGTCTTTTCTCCTCTCTTCTGTTTTCTTACCATTTTTCCCATATGCCTTATGACAAATTTAAAAAGATAAACTGATTTTGAATTTCTGTTGATCTAAGAAGCTTTGTTACAGGTATGCCATTACTGGGACCACTGCAGTATCACTCAGCTAACTTCCTTCTAGATTGGCTGTTACACAAACTCTGGTCTAATGTTAAAGTACCTCTTTCAACCACTCTTCTGTTGTGGACTTGCTG
The DNA here is from genome assembly GCF_020171115.1 of Neogale vison. NCBI lineage: Eukaryota > Metazoa > Chordata > Mammalia > Carnivora > Mustelidae > Neogale > Neogale vison. Next base: position 109,288,416 of record NC_058095.1, on the reverse strand, counting down.
TTCTCTTCAAAGGAAGTGTACAGACTTCCAATCTGAATATTCAAAGTTTTCTATAAAGGTAATCAAATGTCTGGCTGCTGCTTTTTAGAGTAGTAAGGAGAGAGAACTCACTATCCTGAAAGATTTCTATTTCAGTTCCTTTATTCATTATACTCTCTAGAGATCAACTGTACAGTCCTCTACTTTGCATTTCCTCAGTTGTTCCTTACCCTTTACAGTCTAGAACATGCCCCACTTCATGACAAGAAAAAGGAAGATAGCTTAGAACTGTGAGTTTTCATGTCTGACACTTAACATTTCTTTTCGACTCTGCCTTTTCTTGCCAACTAAATTGAAAGTCCCTGTGGGTTGCATATTCTATTTACCACATGGATTATCTACCACTGTAGCTTGTCTAAAGTGGTAAATATGTATTCTGTAGTGGATGGATGGATGGATGGATGGATGGATTTTTTTTTCTTTGTCAATAATTGAGGAGTTTCAGGTAAGATAACTATTTGTTTCTTGATGTTAATTTCATCCTAAATTCTATCTACTTTAAGTATTGTAGGACAAATTTTCATACTTTCCTTTAATGGATTTCATTATGGTAGTTTTTCATATGATAGACTTCTCATAGAATTTTTTATTTTCTCCATGTATTTTCTCTGAGGATTAAATTCCTAGTTACTCTGAATGGGGTCCATCTGTTCTCTCACTGACTGAATTATGTGTTATACTACCTTTGCTTTGAATGATTCTCAAAACTAACTGGTACCGCTATGAGAAAGGCAAGTGAACTCTGTGAAGAACTCAAATGTACTCAGATATACCTAAATTCAGAGTACATATTGTAATGGCTACCTGGTTAGTGACTACCATACAGTGCAATAACCCTGGACTGACTGATTGCTTTGGGTAAACAGTGTGTTTTAGAAAAACATGTTTGGCATAAACTACCTACATTTCTTATTCACTAAATAGAGTATTTCTTCTTTTGTCAAGATCAGGCCCCCTCAAGTATTTATTTCAGAAGGAGAAAAACAGTTTATTCATTGAGTTCAGAATCATCTGATCCCTTAGCAGCCCTGAAACTATTTTTATGAGCTTTCAAAGTCCTAATGACATTAGGACAACAGTAAAAAAATATAGACTGTGTACCATCAACAAATCAAAAAATATTTATAGACCATCTTCCCACATGGAAGAGAGGAAAGTGAGGCCATCTGCAGAGACCAAGATTTACCGAAGTGAAGAGAAAGGAGTGGAGTGATAAAGAAAATGATCCTGCCATTTTGCAATATATCTGGAAAGAAGAAAGGGCACCTGTGTGAAGTGTGAGGTGAAGTGAGGTGAGGCAAGGCTGGGCTAGGGAGTTTTTGTAGTAACTGCATAAGGTGCTTTTTTTTTTTTTTTAAGTTTTAATTTTTTAGTAACCTCTGTACACAATCTGGGGCTCAAACTCATGACCCTGAGATCCAGAGTCATATCCTCTTCTGACTGAGCCAGTCAGGCAGTCCCATGAGGCATTTTTAGGCTCAGAAAAAGCTAGAATGATTAGAAGAAGATGAATTGCATGAAATAGCCATTCCTCCTTGAATGTTAAAGCACCAATATCAACACATTTATGCAAGCTAAATTTAACTTGTTAAAACTGTGCTAATTCATTCAAATGTTATAATTTATATAGAAGTCTCTGACTCTGGAGTGTCAAAATATTTAACAACTGACAATGGCCTGTGACTAATCAGGACCCTGGTCACAGTAACAGCCAGGTGTTAATCTTTTAATTTAGGATCCTGGAGATGTCAGTGTGGTTGGAAGGGAAGGCCTGATAAGGCAAGGAGGCACTCAAGATGCTGGGCAGTGACTACAGTATGAATATATTGTAATATGTTACAAACTAATATGGATATTCTAGTTTATACTATGTGAGTATTGATCAGTGATGATTCTAAAAATTCTAGCTGTGGAATTTTTTGTCAGGAAGGGAGCCCAAATGTTCAAAAAGCTATATGCATGCTGATACTCACGGTGATAATTTAGAACATATATTCCCTAAGGAGCTGTTTACATTTTGATATATTTATTCAGAGTATTACGAAGTTTATGAAATGGTTATGAAGGCTTTGTGATAATATACAAATGACTATCATATACTGTTGAGTTATAATGTGTGTTGCACACAAGCATTTAAAATAGACACTATAGGAGTGGTTTTCTGTTACTTGCTGTTTGAGGTTCTATTAAGAATGGACACGGGATGCCTGGGTGGCTCAGTTGGTTGGGCGGCTGCCTTCGGCTCAGGTCATGATCCCGGCGTCCTGGGATCGAGTCCTGCATCGGGCTCCTTGCTCGGCGGGGAGCCTGCTTCTCCCTCTGCCTCTGCCTGCCTCTCTGTCTGCCTGTGCTCGCTCTCTCTCCCTCTCTCTCTGACAAATAAATAAATAAAATCTTTAAAAAAAAAAAAAAGAATGGACACAACGGGAACTGCAAACCTTTTTTCATATACACTTGAGTTAAAACTTTTAACCTTTTAAAAAGTTAAATCTTTTTAAATTATGCAGTAGGTTTTTAAAAACCTAAATACAGAATTTTAAAGTAATGTTCCACAAAGTTGATCTTTCATTTTTTGGTCCACATTCTACTAGCACACATACTCTACCACCCAAGACAACAACATAGTGTTCATTCTTGTTTGCTCTTTCCCCCATCTCATCTTATCCATCAACAAATCACTATCAGCAGCCTTTTCAAAATCTATCCTTAATCTGCTCTCTCCTCCAGCTCCCATTACCACCATTTTATTTAAGTAGCCACCATCTTTTGTCTGAATTCCTATCATAGTCTAGCAGCTTCCACTCCTACCCTATCCCCAGGACCTACAAGCTCTTCTTCACATAACAGCTGGAGTAATCATTCTGACATGTCAGCCAGATCACGTCACTCTCCTTCAAATCTTCAAGTATCATGCTATCTCCTTGGAATAAATTTTGTATTCCTTTCCGGGGGCTACGTGGCTTGCCTGCAACCTCATCTTTACCATTCTTCCCCACATATGATGGCCTTGGGCCCTCCTTTCTGATTTTTTCCCTAGTGCATGTTAAGCCCATCCTGCTCCCAAATGTATGTTCTAACTACTAGTGTCTCAAATGCTTTGCCATTACTACCTTCAACCACAAACTCCTCTCAGGTCTGAGCCCAAATAATTGGTGGTATTATATTTGTTAAAATTTTAGGCATTTTTTATGTAGGATTCTTTACATCCTACAAAATATTATAAAATACTTATTTTTAACAAAAGGGAATTGAATGAATAGCATGAAAAAACCCTTGTCCTTATAGACTTGATATGCATATATATTTTTTCTGGTCAATTGCTTCTGTGGCTTCTCATTTTAGGAACAGTTGGAGGGTAGGAAAAATGATTTGTTCTTTGAGCATTATAGTTGTCTTTGTCAACAAGCATTCATTTACTGCTAGACTTTATTTAATCTATTTAAAAAGGGGCCAAACTGTGTGTATAATAAAAGAGACAAAAGATGAATGAAGTGTGCAGCTGCTTGACATTTCATATTGCTAAGCTTCCAGCAGAGAAAGTTTGAGACACATGTTTTCCTATCTAAGAGGCCACTAGAATGGTGAGAATGGTAGAAATTGGACCAAAGATAATGGACGTAATTAAAACTTGGCATCTGTAATTGAATATTTTCAATTTAAGTATATATACCATGGTTTCATTGGTCTTGCTAATCAACATTATAGCTGTTGTAATTATTTTATTAATCATACAATCGCTAATTCTGAGTGAGAATTTCCTTTTATTATAAAAGTCAATTTTCTAACTTTCTAAAGTGCAAAGTAGACATTTTAATTTGTATCTACAAGTTGAAAAGGCACTTGAAAAGGATAAGCACATTTTATTCTAAAGAGACCGGATATTTTCTGAGTTTGCCATTCTTAGAAATCTCAGAAATTCATTTTTCAATGGGCTACAATAGCTATTCCACCTTCATTGTGACCTTCTTTTTGTCTCTTCTCAACTTATATCATAGATCTTAATTTTTAGGTTGTTGGGATTTTATAACTTATGACAATCATACAGTGTAGGCTCTCATTTCATGGGGGAAGAAATTGTTGTTGAGGATGTAGGGTCATATAAACAGCTCCACTGGGAGGACATGACATAGGAGTGACATTACAAAGATGGTAGAAAAAGAAGCACCAGACTGACTTCTCCCCAAAAGAGACATTGATTGTACCAATTCCCTTTGTGAGACATCCAGAAACCAGTTAAGAGGCACCTGCACCCTAGATGAACATGAAACCAGTTGTATCAAAGCTTGTAGGAGAATTCATGGCACTCACTCTGTCCTCCTTCCCATAGCTTAGTGGTATTACCAGGAGAAAAATCCCAACACCTAACTTCTCCTTGAAGAGGGAGAGAGAAGGCAAGACTATACATCAAACAGGTAGATATTTCGAGGAGCTACTGGAGGCCCTAGCTTTTGTGTTGCCTGAATCTATTAACAAGAAAGGCAAGAAAGGGTACAAGGTTGGGAGAAGCTAAGAACAAAAGTGATGGGTTGAACTAATACATACTATAGTCTCTTCTCCTGGCTCAGTATAGAATGAATGGGACAAAACTTCCAACTCCCAGCTTCTCCCTGGGGAGAGAAAGAGTTGGCATCTGTGTCCAATATTTCTACATTTTAGGGGAATATATATATATATATACACACACACACACACACACACACACACACATATATATGAGTGTGTGTGTGTGTATCAGATATATGTGTATATATACACATATATATATGTGTATATATACACATATATCTGATTGATCTAGGAGCCCTGATGGAACCTAGGATACTTGAGATTTCTAGAAGCCACTGAGAACAAGAGCACTATGGAGCTTGTTGCTCTTCTATATGACCTTGAGATGAGATGAACTTGATGGTCTCTTGGTTGGGCGAAGGGGAAGAAAGGGTAGAGCAGGTATTTCATGTTCCAAATTTTTTGAGGGGGTGCCTGAAGGACTAATTTCTGTCTTGTCTGACTTGGAGCGCTGTTGGGACTTGGCTTACTCTTGAAACCTGGAGGCTATGGAACAAAAAAATTGCTTGGTGTGGGTAGTGGCAGCTCCAGAGAAACTGCACCTTTATAGGGACACCAGAGAAAGGAAGAGATAGTGAGTTCTGGGGTTGGGCGGGCAGGTACATAGCTCTAATTCATAATTTTCATGTAAAAATGCAGAGAACATACACTCACTGGAAAGGTTTGAGAGGTTGGCACAATCTTTAGTCAGGCTAACTGGTGAATCTTTGCCTGTACGAGGCCAGTCGCTAAAGACTGGGACTGTGTTAGGATCCAAACATTTTTCTCAAATGTTTGGATCCTAATACAAAGTTACAAGGCATGTGGGGATGCCTGGGTGGCTCAGTTGGTTGGACAACTGCCTTCGGCTCAGGTCATGATCCCGGAGTGCCGGGATCGAGTCCCACATCGGGCTCCCAGCTCCATGGGGAGTCTGCTTCTCCCTCTGACCTTCTCCTAGCTCATGCTCTCTCTCACTGTCTCTCTCTCAAATAAATAAATAAAATATAAAAAAAAAAGTTACAAGGCATGTGAAGAAAGATGGAGACATGGCCCGAAGGAATAAGAGTAAGTCTCCAGAAACCAACCCCAAAGAAAGAGAGGAATATGAATTACCTGACACCTCATAATGACATAAAGATAGTCAATGAGCTTAAGAAAGTAATGCATGAAGAAAGTAAGAATGTAAGCAAAGAGAATGTAAAACAGAAATAAATTTGGAGCTGCAGAATAGCTGAATGAAAAAATCACTAGAAGAATTCAACAACAGACTTGACCAAGCAGAAGAATGACTTGGTGAACCAAGATTGGGTAATTTCAAATGACCTATCAGAGGAACAACAACAAAAAAAAGTGAAGTAAGCCAGGGAGTAGGAACATCAACACATTGCTGAAGTCCCAGAATAATGAGGGGGAAAGAGCAAAGTGTATTTGAATAAATAGTGGTTGAAAACTGCCCAGATGTGAGGAAGGAGATCATCAAATTTAAGAAGTCCATAGATGCCCATCTAGAAAACAAAGTTCAAACAAAACAAAGTTACTGAAAGAAACATAATATAATCAAGTTTTCAAAGACAAAAATAAAAAAAATTGAAAGCAAGAGAAAAAGTTGCTCATTATAGGCAAGGGAGCCTCCATAGGATTACATGTGCTTCCCTCCCCCACCCCTGCAGAAACATTGCAGGCCAGAAGGCAGTGAGATGTTACATTTTAAGTGCTGAGAGATATATACTGTCAACCAGGAATACTGTATCTAGCAAGATTCTTCCAGAAATGGAGATGTAAAGGCTTTTCCAGAGAGACAAAACCTGACAGATTTCATCACTGCTAGATTTGCCTTATAAGATAGGCTAAAGGGAGTCCTTCAAGTTGAAACTGAGGATTCTAGACAACAACGCAAAAGCATATGAAAGTATAAAGCTCATTGTTAAAAGTAAATAGACAGAACACTGCTTTACTGGTGCATAAACCCCTTTTAATTCTCATGTGTAAGTTAGAAGACAAAACATTAAAAATATAACGATAAACGTGTTAATGGGTAAGATATAAAAAATGTTATTTGTGACATCCATAACAGAGTATGGGGAGAGTAAGAATAGAAGTTTTGCATGTGACTGACAGTAAGTTACCAACTTAAAATAGATTGTGGTTGCCAGAGGGCTTACATAAAACAAAGAATATACCTACAGAAGATTAAAAAAAAGAAAACAAGAATGAAATCAAAGTATTATACTACAAAACAAAGAACAAAAAAAGACTTTAAGGGAGGAAAAGAAGACACACGAACTACAAGACAGAAAACAGCAAAATGGCAATAGTATATCGTTTGTTATCAGTAATTAGTTCAAGTGTTAATGAATTAAACCCCTTAATCAAAAGACAGATTCTTTGAATGGATTAAAAAGTGAGTTCTAAATATATGCTATCTACAAGAGACTCACTTTCCATTTAAGGACGCACATTGGGTTAAAAATGAAAGGTTGGAAAAAATATTTTGTGCAAACAGAAAGCATGAGTAGTGGTGGCCCAAGTCAAAGCAGGCAAAATAGACCAAATCAAAAACTATCACAAGGGATGAAAACACATTATCTAAGAGTCAATCCACTAGGAAACTGTAAAAAATATAAATATACTCAACATTAGAGCATGAAAATAAATGCAACAAATGACAGAAATAAAGGGAAAAATGAAATCAGTTGTTTGATATGTAAAATTTCACTTCTGATAATGGTTAGAGTGTCCAGACAAATGATCAATGAGGAAAGAGAGGACATGAACAATGCTATAGGCCAAATGGACCACACAGACATACATAGAATATTGTACTAATTGAACATTGTCTAGGATAGTTGATATATTAGGTCACAAAATAGGTAGTAACAAGAAAACTGAAAGTATACCAAGTATTCTTCCCTACTGCAATGAAATGAAACTAGAAATTAGTAGCAGAAGAAAAATAGGAAAATAAAAACACTTGTAAATTAAACAACACACTCTTGAATAACAGACCAAAGAAGAAATCACGAGAGAAGTTAGAAGCTATTTTCAGATAAGCAAAACATACCAGAACACTGGGATGCAGCAAAAGCAGTACTAAGAGGGAAGTTCTTAGTGATAAATGCCTAAGTTAAGAAGAGAAATCTCAAATATTCTAACTTTACACTTCAAAAAGAAAAAAAAAAAAGAACAAGCTAAGCTCAAAGTTGATAGAACTAAGGAAATGATAAAGATCAGAGCAGAGATAAATGTAATAGGGAATTAAGCAAGAGAAAAGATGAATAAAACTAAGAGTTGATTATTTGGTAAAAATGACTAATCATTAGTTAAATGAATCAAGAAAAAATAAGACTCAGAATCAAATGAAAGAGACCTAACAATTGATGTCATAGAGATAGTTTTATAAGACTATTATGAAAAATTAGGAGAGAAAGTTGGAAAATCTAGAGGAAATGGGTAAATTCCTAGTAACAGGCAGCATACCAAGACTAATTCATGAAGAAACAGAAAATTTGAAGATACCTATAACTAGTAAGGTTAAATTAATAATGAAAAACCTTTCAACACAAAAATTCCAAGACTAGATGGATTCACTGGAGAGTCCTACCGAACATTTGAAGAAGTATTGATGCCCGTCATTCTTAAAAAGTCTTCCAAAAAGGGGAGGGGTGCTTCTAAACTCATTTTATGAGTCTAGCATTACTCCGATAGATAGCCACCCCCCACCATGACAGTATCCTTGAGGACTATTTTGTGAAAAATTTCAACAAAATACTAGCAAACGGTATTCAGTAACAAATTGAATGGGTCATACAGCATGACCTAGTGAGATTTATCTCTGGGAAGTGAAGATTATTCAGTGTATGAAATCAATGTTAAATAACACATTAATGGAATGACAAATAAAAATCACCTCTCAATAGACGTAGAAAAAGCAATGGGCAAAATAAACCAGGCTTTCATGTTAGAACACTCGAAGTAGGAATAGAATGAAATTACATCAATGTAACAAAAGCCTTTATGAAAATCCCATAGATAATACACTTGGGGAAAAACTGAAAACTTTTCCACTAAGATCAGGAATGAGTCAAGGATGCCCCCTTTTGCTAGTTCTATTCAATGTAGTACTGTAAGTACAGGTGGGGTAAATAAGTAAGAAAAAAAATCCAAATTAATAAGACCTATGTAGAAAACCTTGAAGATCCCTTAAAAAGCTATTGGATCTAATAAATGAATTTAGCAAAGTTGCCATAGATCAATATACAAAAATTACTTGCATTTCTATATACTAACAACAATTTAAGATAGAAGTTAAGGGAAAAAACTCAATTATGATAACAAAAAATAAAGCATTTTGGAATAATGTTAACCAAGGAGGTGAGAGACTCCTATACTGAAAACTGTAAAAGGCTGTTGATAGAAAATTTAAAACATCAATAAATGGAAAGCTATCCCATGTTCATGAACGGATTGGAAGACTTAATGTTAAAATGTCCATACTATCTAAAGAATGTACAGATTCGGTGTAATCCTGATCAAAATCCCAATGGTATATTTTGTAGAAATAGAAAAAATCCTAAAATTCATATGGAGCCACAAAAGGTCTTAAATAACCAAAACAATTTTGAGGAAGAACAAAGCTTGACTCCTCCTATTTCCTGATGTAAAAACCTATCCTGAAGCTACAGTAATCCTGTATCCTAACATACAACCTGAAACCATGAAACTTCTATAAGAAAAAAGAAGAGAAGATTAACGGTCATGGTCTTGGCACTGATTGCTTTGATATGACACCAAAAGCACAGGCAACAAAAAATTGGCCTAGTGGGACTATGGGTGGTCCCTGACTTAGAATGGTTCTACTTAAAATTTTTCAAGTTTTTGCAGTTATGAAAGTGATAGGCATCCAGTGGAAACTACTCAGAATTTTGAACTTTGTGGGGGGGGGCAGTGATAGGAAATATGATACTCTGGCATGACGCTGGGCCGCAGCAACTCTCAGTCAGCTATGTGATCCTGAGCAAACAACTGATAAAACCGTCCTGTACCAATACAGCCATTTTGTTTTTCACTTTAAGTACAGTATTCAATAAATCACATGAGATCTTCAACACCGTATTATAAAATAGATTTGGGTTAGATGATTTTGCCCAATGGTAAACTAGAAGTATTCTGAGTATCTTTAAGGTGGTATAAGCTAAGTTGCTAGCATTGGTAGGTTGAGTGTGTTAGATGTCTTTTCTTTTAAATCTTTTTTTTTTTTTAAGATTTTATTTATTTATTTGACAGAGAGAGATCACAAGTAGGCAGAGAGTCAGGCAGAGAGAGAGAGGAGGAAGCAGGCTCCCCGCTGAGCAGAGAGCCCAACGCGGGACTCGATCCCAGTACCCCGAGACCATGACCTGAGCCGAAGGCAGCGGCTTAACCCACTGAGCCACCCAGGCGCCCGTTAAATGTCTTTTCAATTGACAGTATTTTCAACTTATGCTGGGTTTATTGGGATATAACCCCATTGTAAGTCAAGGCAGATTAGTGCATTAAACTAAAAAGCTGGTTTTTTGACAAACATCTTGCAGAGGGGAAAAAGCAGCTTATGGAATGGGAGAAACTATTTCCAAACCATCCATCTGATAAGGAGTTAATATCCAATGTGTGTAAGAAATTCAATCAATTTGATAGCAAAAAATCCAAATAACTTGAATTAATAAAAGAAAGGAACTGAATAGGCAAAGAATTCGTGACTAACAGGTATAATTAAAGATACTTTTTGTTTGTTTATTTTAGAGGTACTTAACATCACTAATCATCAGGAGAAATACCAATCTGGGGAGACTGGGTGGCTCACTGGGTTAAAGTCTCTGCCTTCCGCTCAGGTCATGATCTCAGGGACCTGGGATGGAGCCCCGCATCAGGCTCTCTGCTCAGCAGGGAGCCTGCTTCCCACTCTCTCTGCCTGACTCTCTGCCTACTTGTGATCGCTCTTTCTTTGTGTCAAATAAATAAATAAAATTAAAACAAAAAAGAAATACCAATCAATACTGTGAGCTATCATCTCTCATCTGTTAGGGTGACTATTAAAAGAAGTATTGGTTTGTATGCAGAGAAAATGGATCTCTTCTCTAATGTTTGTAGAAATGCAAAATGGTACAGATGCTATGAAAAATGGCATAGAGGTTTAAAAAAAAGAAAAAAAAAAGCTATCCTGTATGTAATCCAGCAATCCCATTCCATGGTATTTACCTGGAAGAATTAAAAGCAGGGTTTTGCATTGATATTTATATAGTTATGTTTATTGTAGCATTGTTCACATTAACCAAGACATGGAAGCAGCTAAAGTGTCCAGCAGATGAATGGATTTAGAAAATGTGGCATGTATTTACAATGGAATATTTTGACTTAAAAAAGAACTCCTGTTATTTTCTATTGTATGGATGGCTCTTGAGGACATTATGCCAAGTGAAATAATGCAGTCAATAGACAAAGACTGCATGATTCTGCTTCTGTGAGGTGTCTAACAGTACACAGAGGTGCTGTGGAGTTCAGTGGTTATAGTTCAGTCATGCCAGATGAAAAAGTTCTAGAGATCTGCTGTGTAACACTGTGCATATAGTTAATACTGTACTCTACACTTAAAAATTGTTGATCTCATGTTGCATTTTCTACCATAATAAAAAAGAATGTACCAATAAGTAACAGATCTATCACCTTAGTCATTTTTGTCCCACCTGATCTACCAGATTTCTGGGAAAATGAGAAAGTAAGTGAGAGAAAAATGAAAAAATGTTAAATGTGGGGCTTAAAGATTGATAGGTTAAGTATGATCTGATTTCCTGAAGCTCCTGATTTAGGCAAAACTGATTAATGACTCATGAAATAATGTTCATAATGTTAGTGACATTATTTTTAAAACAAATCCTTGCTTTTTAAAAACAAACATCTTTTGGCACCTGGGTGGCTCAGCTGGTTAAGCATCTGCTTTCCGCTCAGGTCATCGAGCCCCACATCAGGTTCCCTGCTCAGTGGAGAGCCTGCTTCTCCCTCTCCCTCTGCCTGCTGCTCTGCCTAGTGGTGCTCTTCTCTCTATCTCTCTGTCAAGTAAATAAATATTTGAAAAAAAAAATGAAAAAAAAAACCCAAACATTTTAACATATAAAGAAATGTAATATAGAATATATATTTTAAAATTAGAGATATATATACATATATATGCATAAACACACAACATATAAAATAGTCCCTGGGGACAATAAGAAGGGGTAAGTAAAAAGGAAGAGATGGATCTGAGTCTGTCTGAAATGAGAAATGGGTGCTCTTTCCCTTTGCTTTGATGGAGAGAGAATGATTGGTTTTAGCATGGGAAGGGGAGGTTCAGGAAGAGCGGCCCTGGCCAGGAGTGTTCACCACACCCCTTGTCCTGAGGGGTGGCCTCATGGTAGAACAGATGTTGGTACTAGGCACTGGGAAACATAGTTCTTACTCTAGCTAACACCCAGTTAAGGCACAAGGGGGGATGTCCCTGAACCTGCTTGCTTTATTTGTAAAATGAAGATGGAATGTTCCTGACTTGTACATGTCCTGGTCTTTTCATTACAGTGTCAATTTCAAATGTTTCCTTCTCAGACTGTCCTTGATATTGACTTGGTAGATATGGCTGTCAAACTTCTTAGATCTGTCCTAGACCAAATCTTTGATCTCAGGTCTCTTCTGTAAATTCCACGCTATTGTGGTTTCTGATAGGCAAGCTTGGCCAGAAGAATGAAGGAGCAGAGAAGTGATGAGCTTTTAGGAGTGTTATTCCATTTAGGTATCAGGCTCTGTGTCTTTGGGTGAGAGCATACCCTACTGAGTGGAGGCAGCATGAATGGTCTTTTGCATAGAACACCAAATGAGCCCGTCGAAGGAAGGATTCTACTATTTAACCCCGCCATTCTGCTGAAGTTTCTTTGGGATGTGATTTATTAGTATCCATCGTTGATCCCTTATAGGTCATTATACCAATTCCTTTAAGAATGTTATAGGGGCATGGGTAGGGGCAGAGAAACCCTGTATGAGATTTTGTAGAAATGCGGGGCTTCTGATTGCCATGAACTCTAAAATCATCTTAAAAAAAACAAACCCAACATTCATCAAGCACAGACTATAAGCTAGCCATACATTCATTCTGTTATTTGGTCACCAAACTGCATATTCATCAATTCTCTCTGCCACTGCAAGTTTTGACTAGCATTCTAATGTCCTAACCTATGGCATATCCTATATGCCTTGTCCATCCTCCATATTTGTTTCCATCTGACTCATAGCCACCTCCTCACTACAGTACCTCCACAGTCCTTCTGCCTCTTAAATGTCTGTGTCATTTCTCAGGATTTTTAGCTTTGTATTATGGCTGGACATGCACATTTCTCTCCAGGAAGACCTTCAGGCATTGAGGAACTTTTGGGTATAGTAATGGGAACTTTGTATTGTAGGTCACACCTTCTGTGTCAGAGAGGTTCTGTTAAGGAGCACATTATACATATCCATCAACCTGAAAGTGTGTTTACTGAGTATATTTTCAGTTGCTGAATTATCATTTTAATGCATTTTAGATTAATATGCATTTGTGTCTTCAAACATTTTGTAATAGGAAAAAAGTCAAATAGTTAATGCAGAAATCTGCCAACTGGCTTATCATATAATACTTTAATTCTCCCCACCTCCCTGGAGACTGTGAAATTATGACATTTATGTAACTGATGGCATTTTTCTTGGTGACCATAAATGTAAAAACTAGACTGAAGGTGAAACTAAGATTTAGTTTGTGTGCTGGATTTAATTAGTTAGGAAATGAACTTTAGTCTCACAGTCTTTGGAGAGAAATGTATTTGTTCACTAAATATAGCTGAAATGATTATCTTTTTTCTGTTTTAGAATAAGGCACAAATGATGATGATAATACCTAACTTTTATGTTGCTTCTTACAGTCATCAGTGTTTTCATAGCTATAATCTTAATTAGATATGGTCTCTTTCTCAAAAAAGCTTACATTGAATAATTTGGAAGAGAAAAACTAACAGATATGTAGCCATTAAAGTATTAGATTATGTTGAATGTGAATCTAAATATCAGAGGAGAAGGGTCAGTATAGGTTGAATAAATCTCATTAAATGAGAGTTAGCTTACTCTTGCCTCTGATTGGCTTTGCAAAAAAGTATTAATTGAACTTCCCTTTACTCAGAGTGTGGAAATGGTATCCTAGCTCACCAATCTTAGATTGTAAGAATGCTAGAGGTGCTAATACTCTCCAGATGTAGAACATAGCTGTAGCTAATCACCTTTGATTTATTCATTTTAAAAATCATAGACATGCAATTATGGAATAAAATCATTACCAAAGATGCATCAAATAATCTATTTTGCTTTCATTCTTAGGAAAACACAGATGAATTGTCCCACTGCAGTGTATTATTTTCTTTCTGTATGCTTCCACCGTGGGGCTGGGTTCTCCCCAAAGAGCCACTTGAAGATCTTGCAGTTTGTTAGGTTTTCCATCAGTTTCCTAACTGCAAAGCCTCATTACCTCAAGTTATACAATTTATCCTCTCTGGGAAATGTGGGCAGCAGGAGGAAAATTCAGACTGAGAATGAGCTCAGTTTTACATTAGGAAAAATGGGAATTCATTTATAAGCTCTTTTTGCTTGAACTGCATTCTGTTAGTAAGCCCCACTCTGAGACTGTTTATTACATAGCAATCATGTTACTCACTGCAGCTGAAGGACTAGAGGGAGAATGGTGCTCCAGGACAGGCCCCTATTTGTTGCTCTGGGTATTGCATATGTACAAGATTAATTGGGAAAGCAGTGCTCAGGCATTTCTTAGGCATTTAGAAACGAGTGTCTTTAAATGCAAAAAGATTTATTGTATGAAGACTTGTTGTTTTATACAGAATAGAGGTCAGTGATGCTCAAACCTGTAGAACCCGACACACTTCGGATCCCTGGGCCTCTTAAAGATTCTGAGTCAATAACTCTGAGAGGGAGTCTGGGCATCTGCATTTTTCACAAATGCTTCAGATTATTCCAGAACAGTTGGTCCACCTTTCTTTAGAAATGCTGGACTGGAGTCATTGAAATTTTGAGGATTAATATGATTTACTGCAATTAACCCCCAAATAAATATTAACTTATTAGGAATAATTAAGCCCACAATTTTGTGATGTATTAAGATTGGTTAGCTGGAGTTTATTTTTTTAATTTAATTTTTTAAAGATTTTTATTTATTTCTTTATTTGACAGAGAGTGATCACAAGCAGGCAGAGAGGCAGGCAGAAAGAGGGGAAAGCAGGCTCCCCACTGATGCGGGGCTCGATCACTGGACCCTCAGATCATGACCTGAGCCAAAGGCAGAGACTTAACCCACTGAGCCACCCAGGTGCCCTGGAGTTGTTTTTTTTATTTTTATTTATTTATTTTTAAAATGTTGATGATATTACTTTTTTTTTTTTTCCCAATTTATTTATTTTCAGAAAAACAGTATTCATTATTTTTTCACCACACCCAGTGCTCCATGCAAGCTGTGCCCTCTATAATACCCACCACCTGGTACCCCAACCTCCCACCCCCCCGCCACTTCAAACCCCTCAGACTGTTTTTCAGAGTCCATAGTCTCTCATGGTTCACCTCCCCTTCCAATTTACCCAAATTCCCTACTACTCTCTAACGCCCCTTGTCCTCCATGCTATTGGTTATGCTCCACAAATGAGTGAAACCATATGATAATTGACTCTCTCTGCTTGACTGATTTCACTCAGCATAATCTCTTCCAGTCCCGTCCATGTTGCTACAAAAGTTGGATATTCGTCCTTTCTGATGGAGGCATAATACTCCATAGTGTATATGGACCACATCTTCCTTATCCATTCATCCGTTGAAGGGCATCTTGGTTCTTTCCATAGTTTGGCGACTGTGGCCATTGCTGCTATAAACATTGGGGGATGATATTACTTTTGAGAGGTGTTACACTTTTGGAAGATTGCTTTTATACTATATTACTATTAATCATGTGCTGTTGCTTCTGAAGTAAAATCCTGATTTTATATTGAATAATTGACTAATAATGGCTAATAAATGGCTAATATATATAAATATATTTATGTATAAATATATAATTATATAATTTATAGAAATATCTATTAAATAGATATTTGAGTTATTCTAAATCCACATTATCTTTTTAATTTTGTGAGATTACTTAATCAATTGACTTATTAATCCTGTGTCAGGATAGGGAAATGCTTCAGTAATAACCTCTAATATCATTTTTTTGAAGAGCTAATAATCAATACACGATTAACAAAGTCCAAAGTTCACATCAGGTTTACTCTTTGTTTCATATGCTGTCGGTTTTGACAGATGCATAATGACGTGTATCTACCATCCCAGTATTATACAGAACAGTTTCTCTGACCTTAAAAATTCCCTGTGCTCCATGTATTCTTCCCTTCCCTTTTGTCTTTTGCAGATTATCATAGAGTTGTAATCATATAGTGTATAGGCTTGAGATTGGATTCTTTCACTGAGTAAAATGAATATAAGATTCCTTCATGGTTTTTTTTTCACTGCTTGATAGCTCATTTTAAGTTAAGTACTACTCCATTGTCTGAGTATTCCATAGTTTATCCATTCACTTATTTAAGAACATCTTTGTTGCTTCTAAATTTTCGCAATTATGACTAAAGATGTTATAAACATTCATGTGCAGGTTTTTGTGTGGATACATATTTTCAACTCATTTAGGTAAATACCAAGGAGCATGATGATGGAATTATGTTAGAGCAAAATATCAGTATTTTAAAGCAAAAATTTTTAATGTTTATGGAAGCTATATGTTTGTCTTGAATTAAATTGGGGGACTCTTCTCTGTTCTACTCACTGAGACTCAGGCTCGAAAGCACATATCAGTCTAACATGGACTTCCATGTTCAGGTCAGCAGAAGAAATGGGGGTGGGGAACTCTGGAAGGTCTTACACCAGCAGTTTAATAATCCAGCTTGGAAATGACCTACATCATTCATGCTCCCTGGTCTCATAGTTTCACCCCTATAACTGGGAGCCTGGAAATTTAGTTGCCCATGTTCCCAAGTGGAATAAATAACTGTATTTCAATGGGTAGCGGTAATAAGTAACACCTTCTGCTCATATGTTCATCAAATACTTTGTTTACTCTCCTATACACATAAGAACTATATGCACTCCTCTCCGAGGATCATACCCCAAAAGTCCCATTTAGTCATGACATTGAGAATTATTCCTTCAGTGTACTTTTTGCTGAGGCATTTTTCCCCAACCAAGAGAATCGACTTCAGAGTTTTTAATCATAGGTGAGGTGGTTAAATTTGGGTTTAATTCTTTCTTCAGTGTAGAGTTGTAGTTGGCATTTGTTGCTCAAGACATTTCTCATTTTTCCCTTTATGTGTTATGGTTAAGAAACAGTTGTCTCTTCCAAACTTACAAGTTGGAAGTTACAATCATTTACCTGATTGATACTTCTGCTTGCAACATGGCTCATTTTTTCCTGACTTTATCTCTTCCTTGTAGTTCCTCTATTATAGTTAAATTGTGTCCTCCAAAAAAGATCTGAAGATGTAACCCCTCAGTGCCTCAGACAGTGACCTTATTTGGAAGGTATCTTTGCAAAGGTAATGAAGTTAAAATGAGGTAATTAGAAGGAACTGTAATACAGTACAATATGTGTCTTCATAAAAAGGGGAAATTTGGACAGGCAGGCATGCACACACAGACCAGAAGAATGCCATGTGAAGATGAGGACCAATTAGAGTAGTATATACCAAGGAGCACCAAAGATAGCAAAACACCAGAAGCTACAAGGAAAGCATGAAATACATTGTCCTTCACAGGCCATAGAAGAAACCAACCTTATCTACCCTTTGATCCTGGATTTTCTAGTCTCTAGAACTGAGACAATACATTTCTTTTTTTTTTTTTTTAAGCCACTCAGTTAGTAGTGGTCTATTATGGCAGCCCTAGCAAATTATACAACTTGTAACTGAAACCAACCATCTTAAGAACATGGTATTACTGTTCTGATTTCTAACCACTTCTAGAGATACATGATCACCAAGTATATTTATCAATTTACTAAATTATTATAGGTAATAACTTTGTTGGATGTTTTCACTGTAAAATATGGATTGCCAAATTCCTGGTAGAGTTTCTGCTTTATTCGGGATAGGTGATGCTGCTGTAACAACCAACCCTGATAGCTCAACCGTAATATCTATTGTCCCTCCACTACATATCTGTTGTATGTTGCCTGGCATGCTCTACTGTGTCTGCTGTCCTCATTCAAGGAGCCAGCCTGATTAAAAGTTCATTTTTGATCCCAGGATCAAAAAGAAAAGAATAAAGGTTTCCTACTGTCAATTAAATGTTTCATTGACTTATAATCTATAGGTCTATATAGACTATAATAGACTGTATAGACTATAATCTATAGGTCAGAACTTACCCAACTAGTTCTTACCCAACTATAAGGAGAACAGGAAGTTTGGTCTTTCGTGTGCTCAGAAAGGAGAAGATACTAGTGTGACACAGGAAACTACCACCAAATACCCGCAAAATACTGATCTAGAAATAGTTAGTGTTTGAATTTATTCATTCAACATTTATTAAGTCCTTATGTACCTAATGCTATAATAGGTATTGGTGATAAAGACTTAAATTGAATGCTGTCTCTGTCCTTAGGGCATTTATAGTCTGATGGAGGGGATGGACATTGATCAAATGTGAAATTGCAACTATGATAATTGCTGGGAGGTCAGGAAAAATTCCTTAAGGAGGTGATGCTTGAGCTGAGGTCTAAAGGATGAATAATAGTAAACCAATGAAAGATAATGACCACAGTTTTCAGGAAAAAGAAACATCTACAAATGTTCTGGGGTAGGAGGGAACATTAGATTGCGTGGTGTGAAGATGGTTAGGAACCCCGTCATGAAAGATAAGGCTGAATGGATAGGTAGGCAACATACCCTGCAAGGATTTTTAGGCTGTGGGAAGGAATTTTGTTTTCATCTTAATACAAACTAGCATCAGTTACAGGGTTTTATTCAGAAATACCGCATGGTTCTCTGCAGTTGATGGCTGATGGTTCTCTGCAGCAAGCCCTTCCTTGACAAAGGACTACACAACTCATCTCTCTGTCTACCTCATTCATGTAACATGTGGTTAGAACCAGGATTGGAACCAAATGTGCTGAGTCCAAGTTCAGCATTTACTTGATTACTTTGTTTACCTCAGTATTGGGACCCTGGAAAACCAAGGCATCAAGGTTAAAGTTAGAAAAAACTGCAAAGTATAGTGGAAAACTTTGAAGAATAAAATAATAAGAGATAAATACAATTAGTTCTTCCCCCAAACAATATCTTTGGCAAATGAATCTTTTTTTTTTTTTTTTTTCCCTCCAGGGCTTTTTCCTTTCTCTGTAAGCTTTCATATAAGAACATTTGACTTTTTTCCTCCAATCTGACTATTCATAACCTATTTAAAATTGATTTATAGTCTTACAGTCTTCAAATTAATTCCAGGCATAAGCCAGGAGAAGGTCATCTTTTCACAATTAGTACAGTTTGTCAGGGTTTTTTCTCCCACCCCTGCCTGGTTTAAAGGGGCAGCTTCAATTTCATTGCTTTTCCTGCCTTTAACATGCATTATCTCGGGCTAATTGCCCTGACTTGGTTATCACACACCTTGCTCTGCCTGGGATCATCAACTCTGGAGGCCACCAAGGCCATGGAGGCAAAGGCATAATAGCCACTTAATCATTGTGATGCAACTAACTGGTCTGTGAGTTGCCTGTGGGAACCAGATCTACCTATTCCTTGTCCTAGGGCATTTCCATTATGGGGCTTAGCCCTCGTTGGTCTTGAGGCAAAAGAAAAAAAAAATGGTGCAATGAAAGTGCCATCCAGTCCCTGTGCTAAGTAGTGCTTTTTTGGAATGGTTTGATTTGCTATAGAGATTGTTTATATTTTTTTCCCCCTAGCTGTCTAGGCCTCCAAGCAGCCCCTCTCTATGTTCCTACTTGATCTAGCTCTTAAGCTAATGAACTCTGGGGACCATAATTTTTATCTTTTGCTAAATCTCTAGGTTTAGAAAACCCTTATACTGAATTTCACTCTGCTTTGAGATGTTTGCCTCTCTCCCTATGGGGATGTTCTGCAGCCCGTGCCTTGTAATTATCATGTTTCCTTATGTATTTTAGTTTTCCCAGGTGATCAAGCACTTAGATTAGTGGCTTTTGTCTCCCAGGTAGATGAATTTCTATCTTTTGGCATGGAAATGTTCAGATTGTAATCTAGCATTGACGGAAAGTTCTGAAAATGTTTTGTGTAAGTCTATCTTTACTGTTCAGAGAAAATTTAATAAATATTTTTTGATATTTCATGTCAGGATTGTGAGGTCAGGATCCCCTATTCTGGTTCTTACAGCTGTCCTTACTAGGAGGACATAGGGATGAATAATTAAATATAAGTTATAGAGCAAGATCACCTGTGTGTGAGTCCTGATTTTTTTTTTTTTTTTTTTTGCCCTACAGTAGCCGATAATAGAGACATGTCACTTAACTTTCCTAAGCCTCTGTTTTCTCATCTGTAAATAGGCATGAAAGTAATAGAATCATCTCACAGGATTGTCCTTGAATTTTATGACATAAGGCATGTAAGGAACTTACTATGGTGCCTGAAACGCAGATAGGTTTTACTAAAATGTAGTATGGAGCATCTGTCACAAACCAGACATTATGTCTTAGATACATAATCTCTTAAAATTCTTAAGCTTTGCTAAAAATGTCTATAACTTACTGATAAGGAAACTATATTTGAATTACTCATGGTCATGAAGCTAGTAAATTCTGGAGCTGGGACTTCCATTTGCATCTGGCTCCGGAGTGTCAGCCTGTTTATATTATCTGCAATGCCTCAAGCATTCTGCTTGTTGTAGTCATTGTACAGTTGTGTAAAATGGATTCTCTGAAGGGTGCCTGGGATGTGTGTGGCATGCTTACTTCTTTTTGGGCTCCCTGGAGAGCTGTGTGGTTCTACACGTGGTTTCTCATACCAACTCTGTTATGGACTACGTGTTTGTTCTCTCAGAATTAATGTGTTGAATCCCTAATCCCGAATACCGTGGTATTAGGAGGTAAGGCTTCTGGAAAGTAGGTCGTGAGCGTAAGGCTCCCTTGATGGGATTAGTAACTGCAAAAAGAGGAAGAAATGCTACATCTCTCTTAGTTTGTCCTGTGAGGATATAGCCAGAAGGTGGCTGCCTATAAATCAGGAAGAAGTTTCTCACCTGGAACCAAATCTGCCAGCATCTTGCTCTTGAACTTCCTAGCCCCAGAACTGTGAGAAAGAAATGTCTGTTGTTTATACTACCCGATGTATGGTACTTTGGTTAAAGCAGCTCAAGCTGACTAAGAAACTCCCCTAGGATTTTCCTCTTTTAAGCTGCCATTGATTTCCTTGGACCCAATCCCAATCTCTTATCCGTTGCCCTTACTGTCCTATGTTTCTTGCCTAGCAGAGTTATTTTGGTCATAATCTATCAGATAGGTTTCATTTCACATACATTAAGCATCTACTATGTGTGCTATGCTAGGCTTTCACTTTTTTTTTTTTTAAACCTCAAAAGAATCATATTATACCTACTTTATTTTTGATAAATGTGTACCATCTGGGAAGTGGAAGAACCAAACCTGGGGGTTAATCTAGTAATTGGTACCAGCATTATTAATGGGAATTATGATTGGTTTGACAAGCTTGAAGGTAGTGAGGATCCATCCATTCATTGTATTATAGGGGGTAGAAATGGGTATTCCATGTTGCTGTGCTTTATTTAAAATGATCACTGGAGGTCATCTGGAGTGCCTATGAAGACAGAGTTTGGGTGGACCTGAAGGCATCTCCCTCAGGGTAGTATGGATGTGTAAGGAATACTAACCAGTGGACTGTTGGCTTCTGACTGGGCTCCTAAGCTCAGAGAAATTAAAGCTCAGAGCTTTATCTCCTATCACTTTCCCCCTTACTTTTACATTGAATATGCATATAATTTAGTCCTTAGCCTACAGAATATCAAGACAAGGTTATGTCTGAACTAGACAATGAATGTGTAACCACTCAGATGGGCAGAGGGATTAATAAATCAATGGATCTCTACTTTTTGTGAAAAAGTGCTTAAATTCATATAAGGCAAAGTTGGATTAAGTTAGGCAGGAGTGTGTTGTTTTCTTGAAGTTTCATTCTAAGAAGAAAAGTGTGGAGAGATTGTTATGTTATAGGAACAGACTGTGACCGATACTATAGTTTGGCCCATACAACACACATTCTAGTTCGCTTTTTGTTTGCTTTCCTCTGCTAGTGAGGTTGTAAAGGAAATACACACACACACACACACACAACCACCTTTTTTTTTTTTTTTTTTTAATTCCCCTGCAGTTTACAGTGCCAGCATGTGGACTGGTTTCTACCAAACCAATGGAGCATTTAAGACTGGGAAAGCAGGCAGGAACCTCGTGGCAGTGAACAAGGAGCAACTGCGGTGGTGGAATTGTCTGAGTGGATAGAGCTGGCCTTGGTGGAGGTTCTGGAGCTCCTTCCTCACTGGCGACACCCATAGGAACTTACTAGTCCAGCATCTATGGGAATTTGCCGGCTGTCCTCTTGGCTGGGCAAGACTGGCTACAGTATGCCCTAGTGTGTAGCCGGCAAGTCTGGTTCTCAAGCACCTGCAGAGATTCTGTCTTTGACAAAATCTACTTCTGCTTACACTTCCCTCAATGGGGTGTCACTGTCAACTAAACACTGCTCAATATATCAGGCCTTCTGATTCCAGTTTCCTAGTCTTTCTACTTTATTATAGACACTTTTCAAGAAAAAAAATACATAGTTGGATTAATCATGTAAGTCCTATTTGTAAGATTAAGTTAGTATATGTGCTGTGGAAGTACGCACTGTAAGATTGAATAGACGTAAAGCACATGGGAACACTTTTTAACAAATAATTTAATTTTCACCCTGGGGGCTTTGAATTGATTTCTAGATTCAAGACCATTCTAGAGAGTTGTGGTTCCTGATTATTTGTAGGAGTCCATTGTAAAAAGTAATAGCTATATTTCCATAAAGAAAAACTTGTTTTCTTACTATCTAAAGCCAGCTTTGTTATTTATTACATTTTGAAGACAATGAATTTATGGATTCCTCCAGGATTTTACAATTGCTAACTACTCCTCATGCTTGTTACTATTTTGTTTTGATTTCCTTTGTTTTCTTATATTACTTGACTACCCATAAGCCAACTATACCCTCATGGCTATTTTTAGAATAAGTTAGAGTTGTGAATGTGAAGAGTGAACTTTTCCTTTTGTTGCTGGAGCCAACAGTATAAAATTTCCAGCATGAATTAGTATTTCATTCACACAGTCTCAGCTCTGAGACCTATAAAGAGCTCAGAAACACTGGTTCCCATAAGGAGGTAGAAGAAAGTTGGGTCTATGTGGGTTATTGGCTACTACTTAAGGGGAGTAATCAGGCATGAATAACTCAGCTTAGTGTTGACACCTAAAAATGTCTCATTTGTTAGATGGAGCCTGGTAGCCTGAGTCTGGTAGTAGGGACTACTGAAAGTTCAGGTTGGTGGTTGTGGTCTAGTTAGTTCATGAAAGGAGGTCAGTTAATATCTACGATTAAGCAAAGGATCCTGCTTTAGAGGGAAGGAATATTGTCAGAAGCATTTCAGATTATAAGGGCCCTAACTAGGTGGTTGAGGTTAGGGCAGAGTTAAATCAGATGCGAATAAAAGTGGTGTAGGGAAATCAAGGCAGGTGTTCACAGCAAGCTAATGGACAAGAATGGCAGAAGCATGTGCATGTACACGTTTGTGCACATGTATGCCCCTGTGGAGCTCTGGCAGAAGTAAGACCATGGTCCTAGTGAAGGAGGAGATGACTGGGGCAATCCATGAGTTGTGAGTTTTACTTTAGGCTGGGAATTCCTATCTATAAAAGTGAGACTGTCTCCACACACTTGCTAGTTAAGATGAAGTGGCTTGTTTACTTCCTGTCAAGACTACTGTTTCAAAAACCTAGAAGAGCACTGTAGTAATGCCATAAGTAAGCCTAGTGAGGGAGGCTACATAGGCAGGGGCTGACAGATGGGTCATGGAGGGAGTGGAAGGCACTGTGTTTTGAAATGGGAAACAATAAAATTAATTTGCATGTCCTCTATGAATGAGATATTAGCCGTCACTTTCAGACCAATTATGTTGGCCATCACATTGTAATAGTGGCAGTTACAGTCAATTTAATTAGTGAGTTTTTGTGAGTAATTTAACACTTCACTGAAAAAAAGACCATTCTGAGGGGAAAATAGGTATACTCTAAATAATATTCATAGCTTTGTAAAAGAAAATCAGACAACAAACAACAGAGAAATTACTCCATAATTTTTAAGTGACATTTTAATTAGATATTTAAAATTGAAAAATAGAAACACTGCTATCCAGGGTGGTGATGAATAAGTTGGGCTTACATTTTGGCATCATCTTTTATTCATTCTTTGTGCTAGTTCTTGAGTTCCAATTTGTTATTAAATACTATCTTTTTCTGGGGCACCTGGGTGGCTCAGTGGGTTAAGCCGCTGCCTTCGGCTTGGGTCATGATCTCAGGGTCCTGGGATCGAGTCCCACATCAGGCTCTCTGCTCAGCAGGGAGCCTGCTTCCCTCTCTCTCTCTGCCTGCCTCTCCAAATACTTGTGATTTCTCTCTGTCAAATAAATAAATAAAATCTTAAAAAAAATACTATCTTTTTCTTATTTTCTCTTTAGTTTCCCCTCCACTGTCTCCATCCCCCACTTCCAGAGTTCTATTGGATTTAAGCTCTAGCAACTATTGTTGCTTTGTGTGAAATTCCAGTTCTTTCTCTCAGCAGCCCAACCTACATATTACTAGCAATTTAAACTTCAAAAATAATTGTTTGGTTCTTAGTATTTTAGTTGAAAATAAACAATAAGATCTTCATACCTTCTTTTGACCAGTTCCACATTGCTTAGACTTGCATTCAAAGTTCTTCACAAGGCTATCCTTAATATTTTTCAGTTCTTTTATTTGAACTTTTTGTAATATAACCTCTGTATCCTGAAAATATGTTTTTCTGAGAACCTATACATATATATAAATATATATAGATCTTCTCATTTTCTGTAAGTGGTCTATATAAGTCATCCTACTTAGAAGACTTTATTGTTCTTTTTAATTTATATTCAATTAGAGAAGAGGTCTACTTAAGTCTCAAGACAAATACTCTTAAAATTCAGGAAGAAGTTGACCATCTGTTATAGACTGAATTATGTCCTCCCCAAACAAATTGAAATCCTAACCCCTGAGAATGTTACCCTATTTGGAGATAAGGTCTTTAAAGAGGTTATTAGGTTAAAATGAGATTGTTAGGGTGGACCTTAATTTAAGGTGCTATTCAGTTATTATTGGTGTTTTTCTAAGAAAAGGAGATTTATACTGAGGGATGTATCTGAGGAAGATGGAGACACAGGGAGAAGACCATCTTCCACAAGCCAAGGTGAAAGTCTTCAGAAGAAGCCAATCCTGCTGACATCTTGATCTAAGACTTTAGTCTCCAGAAATGTAAGAAAACTCCTGTTGTTTAAGCCACTTAGTCTGTGGTGGCAGGTCTAGCAAACTAATATACAATTCCTTTTCAAAAGACAGTATGTTGGGGTGCCTGGGTGGCTAAGTGGATTAAGCTTCTGCCTTTGGCTCAGGTCATGATCTCAGGGTCCTAGGGTCCTAGGATTGAGTCCTACATTGGGCTCTCTGTTCAGCAGGGAGCCTGCTTCTCCCCCCACCCCCCAACCCGCCTACTTGTGATACCTAAATGATAAGTAAATAATCTTTATTTTAAAAAAATCTTTATTTAAATAAAAAAAAAAAGGCAGTGTGTCTACTCAGATCTCCCTGGTGCCATGTCTGTGTGCCATGCTGTTTTTGTTTTTGTTTTTATTTCTTTTTTATGTTTATTCAGTGCCAGATTAATCTTTGTCCTGAAAAGCAGAGTAAAAACTTTGTAATTTTAAAATTCCCAAATCCCAATTCAGAGTCCCCCTTGAGTAGTCTTTCTCCCACATACTTTTTTTTTTTTTCCATTAAAAATTTTTTTTTTTATAAGTAGCCTCCATGCCCAACATGGGGCTTGAGCTCATGACCCGGACATTAAAAGTTACATGCTCCAACTGAGCCAGCCAGGCACCTCCTCACATATTTTTTTTTTTTTTCCATCTTAAAATTCAATTCTTTATTTAAAATCAGCAGGTGTCTACTACATATATATGGCATGTTTTGTTATCAGTAATAGATTCCTATTTATTTTATTTTATTTTATTTGCTTTTATTTATTTTATTTTATTTTTTATTTTTTTTCCAATTTATTTATTTTCAGAAAAACATTATTCATTATTTTTTCACCACACCCAGTGCTCCATGCAAGCCGTGCCCTCTATAATACCCACCACCTGGTACCCCAACCTACCACCCCCCCGCCACTTCAAACCCCTCAGACTGTTTTTCAGAGTCCATAGTCTCTCATGGTTCACCTCCCCTTCCAATTTACCCAAATTCCCTACTCCTCTCTAACGCCCCTTGTCCTCCATGCTATTTGTTATGCTCCACAAATAAGTGAAACCATATGATAATTGACTCTCTCTGCTTGACTTATTTCACTCAGCCATAATCTCTTCCAGTCCCGTCCATGTTGCTACAAAAGTTGGGTATTCATCCTTTCTGATGGAGGCATAATACTCCATAGTGTATATGGACCACATCTTCCTTATCCATTCATTCGTTGAAGGGCATCTTGGTTCTTTCCATAGTTTGGCGACTGTGGCCATTGCTGCTATAAACATTGGGGTACAGATGGCCCTTCTTTTCACGACATCTGTGTCTTTGGGGTAAATACCCAGGAGTGCAATTGCAGGGTCGTAGGGAAGCTCTATTTTTAATTTCTTGAGGAATCTCCACACTGTTCTCCAAAGAGGCTGCACCAACTTGCATTCCCACCAACAGTGTAAGAGGGTTCCCCTTTCTCCACATCCTCTCCAACACATGTTGTTTCCTGTTTTGTTAATTTTGGCCATTCTAACTGGTGTAAGGTGATATCTCAATGTGGTTTTAATTTGAATCTCCCTGAGGGCTAATGATGATGAGCATTTTTTCATGTGTCTGATAGCCATTTGTATGTCTTGATTGGAGAAGTGTCTGTTCATATCTTCTGCCCATTTTTTGAATGGGAGAAGATATTTACAAATGACAGTACAGACAAAAGGTTGATATCCAGGATCTATAATGAACTCCTCAAACTCAATCCTCACATATTTTTTTAATGATTTTATTTATGAGGGAGAGAGAGAGAGAGAGAGAGAGAGAATAAGCAGGGGGCGGGGCAAGGGACAAGCAGACTCCCTAGTGAGCAAGGAGTTCATTGTGGGGCTCACATATTCTTAACACTTACTACTTATTGGTATTATGTGCCTTCCACACACAACTGTAATTCCCTGTCCATGGCTTTTTCATAGTGTTCATAACATAAAATTGCAGAGTCTAGGGAGGCATGTTCAGAGAAGTCATGAACAGTTTCAAGTTCTTACTTTGCTTTTGTCATCGAAGCAGACTCAGTGCTTTAGTGTATTTTGTAAACAGATCCAACTTCACATTGCATTAATGATGAATGGATAATTCAGATTTAGTGGGGAGGTAGAGTGTGAGTGAGGCCAACTTGGCAATGATACCATTCTGCATGCTGTCTTCTGTTCCCCTTCAGCCATTTGATGCCTCCTTAAAAATCTCCGCTACTGAACACAGTGACAAAGTGCTCATCCCTGACTTGCATGCTGCACCCCAAAGTAAAGGAATGAGGAAACAAAACTTTGAAGGAACTGACATAATTTCCTTTGATTGTAGGTGGATCTATAAGTGTTCTCCACATTATATTTAGAATAGGAGAATGGACCCATTTCATCTGAAAAATTAGGAGAGCTCATACTTACTAGACCTATGTATGGAAAAGGAAAACCATACTGAAAAGGAAGACCATACTGAAAGACCACACTATAACACAAATGGCCTTATTCTCATACCCACAGTCAGGTTAATAACCCTGCAGAGTGACTTCAAGAGATACTTACCATATGGGACAGAGAAACACTTAGTAAAGTTTTCATGATTTTTTTTGGCTAGGGCTTAACAATGAAAAGGCATAAGAATGCCAGCCTGCAGAAAATAGCTGTGAGAACAGTTCGAAAGGTGTTTTATGGATCCTCAACTCAATTTTATATTGGAGGGCCTGCTACTATGGGAAACTAGAGAACAAGCCATGACTTCATGACTTCACCTAACCCAACTCACTGCTACCCACAGAATACTTTCTATTGCCTTTCCCGCTTGGGTGATAAATGGTTCCAGAGCTACTTTTCTTAGGAAACAGAAGTGTAATCCAAAGACCCTTACCGCTCAGAAATTCCTAGCTCTAACTTGATTTAACCAAGTAGAAAAGTGCTTAATTGGACCCATATGTGATATCTGGCCAATTATCTCCAGTCTCAGTGCTCCCTAATATTTTAGGCACTATTTAGGCCAGTTGTAACTTTATTAAGCTACTTTCTGAGGTTTTGCCCTAAAGAAATAATTGTCTTCTCCTTGTTCAGTCCTTCTAACTTTCTTTGAATTTATAGGTATAATAGAGGTTATTCAATTTAGAAAAATCATGGATGACATAAAGTATTTTTTCCAGACCCAGAGTAAAATGAGTTAACATGTTTTGGGGCATATTGATGTTCTGAATTGGGAATTTTGCTGAATGATGATCCAAATGGAATCCCACATGGTCTCTGTCAAGTTCCTGGACATAGGACACATCTGGTCATTTGAATATCTCTCTGCATCATTCTTTTTATGAGTCAGTGTTTGCTTCTTGAGTCCAAGACTGATCTAGTTATATCCTACTTATGGTGGAAGTGGTCAATGGCTGTGTTAACAAGGACAAGTAACTTAAGCTCTCCGAGCCAGCCTTAGAACAATGAGAATGAATTTACAACTGGAAGTTTTCTAAAGTAATAAGAAAAGGGAGGCCTGTAGTCAGGAAGACACCTGTCTAAAGTACAGTCAGGCTGAGAACACCTTGCTTGCCATTCTTCCCTTCCCCTGGTTGTGTATTTCCTGAAGGCAGGAAAACCACAGAGCAGAGGGGATGAGACTACCCAGCAAGTAATTCTTCATAGTATTACACCTGCATTTTTCAGGGCTGAAGTCTATATATTTAGGAGATTTCATTAGGTAAATGTGTAAGACCATCAGCTGAGTTGTACAAAACTATTTTACTTTGTTTTACCTTTAAAGAGTTTTTTTTTTTTAAATATTCATATAGTAAACTACATAAATCTTAGTGGTACCTCTCACTATATGTTTATATAGGTATGCATCCATGCAAAACTACTAAGATCATGAATTAAAACTTGTTAGAATTTTATGGGGCACCTGGGTGGCTCAGTGGGTTAAGCCTCTGCCTTCGGGTCAGGTCATGATCCCAGGGTCCTGGGATTGAGCCCCGCATCAGGCTCTCTGCTCAGCGGGCAGCCTGTTTCCCTTCCTCTCTCTCTGCCTGCCTCTCTGCCTTCTTGTGATCTCTATCAGATAAAAAATAAAATCTTTTTAAAAAATTTAAAAAAAATTGTTAGGATTCTATTAGGCCTCTGTTGCCTCTTTTAGTGAATACTACCTAAAGGCAACCATTATCCTGGGTTATAGATGTATCTATCTATATAGATAGATGGATATATAAGTTACATATCTATATATATATATATATGACCTACATCAACATGGGTAGGTTGTGCCCATTTTTTTTTTTCCAATTTATTTATTTTCAGAAAAACAGTATTCATTATTTTTTCACCACACCCAGTGCTCCATGCAAGCTGTGCCCTCTATAATACCACCACCTGGTACCCCAACCTCCCACCCCCCCACCACTTCAAACCCCTCAGATTGTTTTTCAGAGTCCATAGTCTCTCATGGTTCATCTCCTCTTCCAATTTACCCCAAAGCACATACCCTCCCCAATGTCCATAACCCTACCCCCCTTCTCCCAACCCCCCTCCCCCCAGCAACCCACAGTTTGTTTCGTGAGATTAAGAGTCACTTATGGTTTGTCTCCCTCCCTATCCCATCTTGTTTCATGGATTCTTCTCCTACCCACTTAAGCCCCCATGTTGCATCACCACTCCCTCATATCAGGGAGATCATATGATAGTTGTCTTTCTCCGCTTGACTTATTTCGCTAAGCATGATACGCTCTAGTTCCATCCATGTTGTCGCAAATGGCAAGATTTCGTTTCTTTTGATGGCTGCATAGTATTCCATTGTGTATATATACCACATCTTCTTTATCCATTCATCTGTTGATGGACATCTAGGTTCTTTCCATAGTTTGGCTATTGTGGATATTGCTGCTATAAACATTCGGGTGCACGTGCCCCTTTGGATCACTATGTTTGTATCTTTAGGGTAAATTCCCAGTAGTGCAATTGCTGGGTCATAGGGCAGTTCTATTTTCAACATTTTGAGGAACCTCCATGCTGTTTTCCAGAGGGGTTGCACCAGCTTGCATTCCCACCAACAGTGTAGGAGGGTTCCCCTTTCTCCGCATCCTCGCCAGCATCTGTCATTTCCTGACTTGTTGATTTTAGCCATTCTGACTGGTGTGAGGTGATATCTCATTGTGGTTTTGATTTGTATTTCCCTGATGCCGAGTGATATGGAGCACTTTTTCATGTGTCTGTTGGCCATCTGGATGTCTTCTTTGCAGAAATGTCTGTTCATGTCCTCTGCCCATTTCTTGATTGGATTATTTGTTCTTTGGGTGTTGAGTTTGTTAAGTTCTTTATAGATTTTGGACACTAGTCCTTTATCTGATATGTCATTTGCAAATATCTTCTCCCATTCTGTCAGTTGTCTTTTGGTTTTGTTAACTGTTGTGCCCATTTTTAACTTAATATACACAGAATCATAATGTATGTGCCCTTTTGCTCATTTGTGCTATTGTGTCTAGAACTAGTTTGGACTTGTTTCTTGTTTACTATTCCATTCTGTGAATAATCAGTTCTTTCATTTTGTTGTTGGACATTGGAGTTTTTTATCCTGTTTTGGGCTATTTTGAATATAGCTATTTTGAAAGTTTCAGTATGTAACTTTTTGTGGACGTGCACATTTATTTCTGTTGGTATTGTCAGGTGTGAAATTGCTAGTCATAGAGTAGGCCTGTGTTTTGCTTCAATACATATTACCACCTGTGCTCTGCACAACTTACACTTTCACTAGCAATATGATTTTTAATAATTTAATATCATGTCCCACTGTCAGTTAATTTTAGACTTGTTGCTGACTTGAAAGGGTATCATTGTGATTATAATTCCCAGTCTTCAGATGAATAATGATATAGAAGACAATGTTCATGTTCATTGGACGTCTGAATATTGTTTGCTTGTTTTAGGAGGGCTGCCTATTTAAGTCTCTTACCAATTTTTTTTGCCAAGTCATCTTTTCCTTAATATTGATCTATATATATTCTAGATTTGAATTCTTCTTTAGATACATGTATTGCATCCATCTTTTCTCAATTCGTGTCTCACCATTTTACTCTTTAAAGTACATTTTAAAGAACATAAGTTCTATAATTCAATGAAGTCCAATTGGTTAATGTTGCTTTTGCTTTCTCATACCTTTTGAGAAATCATTACCTATCCAAATTCATGAAGATAATGAGCAGTACTTTCTTATAAAATCTGCTTATTTTTTTTAGCTACCACATTTAGGACTACACATAATCCTTAAAAAAGGAGTAAGATGCTTTATTTCACTGGCTAGGAACATCAATGCAGTATAGAATATAAATAGTGATATTTGCCATCTTTATTCAAAATCAAGCTAATTTAAAAAAATAATAAAATGAGGTAAAGTACCTACAATTTGATTTAAAAGGCCACAAATGTTAATAAAATTCAGTCAAATTCAGTTTTATGCTGTGGAATGCTTGGCTAAAAAATCAGCACTTGCAAAGAATGTTTAAAGCATATAAATCTCCCAAATTTCCTATATATTGCCTCATAAAATGCCAGGTTGCTTATATTTCAGTTCATCAAATCACTTTTTCTTTGATAAAATGTAAGAAAAACAGTAAGAAATTAACTACATCATAATATGGTGGATCACCATCGGTGCCCAGCTTTGACAACACCCTGCAAGTCATCTTACACTTAGTAAGTGTGCATAAGAAGGGCGTGGAATGCAGCCCCAGTAACAGAACACAGCATGCGAACTAAACAGGACATTTAACTAAACTGTCTAAGGAGTGACGAGTTAGAGAATCCGGTAGTATATATTATCCTTCCATCATAAATAGTCATAACTTTTACTGAAGAGCACGTCAGATAAAGTAGAAGTTCTTTTCATCTTTAGGCTTAATAGAAATTTTAGGACTGATTCCAGTGTTGACTTGGGGCAGTGGATAGAAAAAGGAATTGCTTTTCTATGTTATAGCATTGAGGTAGCAGGTTAATGGAAACTCCATTTTTAGAGTGTCTTCATAATTTATGCATAGAGTTTTTTCATTCAACAGATATTTAGGCATTTCCTATAATATGTATTGCATTCTGAATTCAATACTGCCTTTCTGTCTTTCTTAAAGGAGCTTAGGACTTCAGGGTAAGAAGCACATATATAAAAAACTCCAAGAAAATGATGAGTTTCTGCTATTTGTTTACATAAATTTATGCCTTAGACCAAGTTCCTTGAATGCAAGAACATAAATTATCTTACAACTAATAATTAAATCCTTTTGAAGCAGGAAGTGGTATGTTCCCAATGCCCACCTCATTTTTTTTTCAGCCTTTATTAATATATTTAGCAATCCATATGGGCCAAGTACAATGTTAGGCATTAGGGATACAGCTGCAAATAATAGTGTCTCTGGGGTCACATAGCTTACTTTGGAGGAGGTATTTGGTATTGGTCTTGAAGTATGAAAAACGTTTCTGAACATGCAGTGACCAAACAGAAGAATATTCTAGGCAAAGTCAACAGTGAGGCAAAGACATGAAACAAGACATTCTAAAGCAGTGTGGGGAGCAATTAATAGCTCAGGCTGACTAGAAAATAGAATGAATGGAAGAGAATCTGCAATTTATGCCATGATTATTAGTGTTCTTCTTTCTGCTTGGGTTTTCAACCATGTGAGAAATACAACAGTGGGTAAATATGGAATTAGATTGGCAAATGTAGCTTGGTATAAAAGCCTGTAGACTCGAGTTGAACCTTGAGATCAGCCAGATTTACCCACTGTATTACAGGGAGAGCTGGATAGGGAAGGCCTACCCCTAGCCAAGAATGAGCCTTTGTTCAACCTATGATATGGTGTGATTCTATATGGGTAGAATCACCGAAGAGGAAAAAGGGATTGGGTTGGGTTGGGTCAAGTTTCCCTAACTGTTTTTCCTATACTCGTCAGATCATCATTCCACATATGCAACATTAGGAAAGCATACAGATGAATAGAGTCATTTACACTAGAGAGCTTAATGCTCTTTTCACTGGGAAAACAAAACAGTAGTAGGAGGTAACTAGTGCTTCTTGTTAATATTTCTTAGTCTCTCCCCCCACCCTTTTTTTTTTAACCCATTGTACTTAATTATTAAGCCTATGGTAAGAAATAGGAACACCCACAACACTCAAGAAAGGAAACCAGCAGTTTCTCAGGACAGCCTTGCTTACACCTTCTTGAAACTCTTACCTTCATATACAGCACTGCTTTTTTTTTTTAGTACTTTCCTAGACTGCTAGTGAGCAGATGCTTTGCTTCCAGAATCTGAAAATTAAATACCTAAGACTAATCCATTCTCCAGACTGAAAATCTGTTCTCTTATTCTATTTTCCTTACAGATTAGTCTGGCCACATTATCCAACATATCTTACCAGCGGTCCTCAATGAGACTGAAAGGCAATATTAAGATACTTGTAAAATAAAATATATAAAGATTCACCAATATGAAGTGCCAGCAACATGGAATTTCCCCTAATTCAAATCTTAAAGCCCCACATCACATTTCTGTGTCCTTGGGTGTTAAAAGTCCAAAGTCTATTTCTGATAAACTTTCTTACCAAGATGTTCTCCCAGGTTCAGCCACAGAAGTTCTTGATACTTCAGGGAGATGTCAATTCTTTAGCATCTTCATCCTGAGTTATCCCTGCTTGAAGCTGGTGTAGGTCCTTTAGGATCAGAAGTTGTGTTGGTTCAATGAATGTCCATTCTCACCTTTCAAAAGACCACACTGTTCATGGGACATATATGGTAGTCTAGCACTGGCTCCTGAAATGTAGTGGCTAGTTCTGAAATCAACCATCCCAGGTGGAATTACCTCCTAATCTTGTACTTAATTTTGTCTGGACCATGGAAGCAAATCAGCGGTATAGGAAAATGGGGTTAACCCCTCACTGGTGTATGTCCATCAATGCCAGTTGTCTGGAATCCATGGACTGTGAACGTTAACTCTGTTTGGAGTGCTCTCTGAACTTCCAACTTGGCCATTTGCCTGGAGGTGATTATGGGATGAGGATGGTAACTCTGATAAAGGTCCTGATACAATTATCATTATTGTAACACCATTTACTGAATAATGTGTGCTAAGCACTTCCTGAGAATATTATATACATGTATATGTATGTGTGTATATATATATAACTTATATCATTACCTCAAAAAATAATACTCTTCATCTCCAAATAGTTTTAAACAATATTGGAAATAAAAGCCAAACCTAAAGATGAAAGCAAAAAATACCATTTTTGTTTCAAAAAGAGGAGAGACAGATTATCTTAATCTGAGACCCAAATGGGCCTCTAGAATTAGGCTGACTTAATACCCTAGTTCCAAATGGTTCAGAGTGAGGCATACTTCGTCGGGCAGGTTCCTACAACTTAAAGTTTGGAGGTGCTGTCAAAAATTCCTGTTCTCCAGTGGAAGGAACATGGGATAGAGTAGAGTCAAACATGTTCCTTTATTTTTCTGAAATTTACTAATCAGATTGATATGTCTACTCCTTGTAGTGAAGTACTGGAATAATGCTATTTGAGCTCTGTTCACTAGACAGACACATAAGGAGTGGGGAAGAAACATTGTCTGAAAAATGATAACTAATTGAAAGTTTATCTTTCACAAATTTTCTTTCTTTGTGAAATTTCTTTCACAAATTATCCAATTAAGTAATGTGAAATATTACTGTGAAAAATTGACAGTTTTTTTAGTGGGGTAGTGACATGATGCCCTTTTTTTTGTTTTAGAAGGACTATTTTGGAGGCTGTGGGTAAAAAGATCTCAGGAAAGAAGACACGAGGTAGAGAAACCATTTAAGAGTCTACGAAAGAAATGATGTGGTTAGGATAGTGGCCATTGAGAGAATGGGGAGAGTGTGTAGGAGTTTTTATATCATGAAGAGAGATAAGTCTTGGCAGTAGATTGTGTATAATAGAGGAATGAGAGAGGCCAAAGTAGATTGGAGATGGAAGATGATCTTGTTCCAGAACCATAATATTCCCTTATATGAGGATTCTCATCCTCATATCTCGTAAAAAAATAGAACTCATTTCAGTGAGGGGGTGGGGGTTGTCTTTATTTTATAGATGGAAAACTGTATCAAATGGAAGTTGCATGTTTTGTTCAAATTCATAGTTAGGTTCTGGCATTATCATGGAGATTTTATCAAGTGCATTCTCATTGTCCTTGAGGATTTCCTGCATAGTGGGGTACACATTTCTTGCATTAAAACACTTCACTACTTACTGCCTTGTTTTCACCCTAGGAGTTAGGCTTAGGGTTTTAATGTGGAAAAGCCTTGCTTGTATCCATTTATATGCACTTGCCTTTGTCAGACTTGGAGCTTAGAATCATCTCTTTTAATTTGTCCCGTTTTTACCGAGAGACCCTCAGTAATTAGGGGTGAAAAGATCTCCATTTGGGGAAAAAATGAAGTGAGAGGATCCTTCCAGTACTAACCATGGCAACTTCTCTGTTTGCCTCTGCCTAACCATGCCGATTGTCTAGTGGAGGAAAACTAAGAAGGAGAAGAATAATTCTGGAGTCATATATGCCATTACAGAAGGGGGTAATTTAGTTCATTTATCCTTAAACAGATGTTTAAGTGCCTAATAGGTAACACTGTTTAAACATTGGGAATACATCTGTGACCAAAACAAAACTTCCTACTCTCATAAAGCTTACCTCCTAGTAGGTAGGGGCCAAGTGTATACTTTAAGTTTACTTAAAGTATATCAGATGGTAAATGGTATGGTGAGAAGAAAAAAGGGTAGGGAGTGGTGGGGTCGGACTGGTGTTGCCTCACTGCCCAAGACACCTCCTATGGAAGTAACATCTGGAAGATGGAAACACCTGGGAGTTGTGATCTTCTTTAGGTGACTAATATGAATAGAGATTAAAGAATGAACAAGATTAGTCCTAGGGATCTTAAGTCAAATGGTGGTGGTGTGTAGCTCTGAGGGTTGAGGGTCTTGTTGCAATCATAGGATTCTCCTCATTCTTGGGAATGAGGTCCACTTCTTCAAAAGATGCTCTCCTTTGAAAAACAAACAAACAAAAACAACAACAAAAAACCCAGCAAGTTAAGAATCGTTCTTAATTATTGCAAAAAGACACAATCAGCA
Organism: Neogale vison; assembly: GCF_020171115.1. Classification (NCBI taxonomy): domain Eukaryota; kingdom Metazoa; phylum Chordata; class Mammalia; order Carnivora; family Mustelidae; genus Neogale; species Neogale vison. The sequence continues at coordinate 109,252,013 of NC_058095.1, read as the reverse complement.
AACCTCCTATGAAATTACTGTAAAAACACTGGAAATGAGAAAAAATCAGAACACTAATATTGAACAATATTATTCCTGCTTAGCTAAATACCCTTCAATTCTAAGATGACAATATCTTTCAGGCTCTAAAGAGAGCACATTGTTTAAGAAGATTATCTTTGTTTTCTACCAATTGATCCCTAGCAATAATTGTTTCAGAGAATATAGTAAGAGCAGTATTTCTACCTTCTTATGCTGTGGCGTTTGTTTGTTCTCATTAGATAACATCGGCTAATAAATAAAAGATAGTAAATATGATTCTAATGGCTTTGCCATTGTTGCCATTGCTCTGAGTTACAGAATACAGTAGTGCTCTACCAGACCATCTAAATTCCAGTATTTAAAATTTTATATTGCAAAAGTTCCACAATTTCATTTATAGAACCAAAGTGTCTTGGAAATAATGTGCCACTTACAGGATAAGAGAAGATAGACTGGTTCCTTAAAAAAAAAAAAAAAAAAGTATCACTATGTTTCTAGTGATAAAAGTTAAAATGGTTACTGAAAGGTGAGGTTGTGGCCAATAATTGGCTGGAAAAAAAGTACAGAAGAACTTTTTGGAGTGCCGAAAAGCTCTTATATTTTTTTGGATGGTTGATAAAAGTTAAATACAACAATCAAAACATCAAAATGAAATACCTGAGACTTAGGCAATTTACTTGGTTAATTATACCTCATTAGGTTAATTATATCTCAGTTGGAAAAAATAAAGAATTGGAGGGTGAGGAAAAACACAAATAATATAGAAGAGAAAGTGTACTACAGAGAAAAAAGGGATAAGGATAAACTTTTAAAATTTAAGCTCCATTTTATAAATTTCATTAACTGTGCAGTATTAAAACTCTTTCTGGAAATTTTATTGCACAATTCTATCATTACATCATCCTTTGCATTCCTTCATTCTCTATGACTGATGAATTTCACACTAGTAGGGATGTTATCTGTTGAAGCCAATATATTTACAATTTCAGATGCAAAGAATGTTTGAATTGAGCCTATTTTCATGGGCATTTAATTTTAATTTTACCAGTTCTATTAAGGGAAGCATTAGTCTGTGGGTTTTTTTCCATGTAAAATAATCTTGTATTTTATCTTGAAATAATTTCTAAAATTTAAATGCCAGTATAATATATTAGTTGCAGGTGTACACATAGTATTTCAACAGTTCCCTACATTCCTCAGTTCCCACCTTGATAAATGTACTCTTTTTTTTTTTTTTTTTTTTTTTTTTTTTTTTTCCCCAATTTATTTATTTTCAGAAAAACAGTATTCATTATTTTTTCACCACACCCAGTGCTCCATGCAAGCTGTGCCCTCTATAATACCCACCACCTGGTACCCCAACCTCCCACCCCCCCGCCACTTCAAACCCCTCAGATAAATGTACTCTTAATCCCCTTCACTTAGTTCACCCATCCCTCCACCCTCCTCCCCTCTGGTAAAAATCTGTTTGTTCTCTGTAGTTAAGAATCTGTTTTGGGGCGCCTGGCTGACTCAGTGGGTCAAAGCCTCTGCCTTTGGCTCAGGTCATGATCCCAGGGTCCTGGGATCGAGCCCCACATGGGGCTCTCTGCTTAGCAGGGAGCCTGCTTCCCCTCTCTCTCTGCCTACCTGTGATCTCTGTCTGTCAAATAAGTAAGTAAAATCTTAAAAAAAAAAAAAGAATCTGTTTTTTTTTTTTGTTTGTGTGTTTGTTTTTTTGTCTCTTGTTATCTTAGTTTTGTTTCTTTAAATTCCATGTAAGTGAAATCATATGGTATGTGTCTTTCTCTGACTTATTTCATTTAGTATTATAGCCTCTAGCTCCAGCCATTCTGTTGCAAATGACAAGATTCCATCCATTTTTATGGCTAAATAATAGTACTTCATTGTATATATGTACCACTTATTCTTATCCATTCACCTATGGATGGACACTTGGCTTGCTTCCAGAATTTAGCTATTGTAAATAATCCTTCAGTAAACATGAGGGTGCATATATCCTTTCAAGTTAGTGCTTTGATTTTCTTTGGGAAAATACTCAGTAGTGGAATTACTGGATCATATGGTAATTGTTTTTAATATTTTGAGTAACTTCCATACTGTTTTCTACAGTGGCTGCATCAATTTAGATTCCCATCAACAGTGCATAAACATTCTTTTTTCTCCACCTCCTCACCAACACTTGTTTCTTGTGTTCTTGATTTTAGCCATTCTGACAGGTGTGAGGTGATAATCTCATTGTGGTTCTGATTTGCATTTCCCTGATGAGTGATGTTGAGCATCCTTTCATGTGTCTGTTGGCAATGTATAAGTTGTCTTTGGAGAATTGTCTATTCATGTTTTCCATCCATTTTTAATAGGCTTATTTCTGGGTTTTTGTTTTTTTTTTTTTTTTTTTTTTTGGTGTTGAGTTGTTCTTTATTTTGGATATTACCCCTTTATCAGATATGTCATTTGCAAATATCTTCTCCCATTCAGTAAGTTATCTCTTTTGTTTTGTTGTTACCTTTGCTGTACAAAAGCCTTTTATTTTGATGTAGTTGAAATGATTTTTTGCTTTTGTTTCCCTTGCCTCAGGAGAAATACCTAAAAAAATGTTGCTACAGCCTTTCTCAGAGAAGTTACTTCCCCTGTTCTCGTCTAAGATTTTTATGGTTTGAGGTTTCTCATTTAGGTTTTTAACCCATTTAAATTTATTTTTGTGTATGGTATAAGAAAGTGGTCCAGTTTCATTCTTTTGCATGTAGCTTTCCAGTTTTCCCAGCACTATCTGTGAAGAGACTGCCTTTTTCCCATTATATATTTTTGCCTCCTTTGTCAAAGATTAATCATGGGTTTATTTCTGGACTCTAGTCTGTTCCATTGATTTGTGTGACTGTTTTTGTGCAAGTACCACTCTGTTTTGATTACTACAGCGTGTAGTGTATCTTGAAGTCTGGAACTGTGATACCTTCAGTTTTGTTCTTATTCAGGATTGCATTGGCTATTTGGGTTCTTTTGTGGTTCCATACAAATCTTAGGATTATTTGTTTTCTGTTTGTTGAAAATGGTGTTAGCATTTTGAGAGGGGTTGCATTAAATGTGTAGATTGCTATGGGTAGTATAGACATTTTAAAAATACTCTTGCAGTCCATGAGCATGGAGTCTTTCCATTTATTTATGTTACTTTAATTTTCTTTTATCAGCATTTCTAGTTTTCAGAATACGGGTCTTTCACCTCCTTAAGTTTATTCCAAGGTCTTTTATTCTTTTGGTACAACTGTAAATGGGATTTTCTTAATTTCTCTTTCTGCTGCTTCATTATTAATGTATAGAAATGGTAAAGGATTTCTGTATATTAATTTTTGTATCCTACAACCTTATTGAATTCATTTTCCAGGTCTAGTAGGTTTTCTGGTGGAGTCTTTTCTATATATAGTATCGTGTCATCTGCAAATAGAAGTTTTACTTCTTCATTACTGATTAGGATGCCTCTTATTTCTTTTTGTTGTCTGATTGCTATCCAGGATTTTCAGTACTATGTTGAATAAAAATGGTGAGAGTGGACATCCTTGTCTTGTTCCTGACCTTAGGGGAGAGCTCTCTGTTTTCAACTATTGAGTATGCTGTTAGCTGTGGGTTTTTCATATATGGTCTTTGTTTTGATATATGTTCCTTCTAAGTCTACTTTCTTGAGGGTTTTATTATGAATGAATGTTGTACTTTGTGAAATGTTTTTTTCTGTATCTTTTGAAATGATCTTGTGGTTTTTATACCTTCTTTTGTTGGTGCAATTTATTATATTGCTTGACTTGAACCACTCTTGCATCCCAGGAATAAATTCCAGTTGACTGTAGTGAATGATATTTTTAATGTATTGTTGTTGGAGTTGGTTTGCTAACATTTTGAGGATTTTTACACCTATGTTCATCAGAGATAATGGCCTATAGTTCTTTGTGTGTGTGATGTCTTTATCTGGTTTTGGTATGAGGGGAATGCTGGCCTCCTAGAATGAATTTGGAAGCTTTCCTTACTTATCTATATTTTGGAATAGTTTGAGAAGAATAGGTATTAGCTCTTATTTAAATATTTGGTAGAATTCACCTGTGAAGCTGTCTGGTCCTGGACAATTATTTGGTGATTTTCCCCCCCCCACCCCTTTAATTTCATTGCTGATAATTGGTCTGTTCAAATTTTCTATTTTTTCCTGCTTCATTTTTAGGAAGTTATTTGTTTCTAGGAATTTATCCATTTCTTCCAGATTGTCCAAATTTCTAACATATAATTTTTATAATCTCTTAAAATTTTTTGTATTTTAGTGGTGTCATTTTTTATTTCTTTCATTTGTGATTTTGAGTTCTCTCACTCTCTCTTGCCTGGCTAAAGTACTGATTCTGGTTTTGTTGGTTTGTTTGTTTGTTTTTGTTTTGTTTGCCTGTTTTCAGAGAATTGGCTCCTGATTTTATTAATCTATTCTACTTTTTAAGTTTCTATTTCATTTATTTTTGCTATTCCTTCCTTTCACCGGTTTTGGGTTTTGTCCTTTTCTGCCTCTAGTTCCTTTAGATGTAAGGTTAAATTGTTTATTTGGGATTCTTCTTGAAGTAGGCTTGTATTGCTATAAACTTCCCTCTTGGAACCACTTTTACTATATCCCAAGGACTTCAGAACATTGTCTTTTAAATTTGTCTTCGTGTATTTTTTTTATTTCCTCTGATTTCTTGGTTGATCCATCCATTGTTTAGTAGCATGTTACTTAATCTCTATGAATCTGTGTTCTTTCTGTGTTTTCTCTTGTGCTTGATTTCTAGTTTTATGGTATTGTGGTCAGAAGATGTATAGTATGACTTCATCTTTTGAACTTGTTGAGACTTGCGGTCCGATGTGTGATCAATTCTGGAGAATGTTCGATGTGCACTCAAATAATGTGTATTCTGTTTCAGGATGGCATGTTATGAACTTATCTGTTAGATCCATCTGGTCTAACATGTCATTAAGAGTCACTGTTTCCTTGTTGACTTACTGTTTGCATGATCTGACCATTGGCATAAGAGGGGTGATTAAGTCCCTTCCATTATTATATTACTATGGACTACTTCCTTTGTCTGTTAATAGATTCTCTGTGTATTGGGTACTCCAATGTTGGGTGCATAAATATTTGCAACTGTTCATCTTATTGAATTATTCCTTTTATGATTGTGTAGTGTCCTTTTGGTCTTTAAGAGCCGATTTGTCTGATACAAATATTGCTGCCCCGAGTTTCTTTTCACATCCAGTTCCATAATGTTTTTCCATATCCTCCCTTTCAGTCTACAGGTGTCTTAGGTCTGAAATGAGCCTCTTGTGGGCAGCATACAGATGGGTATTTTTTATCTATTCAGTCATCCTATGTCTTCTGATTGGAGTGTTCAGTCCATGTACATTCAAAATAATAGTTATATACTTCCTTTTTTTTCTTTCAGTTTTTGCAGTTCTCTGTTCTATTCTTTTGCTCTCTTTTCACTTAATTGCCTTTCTTCAGTGATATATTTGGAATCCTTTCTCTTTATTTTTTTGCATATCTATTACTGGTTTTTGATTTGTGGTTACCATTAGCTTCATACATGACACTTCATGCGCATAGCAGTCTACATTAAGTTGGTAATTGCTTAGGTTTGAACCCATTGTAAAAGCATCAAAGTTTTATTCCTATCCCCCGACACATTTTATGTATATGGTATTATACTCTGCATCTTTTTAGTTTGTGAATCCTTTAACTGATTTTTATAAATATACTTAATTTTACTGTTTGTGTGCTTCCTACCATCCTTACCCCTCTTATGTTCTTTCCTTTTTGTACAGAATCCCCTTTGACACTTCATGTAATACTGTTTTAGTGGTGATGAATTCCTTTAACTTTTGTTTGTCTGGGGATGCTTTATCTCCTATCCTGAATGACGGCTTTGCTGGATAAAATATTTTTGGTTGCAGGTTTTTTTCTTTCAGCACTTCTTGTATATCCTACCATTCTCTTCTGGCCTGCAAAGTTTCTGCTGATAGCCTTATCAGGCTTAGTTTCTTGTCTGTAACTGTTTTCTCTTGCTGTGTTGAAAATTCTCATTATCACTGCTTTTTGCCATTTTCATTACTGTGTGTCTCAGTGTGGGCCTCCTTGGTTTGATTTTGTTGGGGTCTCTTTCTGCTTTCCTGATCTGGATTTTATTTCCTTCCCCAGAATAGGAAGGTTATCAGCCACTATTTCTTCAAATATTCTGCTTCCTTATCACTCTTCTCTTTCTGGGATCTCTGTAATGAGAATGTTGTTACATTTGATGGTGTTAGTGTGTTCTTTTAATCTGTTCTCATTTTTTTTTTAAAGATTTTATTTATCAGAGAGAGAGAGGGAGCGCGAGCGAGCACTGGCAGACAGAGTGGCAGGCAGAGGCAGAGGGAGAAGCAGGCTCCCTGCCGAGCAAGGAGCCGGATGTGGGACTTGATCCCAGGACTCTGGGATCATGACCTGAGCCAAAGGCAGCTGCTTAACCAACTAAGCCACCCAGGCGTCCCGTTCTCATTTTTTAATCAATGTTTTTTCTTTCTCCTGTTCAGTTTTATGTCCATAACTCTGTCTTCCATGTTGTTGATTTGTTTTCTCCTTCTCTAGTCTACTATTTCTTCCATCTCATGTACTTTTAATTTCAATTATTGAGTTGTCTGATTGGTTTTTTATTTTCTGAAGGTCTCCGTGAGGTTCTCCACTCTTTACTCCAGAACAGTGATTATCTTTGTGACACTTTATATTCAGGCATATCAAATCTGTTTCATTTAGCTCCCTTGCTGTGATTTTGTTCTTTTCTTTCATTTGGGTTGTACTCATCTGTTCCCACAATTTGACTAACTCTAACTCTGTGTATGTGTTTCTATGTGTGAGGAATGTCTGGTACATCTCCTGGTCTTGAAAGTAGTGGCCTTAGATGCCTGGTTTGCTTAGTTGTTAAGCATCTGCTTGGGCCATGATCCTAGAGTCCTGGGATCAAGTCCCATGTTGGGCTCCCTGCTTGGTGGGATGCCTGCTTCTCCCTCTCCCACTACCCCTGCTTGTGTTCTATCCTGCTGTCTCCCTCTCTGTGTGAAATAAATAAATAAAAGTCTTAAAAGAAAAAAAGAAAGTAGTGGCCTTATGAGGAAGTCCTGTAGTGTTCTGCCGTGCAATATCCCCTGTTCATGAGAACTGGTGCTTCAGTGGTCTCCCTGAGTATGTCACATGCACCCTACTATTGTGGTTGAGCCCCTTTTACCTTCTGTCTAGGCATCTGCAATGGCTTTCTTTGCCTGTTGTGGGTACTGCTCAGTCCCTCTGTTGTCAGTGGGCCAGTCTTTGGCTGCCTTCAGCTTCAGTTGGGTCAAATCAGGCTTTTGCCCGAGCTGCAGAAGCACCCAACTGCAGGGTGCTCTCCCTGTGTCATCCCCTGAGTAGCTTCTGTTGATGGGTGGGACCTGCAGTCAGACCAGGTGTCAGCCTTCATTCTACTTCCGGGGCCACAGTTGAACTGGTGTGTGTGGTTTTCTTCCTCTCCTCTCAGGGCAGGAGTCACTTTGGAGTGGTACTGACCCCTATCATGGCTGCTTGTACTCTCTCAGTGTGCCCTAGGCATTTTTTTCAAACTGGTGCTTTTATACTGTATCTCAGCAGGACTTTCTGTTGTGCTGTCTCTTAAAGGGTGGGAACACAATTTCCTATCCTCCTCCTAGAACTTCCAGAGCATAGCCCACTGATTTTTAAGGTTCTGGATATTAAGCTCCTTGATTGTAAAAACTCAAACTAAGCCCCTCTTGTTTCCAAAGCCAAATATTAAGGAGATTCATCCTTCTAATGAGGGTCCCCTGTGCCTAATGAGCCTGGTGTGAGGTGTGTTCTTCTCTGTTCCTGATATGTACTTCCCTCTTGCAGATAGTCCCCTATGTCACTTGAGCTCCTAAGCACTTCTCTGCCCTTCTTAACCTCTTCAATTCTGCTTCTTCAGATTTTTGGTGGAGTCTGTTCTGCCAGTCTTCACACCAATTCCTGGGTTTTTCACACTGATATGGGTTATTTGTACTGAAGTGTATCCAAGAGAGGAGGTGAGGTTGGGGTCCTCCTACTGTGCCATCTTCATCAGGATAACATTCATTCATTTTGGATGTGGTTTTGAGTTGCTTTTGTAGGCGGACTTGACGAGCATACCCAGCTCCTTACCTTGAACATGCACAGTCTGTGATAGTGTAAATTCGAAGGTCAGGAATTAATACCCTAGGTGAAAAAGTTCTCATTAGTCACTACATTAGGCTTTAAAAAGTAAATAAAGAACATTGTTTTAGCAGAAAGAAAGAGGGGGAGAGGGAGGGAAGAGATGAAGGGATTGAGGAAGAGAAAAAAGTCTTGGGATAGTAGGTAGAAAAACGATGGAGTTCTTGGACTGACACAGTGACTTCTGGTTCTTGAGATGAATGCCAGGCTTCTCTGAATTGATGATCCTTTTGGTGCATCTACTCTGGTTCATCTTATGGGCAGTGTGCTTGAACATTTGTGATTCTAGCCATTGGTCTCGATTTTGATGACCTCACACACTGTGGCCTCTCTGTTTCCTCAGACTTCGGTCTACCCACTGGCTCTTGGAGCTTATTCACACTTAATAACTGAGACATGTGAAGAACTTTTCCATTCCTTGCATACCATATTTAGCTCATGGACAACCAGGAATATTTATCACCTAACACCAAGTCTTCTACCTACTTAATTATCTTCCATTATGTTACTGCTACATTAATCTGTGCCATTACATAATGGCCATGAGTAAGACTTGCAGTCTTTCCCCAGAATACCTAAGGAGCATGCTCCCAATGTGTTTAAGCTATCCTTCTGTATAACTGGAGGTTTCCCATTGCCCTATCTTATTGAGGTTTGATATGAAGAAAGGTAAAGGGAATGAAAGCTCTTGCTTCAGGCCTCCCTCAGTTTTAATGAAATGTAACTAACATATAACACTGTAAAGTTTAAGATATAAAGCATAAAGTTTTGACTTGCATATATTGTGAAGTGACTACCACAATAAGTTTATTTACTACCCATCATTTAATATAGTTATAATAAAAAAGAAAGACAATACTTTTCCTGGGGATGAGAACTCTCAGGATTTTCTTGCAACAGCTTTCTTATCTATGATACAATAGTGTTAACTATAGTCAAGATGTTGTATGTCACATTCCTAGGACTTACCATATGGAATTTTGTACCTTTGTATCATCTTCCTCCAATTCCCCTTCCCCGCTCACCGCCTGTGGGACCAAAAGTCTGATCCTTTCTTTCCCTCTATGAGTTTGGTGTTAAATGAGTCCATACAGTATTTTTCTGAAAACCTTTGCTTTTGACCTGTTCACTTTTACAGCATTTCTCCTTGTTCCCAATCCACTGAGCTGGAAGAGGTAAGCTTTAGGCTATCAATTTATCTCTGTAATTTTCTCTTCCTACCCTTAGTGTAAAGGTAAACTTAATTGTCTGGTTTCCTAGGCTTATCTCTTGAGAAGAGATAAAAGAATTTAGAAAAAAAAATTCTCTAACAATGCCTGTTGTCTCACTGCAAACTCAAAACTCATCATGCAAATATTAGCAGATGAATATTAACACCATCTTTCCATCCATCAGAATTGCTTTTGTAAAAATCTTTGTCCTCTACTCCGACCCCTGCCTCCTTTCCCTAACCCTAGGCAGATGGATGACTCGGGTTAAATAGATTATTGTACTGGTCATCAAGCTGTCCTGTGTTTCAAAGGCATTCACTTCTTTGGCTTTGAAATGGAGTGGTTCTGCAAAGCAGTTTTCTGTTTTGTCAGCAGGGGCAATAGAGGGAGACTGGAACATAGGAAAAGGGAGAAGAAACAGTCCTTCCCATTGGGTTCCTGTCCTTGTTACATTGCTTCAGCAATGATTTCTAACGTGAACAGCCGCAGTTAGTTCGATTTGTGAGTTTCTTTCCAGAATCAGGCTTACTTGTGCCACCACCTTGGAGGTCCAAATCTCTACTCCCTAGATGCATCACTGAGCTTCCACCGTCTCCCTGCATTCCAGCCCTAGAGGTTATAGCTGCTTTTTGCAGTTCTTATGTTTGTACTGCCTCTGTTTGTTCCTTCTCTACCTTCTCAGTCTTTTCATATTGAGCCAGTTCATCTCTGTTAAAACAATCAGTTTATAGGGCACCTGGGTGGCTCGGTAGGTTAAGGGTCTGCCTTCAGGTCAGGTCATGATCCTAGGGTCCTGGGATGGAGCCCCACATAGGTCTCCCTGCTCAGAGGGCGGTCTGCTTCTCCCTCTGCCTCTGCTCTTGCTGCTACCATGCTCGCTCTTTGTCAGATAAATAAATCTTTAAAAAAAGGTAACTAGTTTATCTTACTGACTCAACTGAAAGTTATGTACATATAAATGCACCAGAGAAAATAATATAAATGTATTTCAAAATATGAGCATCATTCCACTGTAGCAAAACTGTGGGGAAAAAATAGTTCATTTACCAGAGTTCTGTTGGTGATAGCATGGCGTTTTGGGGAGAAGAATAAACTGGAAATCTATTGGCATGAGAGGTAAGTCCCCAAGCAGCAAGTTCTAGTTTCAGAAGTTTCCTGATACTTGATATTAATAAAGGTCAGTGCTCAGGGTGCCTGGTGGCTGCGTTGGTTAAACATCTGCCTTTATCTCAGGTTATGGTCCCAGAATCCTGGGATCGAGCCCCACATCGGGTTCCCTGCTCCATGGGGGAGCCTGCTTCTCCCTCTCCCTCTACCTGCTGCTCTGCCTGCTTGTATTCTTTCTCTCTCTCTCTTTCAAATAAATAAATAAATAAATAAATAAAATCTTTAAAAAAAAAAAAAAGCCAGTGCTGTTATTGAAAGGTCATTTTGTTGATCACTGATGGTTTTACATGTATATGAATGAAATTGTTTTGTATACCCAAGGAGGAAAAAGAAGCAAGTAGGTAGGTTCATAAAGGAGTCTAGGAAGAAAACAGAAGAAACACTCAGATGGTAGCCAAGTGACAAGTAATGTAGCAGTGTGGAAACACGTAATGGGATTTCTAAATTGTCTACGAAATTTTCAGTAAAGCTTATATTGCTTGTGTTTGATGTATGTTTTCTTTCTTTCTTTCTTTCTTTCTTTCTTTCTTTTTTTAAGATTTTATTTGAGAGAGAGCAAGCACATGTGGATGGAGGAACAGAGGGAGAAGATGCTCCGCTGAACAGGGACCCCAATGCTGGGCTAGATCCTGGGACCTTAGGATCATGACCTAAGACAAAAGCAGATGCTTCCCCCACTGAGCCACCCAGGCTTCCCAAGTAAACTTTCAGTGTAAAGTTTGACGTCCACATTTGTGGTAGGGCAAAAGTGGGGGTTCTTGAGGTCTAGGGTGTTGTAGTCTAGAGCTCTGGCTGAAGCAGTTGCCAGTGAAGCAGTTGCTGGACTGTGGATTTAGTCAGACCTGGTTGTTCACCCTAAATCCACTGCTTATTGACTGTGTGGGTTAGGCTATGTTGCTCCCATGTCTCTGAGCCTCATTTTTTTCCTAATGTGTGAAATGGAATAATACCATCTTCATATGGTTGCTGTGAGGATCACATGAAAGAAATAGATATAAAGTTCTTGGTACAGAGCCTGGCATGTAATAACTTCTTGAACGTGTTATACATATTCTTTTTAATCCAACTTAAGTGTCATTTCTTCAGTTACCTGAAAAAGGCTTTAGCCTTCTCTTATCTGTTTACTTCTACTTCTCATCGGAATAATTCAGTCTACCTAGATCATTTATTTATTTTTGATCCCAGGCATACCTTGGAGATATTGAAGTTTTGGTTCTAGACCGCTACAATAAAGTGACTGTCACAAAGAAGTGAGTCAAATGACTCTGGTTTCCTAGTGCACATAAAGTTATGGTTACAATATACTAAACTCCATTAAGTGTGCAAAAGCATTATATTTAAAAAAAAAAACCCACACCTTAATTACTTTATTGCTAAAAGATGTCAACTGTCATCTGAGCTTTCAGTGAGTTGTAATCACTGATCAAATTGTTATAACAAATATAATAATAATGGAAAAGTTTGAAATATTTTAATAATTGCCAAAATGTGTTACAGAAACATGAAGTGAGCAAATGCTGTTGGAAACAGGGCATGGATAGACTTGCTACATGCAGGATTCCCACAAACTTTCAATTTGTAAAAAAGAAAAAAGAAAAATATACCCCAAACTACAGAAAAATACCCCAAAAACTCCACAGGAAAAAACAACAAAAAACCTTCACAACATCTGCAAAGAACAATAAAACAAGATGTGCCTGTATAAATATTTATCACATTGCATTTGTTTCCCATTTATTTTTCCTATTAGATCCCGAGCCCCTTATAGCCAGAATTCATATCTATGTTTGTTCATCACCTTCAATTCCTGGAACATAAAGAAAGGTTAATGAATGTTTAGTGAATGGATGAATTTTGAAAAATTATTTCCTAGGAAAGTTTCTGAAAAATGACCTTTATTTAGTCGAAGACTTTTTCATGATGCTGTTATAGGAAGCAGGAGACTTCCTTTTTTTTTTACAGTGGGGTTCCATGGCAATGCTCTGCTGCTTTTGTTCTCTCCAAAAATCAGGATATAGATGAAGAAATCAGGAGCATTTCATGAGGCATATGACTATTGAGATAACTTGTAAAAGAGATGCATGAGGCAGCAGTAAACATATGGCATGGAAAGGGTAAATTAGATGAAGTGGGTTGAAGGTGAGTGAGTAAATGACCGTGACTAGGTGAGAGTGTGGAAGTGTAATTATCACAGGAGATAATGCTAGGAATACAGATTTGGCACCATATTCTGGAAATTTTTGAATGTCTGCCCATGGAGTTTGGATTGTACTGTCTGTTTTAGAGAGCTATTGACTACTTTTCAGTAGGGTCATACCATGATGTTTGGTGTTGTGAAAAACTCTTGGGAACAGTGTGTAGAATTGTTGATAAAGGGAGTAAGAAGAAAGAAGGCATTTATTTCCTTCAACACAGCAGGAGACGAGGAAGGTGGGCTGGAGCTGAGGTAGCAGCACAGGAGTGGAAAGGCAAGGATGCTTGGGAAGAGTACCCCAGTGGTTGAGATGGCAAGGAAAAACCCTGAAAAGAGGCTTTGCAGAGAAGGAGAAAATGAGGATGACAGAATTCGAGTCTTAGAGGCCAGGGGACGGCTGCTTTTAATAAGTGGAAAGGCAGGATAAAGCATAAATTAAGAAAGGAGTTTCTCCTTCAAATAAGATACTTTTGTGAGGGGTTTGAAGTGGCAGGGGGGTGGGAGGTTGGGGTACCAGGTGGTGGGTATTATAGAGGGCACAGCTTGCATGGAGCACTGGGTGTGGTGAAAAAATAATAATGGTTTTCTGAAAATAAATAAATTGGAAAAAAAAAGAAAAAGAAAAAAAATACTTTTGTGCTGGTGAGGTCTTGCTAATGATGGAGATGATAGGGAATGATCAATCTGGGTCATTGCACTTGGAGGACATCTGCATACAAGACTGAAACTAGGAGCACAGGTGACTGAAAATGAAAATGATGGTGTTGGAAGCTTTATAAGTGGAATCGAAAGTGTGTTTCTTTTTGGGTTTTTGTTGTTGTTGTTAATCAAAGGAGCATGGAGACCTTTTTTAGGAAGAATTTGTCACTGGATGACATCATTGAGTTCTTTTTTTTTTTTTTTTCTCTTCTCTCCCTAAGGCCGAGAGAGAAGGTTCAATTACCTTGCATATTAAGGCGTGATGTTCATTCTTTTATCTCTCCATGCAATAAGAATTTTCATTCTGTGATAGCACCACCATCAAACAGCAGAATCTATCATTAGATCTGGGAGTGTGGAGGAATGGGGGTCAGGGGAAGAGATTCACATTTGTTTGGGGAATAGAGGGAGAGAGAGTGAAGACATGTAGAAGAACTGGGATTAGAGGGCGTGTGTTAGAGGGTGAAATAAAAGTCACTGAGTTTGTTAAGGTGCCTGGCAAACTAATTATTTAAATTGGTGCAAAGCCATTTTGCTTTCTTACAAAATGGACACTGAACCATATCATTTTCCCCAGGCAAACACTGAAAACCTTGGCATCTTATCTTGGTGCCAGTCCAGAGGAAACACTCCATGTGTCATCAGCAAACCCCTGTGTATTTGCCTTGGTTTCTTGATGGTGTCCCGCCCATTGCTTTTTTCAAAGTTGGCAACTGAGGAAGAGAGCTAGAAGCTCTACCTTTAAAAATAACCTTACTGCCTGTTGTACTCTGCACTCTTGATTGCCTCTGGGAGCCATTCAAACAGAAAAGGCTTATTTTCTTTGAGAATTAAATATCAGTAGGTATGGGAGACACATCTTAAGGTGACTGCCAGTGAGTCATGCCCTTGTATAATTACCTCCCCTTGCGCTTGGGTGGAATCTGTTCTTTGCTTCTAACTAATAAAATATGGCAGAGCTGATGGATGTCATTCCCATAATTGTTACATAAGACTCCATTTTAGGAGGCTGGAGAGTTTGATTGCAAGAAAGCAAACGGCCATAAATGGTACTGCTTATGGGGCTGGCCACAGGGCAGGCAGCTGCAGCCAGCCCCCAGGATTCTCAGGGCCTCCATCCTATAACCAAAAGGACTGAATTCTGTCAACAACCACATGAGCTTGGAAGAGAACCCCAAGTTCCAGATAAGAATAGAGCCTGGGGGGTGGGGTGGAGAGCAGGAAGAATAGAGGGTGTCAGATCCTAAGCAGAAGTCCTTGGTAAGCTATTGCCAGACCCCTAACCTATGGAAACCATGAGATAATACATGTGTATTTTTTCCAGCTGCTAATTTTCCAGGATTTGTTACATAGCAGCTAAAAACTATTCTATCAGGGAAAGTGTTGATTTAATGATGAAGATCCCTATATAATATCCTTTGATGTGTAATTAACTAGAAAGTGAATCTGAAATCTCAGTTGTGTTTGAAAAAAAAAAAAAAAAAGACCAAAAACAACCTAAAGCAGAACATTAGAACCCCGCAATTCATCACTTTAAGCAGAGCCCCTTGAGAGATAGCAAGTTTGTTCCAGGTGTACCTGACCAGTTGTAAGAGCTGAGTGACCCACCCACTGTAAAGTAGACAAAGATAGGTCAGTGCTCTTATTCTGCCTGGGCTCTGAGAATATTGCTCAGAACTTTATTTCTCCGAACTTTATCAGGTTCCTTGTGTTCTAAGGAAAGTCAGTATTAACTGAAAGTCAGTATTAAATGAGCATTACTTAAGTGGCAAAACAAGCTCTTCTACTGATGAACTTATTTTACCCAGTTTCAATGAAGGTCCTAATGCTATGGTTCAGAACAAGTCAGCTGTGCCATCACTAACAAAGGACATCGTTGTTTGGGTAATAGTATCATTAGGATTTGGGAATGAGTGCCCGTATGAGACTTCAGAATAGACGTTTGGATTTTAAGAATTTTTTAAGGTTTTTTTTTTGGTGATTTTTTTTTTTTTTCTTTAGTCATGAGAGACCGAATGAGAGAGAGGCAGAGAGAGACCCAAAAGGAGAAATAGTCTCCTCACAGAGCAGGGAGGCTGACTCAGGACTTGATTCCCAGACCCCAGGATCACGACCTCTACTGAAGGCAGACATTTAACTGACTGAGCCACCCAGGCATTCTGGCTTCTGAATTTTAATCTCCTTGGAGAGATAGGGTATCAGTATTACCTTAACTTTGCAGATGAAGCCCTGAGTCCCAGAAGAGGGTAGGTGATTTCTCCATTGCTAGGGAATCTAGCCCCCTTCTTTATCCACTAACCCTGTCTGACTTGGGCAAACCATGTGCTTTGGCTGGGTTCAAGTTACTTATCTGCTAAAGTGAACATAGGCCATCTTGCCTATGAGAGGGATTTGGCTGGACAATCTGTTGGCTCTTTCAAAGCCATGAAGACCATTGTATATTGGAATCAACTGTAGCTTCTCCAGTGGTTTAACACTTCTAAAGCTTACCTAAAATAGAATCCTACTTAGCAAGAATTTTCAAAGCTCAACAGCAAAAGTACAATTCAATTAGAAAATGGACAAAGCTCATGAACAGACATTTCACCATGGAGGATATACCCATGGCAAATAAGCACACGACAAGACATTTTTCATCATTAACCATTACAGAAATGCAAATTAAAACCACAATGAGATATGGCTACATGTTTATCAGAATGGCTAAATAAGATGAAATTCTGGCAAGGATATAAAGAAATTAGATCACTCATACATTGATGGTAGGGACTTAGTCATACAGCCATTCAGGAAATGAGTTTGGTAGTTTCTTCTAAATGTTTTCTACTAAATGTTCCAGGTGCCTGGGTGGTTCAGTGGTTAGGCATCTGCCTTTGGCAGGGTTCTGGGATCAAGCCCTGCATCAGGCTCCCTGCTTGGTGGGAAGCCTGCTTCCCCCTTTCCCACTCTCCCTGCTTGTGTTTCCTCTCTCGCTGTGTCTCTTTTTGTCAAATAATAAAATCTTAAAAAAAATAAATAAAAATAAATGTTTAATTAGCCTATGATCTAACAGTCGGACTTGTGGGCATTTTCCCTGGAGAAATCCATTTCAGCACTGTAAAAGGGAATGGGCTACTGAAACACACAGCATTTTGGCTCAATCAGAAGGGCACTGTGCTGAGTCAAAAAGTCAACCCAAAAGGTTACATACTGTGTGATTGCATTCATACAACTTACAGAAATTATAAAATTGGAGAAATGGAGGATAGATGACTGGTGGCAGCGTAGGTCAGAGTTACAAAAGGGCAACCAGAAGAATCCTTCTGGCCATGGAACCGTTTTATATCTTGTCTGTAGTTGCGGATACAAGAAACTTACAAAATTGTACAGAACTTAATACACATATACCAATTGAAAAATAGAAAAATCTGAGTAAGATTAGTGGATTTTATCATTTTCAATTAGCATTTTAGCAGATGTTACCAGTGGTGGAAATTAGGTAAAGGATATACAGAATTTCTCTGTATTATTTCTTACACTTGTATACAAATCTACACTTTAAGCTTAATAAGAATTATAGTGATAAGAACTCTTTGAGAACTAAGAAGTGAAAGCATAAACAGAAATTTATTAAGCCTTTTTTGCATGTCACTGTGCTAACCACTGCTCCTGTCCTATAGTCTTTCAGTTTGGTGGTATAATCTCAAGACTCTCAGGATTATAAAAGATAATGCGGTGCTATTAGAAGGTGTCTTTTGGCCAACTTGGCCAATTAATAGTTAATCGAGGATCTCAAAAGAGTATTTAAAACAACAATGACAAATATTGACTTGAATCTTTTTGCCTTTAATTGATGGTACAACTAAGGCACTAGGAAATAAGTTGGAAGACTTTAAGTCTAATTAAAAAACTGACATTGTTAAATAGAGACACCTTATTTATAGTGTAATATTCTACAATTCTCGCATAGTTTTGCCCTGTAACTGTAACAGCGCACATTTTATGATGAGGGTGAGAGGTAGGACATGGTCAGGAGCCTGTCACTATCCCCTTTGCTGTTAACTGGGAGCTGGTCATTCAGGGAGGTCACCTGACATTTTACACAACTTGACATGCACACATTGAAATGGATGGACCTCTGGAAAAACATGTTTAGTCTTCAGAAGTAACATTTAATAAAAACTTCATCTTGGATCACTGTAAAATGCCCTATTAGATGCTAATGGAATGTCTCAAACAGCTTTCTGGAATGATCATTTGAATCTGAAGATTATTATTATTATTATTATTTTTTAAGATTTTATTTATTTATTTGACAGAGATCACAAGTAGGCAGAGAGGCAGGCAGAGAGAGAGGAGGAGAAGCAGCCTCCCTGCTGAGCAGAGAGCCTGATGTGGGGCTCCATCCCAGGATTCTGAGACCGTGACCTGAGCCGAAGGCAGAGGCTTAACCCACTGAGCCACCCAAGCACCCCGAATCTGAAAATTAATAGATGGACTGTATCCACAGAGGAATGCTCTGTGCCAGTGCAATTCTCTATTCAAAGAACTAGGATATTATTAACTACACTTAACAAAATTTAGAGTCAACATTTACTAAAAACAGAAATCGTCATGTACTTTGTGCTAGTTCACATTTAGCATAATAGCTGTCAAAATGGCAGCACCTTTCTCCTGAGAACAAGCTTGCTATGAGCTTAATTTTCCCAGTGATTAATCCATGAAGATTTCTGAAGGTGGTTAATATGCGAAGCTGTGGTAGCAACAGATGCTGGGATGGGCTTCGGCTTAGCTGTCAGTCTCCCCAGAAATAGGTCATGTATGGGATAACTTCAGGAGTATTCTATTTCTTAAAAAACTGAGCTGTGCAAATTAGTTAAAAAAAACTGACATGCATAGATAGCAGTGCTTTTGAGATCGCATTCATTCTCCTTACATAGTCTCATTCTTCATCTCCTGCAAAGGCAAGAATAATGCCATAGCTGCCTTCCATAGGGGGCTTTGCATCCAAAAACCCCAAAGCACTTCCCTATTCGATGTTGCATCAGTATTTATTGTTGTCATGATGCCTTCTTTTAGACCATTTCATGTCTCTGCACTCATGCTTTTGATCACTTCACCTTATTTTTTACTTCCTTGTTGTTGTCGGATTCTCTTTATGTTTATATTCCTAAAGGTTGATGTTCCCTGGGACCTTTATCTCCCGCCATTTAAAAACCTAGCAAATGGGGCATTCAGAATTGGAGATATTTTGGTAATTTTATTTGGGAAATCAGACTGGGATTTTGAGGCTTGAAAGAGGATTACAGCTCCAAATGTTGCTGAAGTCGCTCATTATTCACACTGTCTCGCCTCTTGGAGGCCAGTCTAAGATTGAATCCAGGGATGGACAGGCTTTCAGCCAGTTTCTAGCAACTCAGCCACTTCCCTTATCCCTTCCCCTTCAACTTCCCTTGGGTTAAACTATTAAATGTGATGGCACTCATTTTCTCTGGCTTGATGCCTGGAATCTCTTCAGAAAGAGAAATTATCTCTTTGTCCAGTCATTCCCTTGCTTTTAACTCAGGGAATTTGAAAGCTGGCATCTAGGAGCCTTTTTCTGACTGCCAACTAATCAAAAAAGACAGTGCTGGAGGAGGGGGGGTCTGGTTCATCCCTGATCCTCCCCTGTGTCCTACTTATAATTGAATGTCTGTCAGGTATTGAAAAGCACTATGGAAATGCACTGTCTGACAAAGGAATTAGATGGCCGGGAAGTAAATCGGGGAATGTTCAGTTATTTGTCGAATCAAATGAACAACAGAACATCAGAAGCTCCAAGCATGTGAAAGTGCCTGTGAATCAGAGCAAAAGAAAGTTAAATTGCTTCCCTTTCTCTGAAGAAGAAGGAAAGGGGCCTCCCAGACACCATCTTTTGTACTGCAGAGCCAAGAACTGAACCAATACTGGACAGAGTGAATTAGACAGAAAGCGCACAGCACAATAAGGCACAGATTATAGGTTTCTGGTTTGTGGAGAGAAGATAAGAGGAAGAGAAGACCAG
Source organism: Neogale vison (assembly GCF_020171115.1). Lineage (NCBI taxonomy): Eukaryota > Metazoa > Chordata > Mammalia > Carnivora > Mustelidae > Neogale > Neogale vison. The sequence goes on along the minus strand of NC_058095.1, from coordinate 109,232,454 downwards.
AATAAATTGTGACTCCTGAAAGAGGGAGAGAGAACCAAGAATGGAATTTGTGTTTACGATGTATCCAGGGAAAAGAGCAGCTGCAGAAGTGGAATTTACAAATGAGGAGCTAGATGATTGTCCGTGGGGCTTAGATGGTGAACTAATTTTTAAAAAGTGTTACAACAAGGGAAACATAGGAAAACAAGGAAAACATAAACAAGGAATACATAATGAATGTATAAAATACCTAGGTAAAGTATAAAAGGAACCATTTGGAAGCTTCTGACATTAAATGATTAGATCAGCGGGACATGAATAGAAAGATGATGAATGAAGGAAACAAAATTCCATGGTCAAGTTAAAAATAATTCTTACACTAGTCTGTACAAATGGCAATTTGGAGGTCCATAGTATAACAAGAACATATCACCTAAATGTCTAAATGTAGTTGTAGGCTAAATCTTAATGAGAAAACTCAACATCAGTGAGGTGATCAAGGCAAGCTAAGTTCTAACCTCCTCAGAGTAGAATTAGAAAATCCTTTAAAAATGTAAGTCCTTAAGTAGGAATGGCTGACTTTAATATGAAATTGCATAGTCTTATTCATCAGATTAATATACCTTTTCCTGGCCATGTCCAGATGTTGAAAAGTAGATGAGCTGCATACAAGCACATAAGGGTGAGTGTCTAAGTATCTTGTGGTAAGAAGTAATTGTCAAATTGATGAATTTCAAGTCTGTTCTTAGTAATTTCATTAATAATCTGGACAAAATAGAGTATGAGTTTTGGACAGGTCTGAATTTTTAGTACAAGCATGGGCCTGGATAACCTTGAGAAAGTTATATAATGTCCCTGAGCCAGTTTCCTTATTGTAAAATAGAGATAACAATAGCTATTCCATGAAACTTGTCTCCATGGGAGTTTATAAACCTATCGGGAGAATGTAAGTGAAATGCGAAATATGGTAAGCAGTCAGGGCTTTTGACTTCCTATTTTTCTTATACCTGTTCTGAGTGAGCATGGCCTTGCTGGTTATGCCACTTTATTTTTGTGTATTATCTTGTTCTCTTTGAGATCAGTAATCTTAAAAAAATCGGACTGCTTAGTTTATTTTAAGATAGGTAGTGATGAAGATATCAAATGAACATGTTAATAAATGGAAGAATGCAGATGTAAGCCCCTGAACTAATTTCAACAATGAAGAACTTGACAGAATTTAAAACCCCAAAGGGTGTCTTTAATAGGTGAACTTGACTTCTAAGGTACTGGATTGATAGAAGATCACAGCAAGCTCTTGGTGGCATCGGTGGTAGCTGTTTCCAAACGCAGTCAGGCCTTACCTTCTGGGAAAATCTGGTCCTTAATTCCTCAACACCAGTGGTCTACAGATCTCAACACAGGATAGTTTTACTACAGACCAGGGTTTGTAGGGCAGCAACCAAGAATGCATAAGCTTAAAACAAGTTAATCCTTAAAACGGGTTGGCGTGCTGTTTAAATAGTAAGGAAGACACCTTTCCAAGGTTGAGTCAAGCTGAGGAGAATGTTACGGTAGGTTTGGTCATGCTGGTTGACCTGTCCTTTCTCATGATCTCCAGATGGGCGCTGAGTCCAGGTAGACAGAGAGTCCTGTGCAGGTGACTGAGCCCCAGGCTCAAATCAAGAGCCCAGCTACAGCACTGTCTACTTTCCAGCAAAGAGCTCACCAGTGGGCCTGGAGCTTGAGTCCTTTGCTACATGATAGAATTCTCTGGGGAGGTTTTAAATGCTTTCACTACCTAGGCTCTCTCACTTGAGAATCTGATTTTAGTTGGTAAGGGTTGATTTGGAAACCTGTATTGTTTTAAAGCTCCCCAAGAGATTGCAATGTGAAACTAGTGTTCGGGACTATTGAAAGGAGGCCAAACGTTGATTAAGATTTTGAGCATCTGAGCCCCCAAATGAAGCCTGTTACTCTTAAAGCTGTCTCTAACTAGATTGTTTCTCTCCTCCTCTGCCCCCACTCCCATACCATCTCTTGCTGTTTGTGAGAGGTAGGTACTTCCGCAGTGTTTCTTAATATGTATAAAGAAAACGAGGGAATTCTGCATGTATGACTCTAGATATGAGTTATATAATTAATTCTGACTAAACTGAAAAATCGACATTAAAAAGAACGAATCTTTTAAAACTTAGAGTATTAGCTAAAGTGAGCATTTCTTTAAATAATGGAATTTAAACAACTCCTGCATATCTCTGGTGATAAGGTCAGTTCTTTCTATGACCCTAAGAATCAGATTGAGTTTGGAGTTCCAGTGTGGCTATTAAGCAGCTGTGTGGAGACGCCTCAGTGGCTTGGTTGGTTAACTGTCTGCCTTCAGCTCTGGTCATGATCCCAGAGTCCTGGGTGTCCTCCCTGCTCAGCAGGGAGCCTGCTTCTCCCTCTCCCTCTACCTGGTGCCTCCCCTGCTTGTGCTCTCTTTCTCTCTCTGTCCAATAAATAAAATCATGGGGCGCCTGGGTGGCTCAGTCATTAAGTGTTTGCCTTCAGCTCCAGTTATGGTCCCAGGGTCCTGGGATCAAGCCCCGAACTGGTCTCCCTGCTCAGCGGGAAGCCTGCTTCTCCCTTTCCCCCTTATTCTCCCTGCTTGTGTTCCCTCTCTTGCTGTGTCTCTGTCAATAAATAAATAAAATCTTAAAAAAAAAATTGTGTGGCTTGCTTAATCTTTTTTAGTATCAGTTTTCTGGTTTTAAAAAGTATTGCGTGTTCATAAAAATGGTGATTACTTTAGTGGGTTGCTATGAAACTTAAAGAAATTAATGTACGTAAAATATATGTAAACACCCGACATACATGGTATTTACTATTTCAACATTTTGGAAATGGATGTTAGGAAATGTGCTCTGAGTGACCTTGAATGTGTGTGCCTGGTGCTATTGCCCGGAGCTGAAAAACACTATGGTGGTTGCTTGGGTAGTAGAGTGTCGTAAAGTTAAGTTATATACTTCTTCCTTCACAGATTTAGAGCACTAATGTTTCCTAGAGGCATGTTCCAGAGCTTGGCATTGTAGTTAGTTTCTCCCCAACAAATACATCTTACTCTAAAAAACTATTTGAGGTTTTTTTTTTTCCTGGTCCTTACAACTCAATTTTATTCCCGTTCGAAGAAAAATCTCCCCTTTCACTGTGTGTAAATGGTTCGTATTCCATGGGAAAAATAGATGCAATCAAGGGAGAACCACTTCATCTTCCCAGCATCGATTTCACCAGCCCATCTCCCTCGGCTCCTGCAGAGTCTACCTTCTGTCCCCTTCTAACGGAATTGTCCATTCTTGCTGCTATGGGCAGCCTCTCCACGACCCCTCAGATCTTCTCAAAAGATCTGTTCTTGCAGCTGTTCCTCTTCCATAAGCAGTTTTGTGTCTAGACTGGATTGTTCCTACCGTCATTACTGATATTTTATTTATGTTTGCATTTCACTCCACATGTCCCCCCCACTATAGCTCTTTCATAGCAAACATCTCTATGGAGTTGGTTCTCTTTACCGTCTCTACCTCTTGAGCTTTAATCTTTCCACAAGCCAACCCAATGAGACTTGTCCTTCTCCCTCTCCCTGGAAATGACTACTGTCAAGGACACCAGTGGTATCAGCACGCCAAAGCCTCTGGGTAGTTCTGTCTTCCCAGACCTGATGTCGGAGCAGCGCTGCCGGTATAGACAGGGAACTCCTTGAAGCACTTTCTAACTACCTGTCCTTCAGAGGCCGCATTTGCTGTTGTCCTTCTAGCTCCCTGGCAGCTCTTTCTCATTCTCTTTTACTTAGTTTCTCTTCTGATCTTGAAGTACTAAATTTTGGAATACTCCAGTGGCCTTCCCCCCCCCCCATAAGTCAGATCTAGTGTTGTCACTCATAGTTAGCTTTTTCTCCATATGATTTCACTCCCTTTCTTCCTAAATTAATGGACTTTTGTCAGGTACTCTCTCTTTTTTTCTGGGCTCCAGGCTATTCACTGGAGATTCAAAATTGTCTAAGATGCATTCTGTGTGTTCAAGCAAGTCATAGTCTACTAGAAAAATATAGGCATGGGGAGAAATAATTAGAATAAAACACTGTCAAAGGACTATGGTAGATACTGAAAGGACCCAAAGGACAATTCTGTTTTTCAGATGGATTTCATCTTATTCTTTTATGTGAGACCCTTTCCTCAAATGTCCAATGGTCTCAGACTCACCACTCTCTTGAGGATGAGTAACTGAAATCTTGATCCAAACCTGTGTGTGTGTGTTTGGGTTGGGGGTCTTCTATACAATTTTGTGTTGGGGACAATCACTTGACTATTGGTAACACTAGGTCTTTTCTTTCTGGTCATATCTCCTTGTGAACTTTGAATCATTTTCAGTGACCTGTGGAAGGTACATATCTAGTTGACCCCATTCTGGAAACCAAGTTAGGGAAGGGGATGGGGGCCTCACTATTGTGAGTAGCTTTTGACATCATTTAGCAATTCTCAGTTGGGTAGCCTAACTGTGCCTGGTACTCCTTAGAATCTCCCAATTCACCTTATCCAGAAAGTAAATTTTCCATCTTTGACTGAGATTAGAAAGGGTCTTTTCTTTTTCTTTTTTTTTTTTTCTTTCAAAGATTATTTTATTTGAGAGAGAAAAAGAGAGAGGGAGAGGGTACACAAGTAGAGGGCAGAGGGAGAGGGAGTAGCAGACTCCCTGACACAGGGCTCCATCCCAGGACCCTGGGATCATGACATGGGCCAAAGATAGACAGTTAACTGACTGAGCCACCCAGGGACCCCAGACAGGGTATTTATTTTCTTTCCAAACAGATTTTTCAGCCAATCAAGTCTACCTCTAGCCTTTCTTTTCAGAGGTCCTCAGGTAACTTCAGTTCCTGAACACTTGTGTTATTTGTGGGGTACAACTGACCAGGTTTTGGGCTTCCCATCAACCAGGCTGGGTTTCAGGGCATTCAGGTTTCTTAAGTCATTTCCCATTCATTCATAAGATTTCTAGCTTCTAAAAGATTTTATTTATTTATTTGTCAGAGAGAGAGGGAGAGAGAGCGAGCACAGGCAGACAGAGAGGCAGGCAGAGGAAGAGGGAGAAGCAGGCTCCCTGCCGAGCAAGGAGCCCGATGTGGGACTCGATCCCAGGATGCTGGGATCATGACCTGAGCCGAAGGCAGTTGCTTAACCAACTGAGCCACCCAGGCGTCCCTAGCTTCTAAAATCTCGATGTTTTCTTCTCCCTGTTATCTTTGTCTTTGAGGATCTATACTTTGGAAAAAAATATTCTTTTTTCATTGCAGAAGAGTTTTGAGAGGGAAGAGTTAAATATGTATATAGTCTTCCATTTTTAATCTAAAGTCTGTCGATTTGTTCACATAATCAGTTCACTCAACTAGTTAAGGGGAGAGTGAAAAGAAAAAAAAATAGAGTAGATAAAGTAAAAATCAAAGTGGAAGAGAGGTAGCAATCCCAAGAGGTTGACATTAACAGGTGGTAGAGGGAAGAAGGAATAAGATGAAGACTAAGGAAGGGCAGAGGACCACAGATGCTCATATAATGGCATTGATAGGATTCGCTCATTCATTTACTTATCTATTCTTTGATGCAACAGAAATTTCTCCAGAGCCTTTCTGTTAGGAACTCTGAGAGGTGTTGTAAATACCAAGTATGTGAGTTGAAAGTAGATCAACCCTTTTCATTGATAGTGACAATAGTTAACATTTATTGAGTCCCCAAAAGGCTTAGAGCCTGGTGTCTTCAGATTATTTCAACCAAAAAAAAAAAAAAAATGAGAGTTTAGTCAGGCATGGTTCTGTGTGACAGAATATTAATTCCTTTTACAGCCTCTGATAAGTTGATTGTTAATCCCTATTGTACTATTGATTACTTTTCACACCTCTATGGTTTTAAAGCCATAAAAGATTCTAAATCCATTCATATGTGAATATGTAGTATGCATTTGTATTCTTAAATTGGTAGGTTTATATTTATATATAATGTAGAGTATAATAAGGGGTTTTTTAATGTGTTAATGATCTCTACTTGTTAACTTGTAGTTACCTATAGGAAACTTACATGGTATTTGGGAATTTTGCTTGGACAGCAAGTATGCAGGGCATAAAAGACTTTATATTACTGAAATACATGTATGGTTAACTAGAGTTTTAGAATAACAGATGTAGAATTTGTTAGTAATAGTAAAAAAAATAACATTTATTGAATATTTTGTATGTTCCAGGCATTCTAAGCATTGTATTAACTCATTTAATCCTCAAAGTGAAGGAGAAGCTTTTTATCTCCAGGTTAGACATGAGAAAACTGAAGCGTAGATTCAAAGATATTTGCAGAGTACCTAGACCATCATCATTGTCAACATCTTTTCTCCCTTTTGGATTTGATCCATCTGTCAAAGAAAGCCAGAACTTGGTGGTATTTAAAGAAGTAAAAACAGATTTTATGCAGGTATGATTGCAACAGGGGAAAAGGGATCTCAGTATAAAACTGGACTCAATTCCAAGTACAGCATGAGCAAGTGGGAATTTACAGTCAAGGAAAAAGGTGTAGTGGTCAATGGACACAAAATGATGAAAAGAGTAAGGGTAGTTCTTTACTAAAATAAATGAACAAGATTCTTGCTGAAGGCAGACCTGGGTGGTCAAAAATTGCCTGGGTGGGGTGGTGGAGGATAAGGAACTTAGCTGAGGGATTGTGGCTCATCTCATTTAGGATTCTTGCTAAAACGGGAGCCTACAAAGACAGTAACAGAAACCAAGGGTTGAGCCTAGTCAAGTAGAGTGCTCAGAGGAGCCTGGGTTAAGTTTGGTCAAAGAGAGAAGTTTCCCTGTAGGATGGGAACTGAAGCATCTGAAAGGCCTGTTGGAAAAGATCCCAAAGAACATTCGTGGTATCTGGGGATGTGGTAAACCTGCTAGGTTTCTGATTGCTTATTTATTTGCTTGTTTTAAGGTTTGATTTCTAGTGATGCTTGAGGAGACATGATAAGCATGATAGAGCTAGCAGAGGGAATTATGAAGCTTTGAAAGTTTTAGAACATTTTAAGAATAATTTACTGTGCTTTGTCCTTGTCTCCAACATTTATTCAAAATAAACCAGCAATGTATTTTAAGGGGGAGGATTTGTTTGTGTCAGTTTTATGGAAGGAGGCACTTAAAGAATTATTGCTGGTCCTCCAAATATCTGTCTAAACCCAGTTTATGAATTGTTGCTGCCATATTCTAATTTGGGGTCTCACCAGAGGTCAAGAATTGCAAATGAATACCTACATATGACCGCTACAGATTTTTGACCTAATTTGCCTGTAGTTTTACTGTTGAAATAATGAATGGTCATGCAGGCTTTTAGCTACTGATAGTCCATTTAAGTGTCTAAATAAATCAGTGTCAGATGTAGCACCTTCTAGATAAATGGGGCAGCATGGCTGAGTAGTTAGCACCTCCTGTAGAATATGATGGTTTTAAGGAATTCCTTATTAACTGCTATTTTCAAAAGATGATTTCAAATTCTTTCTGTCTTTGGCTGTTGCCTAGAACAAAACTAAAATGAATTAGAAACATAAGCTCTAGCTTATGTGATGCCTAAAAGAATGCATTAGCAGTTCATCACTCTTTTCATCTCTAAGCACCGTGTGTGTTATCTTTATTTACAATCTGATGTGTAAGTAGTCTAATAGCTACATCGACCCCAAAAGGATCCAATGTTTTCAGGTGCTACTGCATCTAAACTCTATAACCTTTCCTACATAAACCAGGTCCGTTTATAGAGCTTAGAATTATTTTTCAAAATTTTTATTAGCTTTGTGAAATTGAGCAAATTCTCTAGCCTTTCTGGGTCTCACTTTTGTCATCTGCTAAATGAGGGTGACATCATATCCCTCTGAATGGGTTATGTGACAATTAAAAGTAGAATTAAGGCAAGTAGAATGTCATTGGGTAGTAATGATCATTCAGATGTTGTTACCATCAATGAAAAGTGCTCTTTTACTTTTTTTTTTTTTTTAAGATTTTATTTAATTGACAGAGTGCGAGAGTGAGAGAAGGGGGGTGGGAAGAGGGAGAAGCAGACTTCCCTCTGATCAGGGAGTCTGATGTGGGGCTTGATACCGGAAGCCTGAGATCATGACCTGAGCTGAAGGCAGATGCTTAACTGACTGAGCCACCCAGGCACCTCAAAAAGTGCTCATTTGCTTTTAACTCCTACATTTATTTTGAACACTGGAACATACAAAAATAGTCCCTTTTAAAATATGCACTTTGAAGTATGTTCTGGATTTTTATCCTGTTCTTTTATGCCATATCTCTGGGGTAAGAGGCAGAGATGAACCAACCTAAAAAAAACGATAGCTTGATGAGTCTGTGAAATCCAGTATTTATGAGGCAATCTCCCATTGTTACACAGTTGCAGGGGAAGCAAACGTTGGCATTACATGAAAATATTCGTCTATTGAACTGAGCTCTCAAAGATTCCATTTTCTGACACCTACCTGGTCATAACACTAGCATCCATGCCTACCCATTTTTTAAAATTTAATTTAATTTTCTTTCAGTGTTCCAAAATTCATTGTTTATGCACCACACACAGTGCTCCATGCAATCTGTTCCTTCCTTAATACCCACCACCAGGCTCACCCATCCCCCACCCCCTACCCTCCCAAACCCTCAGTTTGTTTCTCAGAGTCCACAGTCTCTCATGGTTTGTCTCATCCTTTGATTTTCCCCAATTCACTTCTCCTCTCCATCTCCCCATGTCCTCCATGTTATTCCTTATGCTCCACAAGTAAGTGAAACCATATGATAATTGACTCTCTCTGCTTGACTTACTTCACTCAGCATAATGTCTTCCAGTCCCATCCATATTGTAAAAAATACTCCTGTACTGGAGAGCTTTGATGAATATCAGATATCGTAAACACCTGAAAATTCAGTGCAAACATAGTGGAGTTCTCAAATCTTGGTGGAGGGAGTTTAGATTTTATGACATTCATGAAAGTAATTCATCACATAGAAATCACTGATAGTGTAAGTCTACCATATTTTCGATTAGGAACTGAGCGGAAAAATAATGATGTGATAGACTCGAAAACATTTTTTGACTATTAGAGACTGAAGTAACCCTTTAGGAAATTTAAAAGCCCTCAATTTTTGTGTGTGAAACATGTCGCTTTATGATCCTCTTACAAGAATCAAATATAAATTGATCAGTGTAAATGAAACAGTGAAAAATGTTAAAAATTTTTTTTTGGAATGAATGTATGTTTTGTTACAATTATAGTATAAATGTTAAATATGCGGTAATAAAGATATTTCCATAATTTCAGTTTTTTAGGACATGGTCCTAAGCAAATATTAATCCCCTACTGTGTCCTCAATGTATTCACATTAAAAAAAAAACAAAAAAAACTTTGTGAAATACCTACCAATTCTTATGTAAACAAACATCCAGTGTAAGTTCCTTATACATGCTTAGAGGCTATCTGTATAGGTCAGAAACTATTCATTCTAAATTATTCCACATGGTTTATGCAAGCAGTAATTCCTAATGGTGTGAAAATCAGTGGGAAAAATTGAGATTCAGTTTGTTCTTGTGCTTCCACATTTGTAAATGCCACCTTCCTGTACTTCCAATTTACATTATCCTCAAATAGATTTTCAACCCTGCCTGAACATGTCAATTAATATTCTAGTTATTATTATGTCATTCACCTCAAAAAAAAAAACCCCAAAACCCAAAACCTTTCAGTGAAAGCCAAATTAAGTTACTGAAAACATGAAGTTTAAAAAAAAAAAAAACCTTAAAGACAAAATTCTTGCGGAGGGAGAAAAAACATGTCATTTGATATAAAATGTTAATATTACCCTGCAAGAATGTCAATTCCTACCTACTTCAGTTCTGGTCAAGAGTGTGAAATCATTTTAGAATTTCAATGTTGATTCCTGCAGCATTATTTACAGGGGAGAAGGAGAAAGTAGCTGTTATGATAAAGTTTCTTTCTAGACCATGCCGTAGAAAAGAGATGCAGACAGAAGTGTTTCAAGGGTAAGTTGTTTTTTGGAAGTTTGGCAGAATTTGTTTATGGAAGGTGGGGGTAATGCAGTGGGTCACTTATCAAGGAATTGGTGTCCCTGTGGATTCTAAAATTAATGGCTCTACCCTTCTGCTCAGTGCAATCCTGTCTTGTGCCACCCACAATCTGACTCTCTAAAGCTAAGTATTTAGCTTTCCCAGTTTGTGCTCTGGCCCCCCTCTTTACTTCTTAGGTTCCCTCTCTTAGTCATTTCATCCCCTTCTATAGTTTTAATTCACACATGGAGGCAGATGGTTCCCAAATTTGTATTTATAGCCCCATCTTACCTTCCAAGGTCAGTCTCACATTTCTAACTCTGGGCTAGACATTTGCACCTAAATGTACCGCCCGCAACTGAAATGCAAACTGAAATGTTTAAACTCCTCTTCTTCCAGCTTTTCTTTTTAAAAAATAGTCACCATATTCTTTCATGCAGTATCACCATCAGATAAAGTAATTCAGTTCAATTCTGCAAACCCATCTGTTGGATGTCCGTATAATCACGAATCTGTGCTAGCAACTGGGGTGAACGGCCAGCCCACCCTTAACAAGGAGATGGCAATCTTGTGCTCAGGCGCCCTGTGCTCCAATTGTTACAATGTGAATACAATTTTCATTCCCAGGACCATTAGATTGTTCTGCACTCCATACTCTCCTGCTCTGAGACCTTCTGTGTCTGCTTTCTTCTGGATAATGATCCTATTGTGAATTCTGGGTTTGAAAGTAGTGATTCAATAATGCGCCCCAGGTTGCACAGCTTGTAAATGCAAGATCCACGGGTTGAACCCTGGAGTCCGGCTCTGGAGACCAGTTGCTGACCACTGATGCCAGCCCCACACCTGTAGAGTCTGCTGTTCCTTAGTACAAGTGACAGGGAAGAATCTGACCCCCCATAAGCCAATTTCTGGGCAGGACCATCAGTTAAAATTGGTGATTTGGCTTGACTGGACCTCTCCGAGGTTTGTCTCTTGAGAATTTGCCAGAGAAACAGCAAGAACTCCCATTCACACAGTTGCTTAAAATGGGATTTTTGTGCTGTTACTGTTTTACTGATTTTGATACACTTGGGATGTTTTTGAATTGAAAACCTAAAACATTAACATAGTTTTAAATTCACATTTAATATAAAAAATGTCTTTTCTGGTAGACTTTAAAGCAATTAAAATTCAGTTTAAATACTTGTCCTGTTGGTTCTTCTAAGCTTGCTACCTTTTAAATATTTTTCTGCAGATTTTCACCAGTAGCTTGTCAACATTGGTTTTTTAGTTTTAGCAATTAGTATCTAAAAATTAATATTTGAAGTGTTTGTTTTGACACATCCATGCTACTTTCTCACTAATCCAGATTTACTGATCCGGAGTAGTAACCTTTCCTAGATTACTCAGTCCCCCCACTGCCTGATTTGACTTTACCCTTTGCTGTTTTTATATCTCCACAAACCTGTACCAATTACTCATGTCCTAGTTAATCTTGCTATAAGCACTTCACCTTTGCCCAGATTGTTTTGGCTAATCTCACTTTCCTTTAGATGCTTTTAATTATCATTTCTTTTTTTGTTCAAACTTTATTTTTAGTATTCTTTTTCAAGCTCTTAAAAGAGGATATTAGCCATTTGCAATAACTATGAATTTAAAATTTTAAGACTAATTTAAGACTAGATTCACATTTAAGCATGTAACTGGGAATTAACATTTTTTTTAAGTTTTTTTTTTTTTTTTTTTTTTTTTTTTTACAGAGAGAGAGATCACAAGTAGGCAGAGAGGCAGGCAGAGAGGCAGGCAGAAGGAGAGGAGGAAGCAGGCTCCCGCTGAGCAGAAAGCCTGATGCAGGGCTCCATCCCAGGACCCTGAGATCATGACCTGAGCCAAAGGCAGAGGCCCAACCCACTGAGACACCCAGGGGCCCCGGGAATTAACATTTCAATTAGAGGGGCACCTGGGTGGCTCAGTGGGTTAAAGCCTCTGCCTTTGGCTCAGGTCATGATCCCAGGGTCCTGGAATCAAGCCCTGCATCTGGCTCTCTGCTCAGCAGGGAGCCTGCTTCCCCCCCTCTCTCTCTGCCTTCCTCCCGGCCCACTTGTGATCTCTGTCAAATAAATAAATTTTTTTAAAAAATTTCAATTAGAATATTTTGAATATTTGAATCTATAGCATAGAAATATCTTAATATGTGAGCTAATGTTTTAAATCTTAATTCAAATTCAGTGACATCTGAAAGGAATCAAATTAGCTCAGATATTCCTGTGTTGAAAATTTTAAGTGAAGGGTATGTGCTATGGTGAGTGCTGTGAAGTGTGTAAACCTAAACCTGGTGATTCACAGACCTGTACCTCCTGGGACTAGTAATACATTATATGTTTATAAAAAATTAAAATTGTAAGTGAATAAATTATGTATGAAATAATATAGATTATTGACAAAATATACTTACATTTCATTATAAGTGATAAAAATTGAAATTTTACAGTTGAAATATTTTTGTTAAATTTCTTAAACATTCCTTTGAGAAATTATAATTTGATAAAGTTCAGAAAACTGGCATTTTTGCAAGCTGGCCACTAGGTTAAATAGCTTTCTGAAGATATATTTTAAATTTAAATTGTCCTACACACTGAATCCAATGGTCAAGGCTCTTTGTTCATTTTCTCAGTAGCATTTGTCATAACTATTCTCCTTTTTAAAATACTTCTTTCACTTGATTTGTAGAACACCACATAGTAATCTGGTCCTCTTGCTAGTTCCTGGATTTGCTTCTCTGGTTCTATCTCTTTTTGATTTCTAGATACCAGAGTCTTTTCTCTCCCTACAAATCCTTCTGCTTTCAATCTCAACAGGGGCCTAGTCTTATTAACCCCTCTTGCTGTTCTTCCTCTGAGCTTATATCTTCAGTCCTGCCCTTGCTCCTGACCTCTAGATTTAGAGATCCAGTTTTTGTCCACTTAGATTCTTTCTAGGTATTTCAAATTAAACATGCTGAAAAGAGAATGGTGAATTCCTTACTCCTTTTGTCCAAAGTATTGCCAATTCTCACCACCTTGTCCAAGGCACTACTAATTCACACTCGTGCTCTGGCCACCAGCTGGTCCCTGCTTCTGTTTTTGCCCCTCTAAGGTCTATTTTCCAAAACACAGCCAGAGGAGGTAATGTTTTAAGAGCAGGCTCCATACTCTGCAATATCTTTGTATCTTCAGGCCCCATAGGCTTTGGTTATCAGGTCCCTGACCATCTCTTCGTCTCCATCTCCATTTCTTTACCATATTCCCCATTTGGTGGTTTCTATTTTTTTTAAAAAGATTTTATTTATTCGAGAGAGAGCGCTTGAGCACACAAGCACAGGAGCAGCAGGGGAAGGGTAGAGGGAGAAGCAAACTCCTTGCTGCTGAAGGCAGGAGCTTAACCAATAGAGCCACCCTGGTGCTTCAAGAGTTTTTGTTTCTAGAGCAGGCCAAGCTCTTGTATCTCCAAGGCTTTGCACTTGTTCTTCCCTATGCTGGTAGCACTGTTCTCACCAAGATTTTCTTTCACATTATTTAGATCTTTGCTCAAATGTCTCCTTCTTTTGGGTGGGGGGGTCTCCTGATCGTTGGATGTATAATAGGACTCACCCCTACTTTCTATGCCTTGTGCCTATTTTATTTTGACAGTCATTACCACTACCTGACATTATAGTATGTATTTTTTTTCCTTTTATTTGTCTCTCTCACTAAGCTTTATGACATCACTCATTGCTTTCCTGGTAGAGCTGCTGGCACATAGCAGATGTTCAGTAAACATTTGTTGAATGAAAATACATGGAAGATGCCATTTTCTTGACTTTGTGAAACTTGGGTACAAATGACAATCTTGAAACCAACCAAAGCTGTTCTTATGACTTTCACCGAATCAGAGCTGTTTTTAACATCGTGTGTATATCCCATTGCTTACAAGCCACAGTCAGACATTTTATGGGATGCAGCAAGCTCCTTCAGACAAACTGAACTCTTCACCCTAAAGACAAATTTTTGATTCTGTGGAAAGACATTTCTCACAAATGACAGTTACTGGGCTGGATCACCTTAGTTATTGCAGAAAAAGAAAAAAAAGAAAAAAAAAACAACCCACCACCACGAGGGAAGCTAGAAGTATCACTTAAGATCCTAAAATTTCCCTAAGAAACAGGGTGTTAGCTAGCGATGAGAACGAACAACCCATTTGGCTGAAATCGATAGAATATTAATGTTCAGTGGAATTAGCAGAGTTCTGACCTATGTTAAAGAGGACTTTATTTTCTCTACTTATTCAGAGCAATGGGCATTACATAAAACACATGGTGGTTTTTATTTTGGGCTTTCAGATAATACATGACCAATGGGGTGAGTGTTCTGCTAGGATCTATCCTTGCCCTCGTGCCCTTGGAGCACTCCAGATCTTACATTCTGTTACACAGCTCATTTATGGTGCGACAGAACCCTCCTCTCCAACACTTGGGAGAGACTGAGATGCCTCATAGGTCAGAAAACTGCTGAATGGAACTGTTGATGGAATGTTTGAAGGATGGCTTGGGTACTACAGTGGTGTCTTAACACATCATATTCAAACCTGACTATTTGTTTTATCAGACAGTTTTGCTTTGCAAGAAAAAGCCCAGAAGAACCAATTTGCTTCTGTGTGTATCTGCTCACTCCTGCACCCTCAGATTGGTGTGGGTGTATTAAAAGGCATGTGTTAAAATAATAGCTACCAGGGAAAGCAAAGATAAATTGAAAATTTAAAAATTGCTGTTAAAGACAATTGTTTGCCAATTTTAGTGCACATGTATTGTTTATATAATACCTGAAAGTGTATTCTGACTCTTAGCTCTCATTGCTTGCCCCTTTATGCCTTGCTCCTAACAACATAGCATTGGTTCAGTATATTAGCATTTCAGAGCATTTATATTATCTTTACCAAATAACTTGATGTTCCATTTGTCCTGATTTCAAGTCAAGGGGCCAGTAAAGAAGTGATTCAGAATTTAGATACTTTAAATTTGGTGTTTGTGAGATTGATAATTAGAGTAAGAAGACCCTCCATTGGCTCATTTACTCATTCATAGCAGACAAAGGAGAGAATTTTCTCTCTCCTGTTCATCCTATGCAAATTGAACAGAGGTCCATTCCTGAGGGTTACAATCTAAGTGACAACAGTACTGCAGTTAAAAATTTTAAGATGGAGAAAGACAGAAATAAGGAAATAAGGGCACAGAAAAGCCTTTTAACATGAGGAATGAGCAGTTACGGAGATGATTGATTTAGAAACTGGCTGGTAGAGTGTGGGGTAAGAGAAGTTTGCTTTTTAAGCACTTTTTCTTACCATGCCTGTGGCCTATTTGCCCAACCTTTATCCCTCAACCACTCTATTAGGGGTTCAAGATACTTTTTAAGTGATAATTAAGGGCATCCCTAAGATGATGAAATGTGTGGAGAGGGGGACTAGCCCTGCAATAAACTGTAATGTTGGTGGTAGGAAGGGATGTAGGATCTGAGTCAGATCATGTCTTTGAGATTTGGTTACTTTGTATTCCATTAGCTGGCAGAGCTGTCTTTATTTGGAGATAGGAAGGGTATGGTATTATGGTGTGGTGGGCATAAGCTTTGGAGTTAGGCAGGTCTCATTCGGATTCTGTATTTACAGCATTTTCTCCCTATGTTCTGAGCGGGTCATTAAACTCAGTCTGCTTCATCATCCATAGATAGAGTGCTTAAGAGCAGTGTTTGAATGTTGTAAGGATTAGAAGTGTTTTCAGTACAGTGCCTGTCACAGAAGCTCATTTTACCGCTTTCCTGAATTTTCCTCCATTATGCTTTCTAGAACTTATTCCCCATCCCATCACCAGCCCCACAGAGGCCCTACTACGCAGGGGACTTTTATCCCAAGGTCAGTACTGACTTGTCCTCTGGCTAAGTAAAGCAGTGATTGTGTTTAGTCCAAGTGAGGGACATAGAAGAAATCACTTACCTGAGTAAACACAAACCTATCAAGATCATAGTCTCTAAAGGAGAAACTTCGAGGTGATTGGGGAGGGAGTGTGATGACTAGATGAGGAAACTGACACATTCTTTCTGAATTTTATTTTCTTTATGAATGGGGAGAGATTTCATTTCAATGGTGTTTTATTTATTTTTTAATTTAAATTCATTTAGCCGACATATAGTACATCATTAATGTGAGATGTAGAATTCAGTAATTCATCAGCTGCATATAACAACCAGTGCTCATCCCATCACATGGGCTCCTTAATGCCCGTCCCCTAGTTACCTCATCCACCACCCACCTCCCCTCTAGCTACCTTTGGTTTGTTTCCTATAGTTACCAATTATTTCTTATGGTTTGTCTCCCTGTCTGATTTTTTCCCATTCAGTTTCACTCCCTTCCCCTGTGATCCTCTGTTTTGTTTCTTATATTCCACATATGAGTGAAGCTATATGATAATTGTTTTTCTCTGATTGACTTATTTTGCTTATATTTTGCTTATAATACCTTCTGGTTCCATCCACATCATTGTAAATGGTAAGATTTCAGCCTCACTGATGGCTGAGTAATAATAGTCCATTGTATGTGTGTGTATAAAGAAGATGTGGCATATACCACAGTCATCCGTCTGGTATATATCCATTCATGTGTTGATGGACATTTGGGCTCTTTCCATAGTTTGGTTATTGTGGATATTGCTGCTATAAACATTGGGGTGCATGTGCCCATTGGGATCAGATCACTACATTTCTATCTTCGGGGTGCAATTGGTGTCCTTTAGGTGTATACCAGGTACCCCTTGTATAGTCTCTGACCTGAGTATAGTAACAAGTCTTCTCTTTGATTTTCCTTACCAGATAGGAAGCAGATATTGGGTCTTAAATATATATATATATGTATATATTTTTTCATATATATATATATGGGGGGTGGGGAGGAAGTCAGTCCTTAACTCTAGCCTGGCCCCAACAGTTGAGTACATATATTGTGTCTGTAACACCAGGGGACTGAGGCACACACTGGGGCTATTACAAAGAGAAACCAGAGTGCTGGTTCATGTATTCCCCAGTATCCTCCACATTAAGTCAGCAGCTGGCTTTAGAGTCCCCCCAAACCAACAGATTGTTTTTGACCAGCTGGGTTCTTTGTTATGTGGTTGGTAAGAACTAATGAATCTGTAGGCCTCTGCCCTCCCATCAGAAAACATTCAAGAGAGAGTACTGATATTCCTTACTGTAAACCTCACCCATTGAGATTTCAAAAACCTGTCATTAAAGACCACCATTTTGGCCAAGCTGGAAAAAACAGGGAAGGTGTTTACCATCCTGCCTAAAACAACTAATAACTGAGATAAAAATATGTGAACCAACAGTTTTGAAGATAATGCGTATCAGTCAATGAATGTGATCAGAGATCACATTAGGCAGATCACATTGCTTGTTCCTCACAAGCAAAATGCACTCTGGTTGTTGCAAATAACTGCCTTGAGAGCTTCCAGCCCATTGTGCAGGGAGGAGGAGCCCAGAAAGATACCTTGAGCTGAGGTAGACTAGGCTAAGAGGCCTGGGAGAACAAGGCACCTGGAATTCTTAGGCCAGAGCGAAGGAGAGAAGAGAGCTGCACCAAGAAGAAACATCAGAGATGTGCAGAGGATTGTCCTCCAGTATTTAGCAGAGAACCGATGAGCGCAAACATAGAAGGAAACTAACAGTTTCAGGCTGGAAAAAGACCCATGTGAAGGAATGAGAAGAGACAGTACCTGCAGTTGACACCTGGCCAGGAATTGGGCCCCCTTCCACCAGCCACACTGGAAGAACCTTCAATCAGAAGAATCTTACCTCAGAAATGGAGATGATTAGCCATAGACTACATATTGCTCTTCTCTCACCTAGAAAATAATAAACTAATGCTCACAAGGATCAAACTGTTTCCAGCTAAGTTAATTGCATCCTAGAACAAAGTTCAAGAGTATTTATAGGGATATGAAGATATCTAGCACCTCAAAGGTAAAACTCACAAAACCTGGAATCCAATAAAAAAAAAAATCCTCTTATTAGTAACTGAGACAAGCCTGGGTGGCTCAGTGGGTTAAGCCGCTGCCTTCGGCTCAGGTCATGATCCCAGGGTTCTGGGATCGAGTCCCACATCGGGCTCCTTGCTCAGCAGGGAGCCTGCTTCTCCCTCTGCCTCTCTGTCTGCCTGTGCTCACTCGCTCTCTCTCCCTCTGTCTCTGACAAATAAATAAATAAAATCTTTATAAAAAAAAAAAAAAAAAAAGAAACAAAAAGAAAACTGATGCTCAAGGACATCATACCTCTGAGATGGATTTCTTCTGCTTTATCATTTCAGTCACTTAGCCTACTTGATATTTAAGCAACTGTCAGACTCTAGACCGGTTGTGGGAGTGACTGGCCTTGGCTTGTCCTGTTTGTCCTCCACACTTAGCTAGTAACAGCCCTTAGAGGCAACTGAAAGAGTTAGCTTTGCAAAGAGACCTATTTTCACCTCTACTGAATCATATTTTTTAAAAAATGTCTAGGTAGTGTTACATGAAAGTGTTTGAGGTTCTTAGCTAATCTCACTCTTGAAGTCTTCTTTAGGACATTAAGACCAAAAAAACACAACCTCAACAAAACACATGTTCTGCATTAGTAGTAAAAGAACTCCTGTCAAGGGCACCTGGGTGGCTTAGTCAGTTAAACATCTGCCTTCAGCTCAGGTCATAATCAAAGTCTTTGGGCCAAGTCCTGCATCAGTTTCCCTGCTCAGTGGGGAGCCTGCTTCTCCCCTCCCCCTGTTCCACCCCTATGTCTCTCATGAATAAATAAACAGAATCTCCTGTAATGTGCTCCGGAACACTACACCTACCCTCATTGTTCTATAAGATGATTATTTTTGATGAGAATAATTGTCATGTCTTGGTTTAAAACAAAATATAAAATTTGGGCCTCCACTGTAACAAGATTTCAGAAAGTTAATTTGGGAACTTCTCGGTGTTTAGATCAGAGATTTCAGACTTTAAATGACTTTGGTGTCTTTTTTTGGTTTATGTTGTTGCTGTTCCTGTTTTTTCCCTCACTACTCCATTCCATCTCCCTGTGAGTTCTGTTTCAGACCGTTTCCTAGTTGTTTCCTAGTTCTGCCTGTCAGACGTGATAAAAGCACTAACAAGGAACCTCCCTGCCCTTTATGTCCTCTTAAATTCCTTTCGAAAGAAGGTCTTTTGATTCTAGAAATGGCTCTGGTCACTTGTTTCGCTGCTTGATTCTCAGGAACCATTTCAATAATGGAGGTAGCTAAGTTTTTACACAGCAACTAAGAGGCACCGGGGATGGGTGGCTGATGGATTCAGGTCTTATTTCAGCCAGGTTAAAAAAAAAAAAAAAAAAAAAAAAAAAAAGAAAGAAAAGTTGCCTGCAGGCAGGGGGAGTCCTTTGTCTTCCATGACCTAGCTAGCTCATATATTCAACCCAGATGGTGAGGTCGGGAAAAATATATCAAGATAGGAGCCAGCGTACAAACTCACCTTATAGAAACTGCCTGTGATAACTAAAAACACACAAAAAAGGGGGAAATAATGCATCAGTGCTGAAATGACGAAAAGATGCCAACCACTTATCAGGATCCTTGAGAAATCTTAGTCTGCCCATCAGTATGTTTAAGGAGTTGTAAAGGGTCAGTTCATAACTCATCCCCAATAAAATGGTACAGAATTCTAGGAAACACATAGTTTTGGAGAAGACCACAGCACTGTTGTCGAGGATCCAGGTGTGGAGGTAAGGGATGCCATGGGAATTTCACTGCAAGCTAATTTTAGCTTCACAGATAAGGACTTTCAAGGGTTATGACACAGACACTGGAAACACAACATTAGCTATGCTAAATAGGAAGTGTGTGAGCAATAGGATGTTTACCTTGAAAATTCAGGAATTAGTGGTTATATCTAAACAGGCTGAAGAAAAAGACTGCATGCCATTAGTCCATATCTGAAGACAGGGCCAGATACAAAGAGATAATCAGATACAGATCAATAGATATAAAAGTGAAACAGAGAAAAACATGTAGAAAATGGTCTCCCTCACAGGACATTCCACTGCCTTGCTTCCCATGATCTTAAGCCTTTTAATTATTTGAAGTTATTCAGACTAGATTATCTGACACTCTAGATTAATAGTGAAGAGAATTCCAAACATACCTAGATACCTGCACACTATTTGTAAATAAAGATTAGGTAAAAGAAGCCTATCTTTATTAGGAATGAAAATGGAAATAGAAATACAGAGATTTTTTTCCTCAAAGATTCTGCAAGAGGAGAATTTCAAAATTTACATAAATTGTGAAGATTCCACCACATACTTTTGAACAAATAGCAGGCATAGAAAATTCCGCACTTACTAAAGATAAAATGAAAATAGAAAAACATGGGGGTTTTTGAGAAATTTTGTATCATAAAGACAAGTTAGAAGAAGAACCTATTTGAAAATTTTTATTACAAGCAAGGAAAGCTTTAGATAGAATCTGCTACGAGTGTTCCTGTGAATGGAAGAAAACATTTAGAAAAAGAAAAGCAACAGATTTTAGTGAATTAAAGATAGGGTAGTGCTGAGGAAAAATAAGGAGGAAATGGAAAACCAGAACTCGCAATTAGTGGAATTAAAAATAACGTTAGATGTTGTAAGGCGTGAAATAGATTTTGTTGAAAATTGAATCAGTGAGGTGTATAGCAGATTGTAAGCCTCCTTCTTAAAAAGAAAGAAAGGATAAACAGGATAAAGGGGGGAAAAAGAGATAAAAGTGATTGAAGACATCAGATAATGGAGCTCAGGGCATGAGGATGGGAGGTGAGAAGGAGAGAAGAATCCCAGTCAGGCCCCATGCCTAGAGCTAGCTGAGGCAGGGCTCAGTCTCAGGACCCTGAGATCTGACCTGAGCCGGAAATCAAGTGTCAGAAGCCCAACCAACTGAGATGTGGAGGACATTAAATGAAGACCTAACGTGAGGATAATTTGATTTCCCTGAACAAGTGAACAAAAGACATTGAGCCAGTGATGTCATTCTCACTTTTTTAAACAAACAAACAAAAATATTGCATTGCAGTGTCTTAAACCAGCTGGTAAAAAGGTTCACTCTATCAGGTAAGGTTGATAAAAGTTGATGATAATTCTGCACATAACAAAGGTTTGGAATTTTGTGAGACCTGTAAGGATCCAGGGAAAACAGTATTAATGAAGGGGAAAAATAGCAAATTGGTCTCGGACTTAAAATAGTAGATACCTGGGGAAAAAAACAAATAACTAACGTGCATGGCGGCTATTTTTGTGACCTATCTCCTTCAACTCTATGTCATAGCAGGTGGTTCTTCATTTATGAAGGCCATGAAAATACAGGTTCAGCTCTATAAGGCCCAAAGTATAAGTCCTTCCACATATTCTATATGGGAAAAAAAATAGATATTTTAATCAACTGAGGAACAAATTAAAGAATTAAAAAGCAAGTCACAATATGAGAAGTAATAGTGGGAACTATTTGAGAATGGAATTCATTCTAAATAGTGTAAATAGGAATAGAAAAGATGCAGATATTAAGAGAATGTATAGAATGTAGCAGAAAAACAATGACCATAGTAAAAGGAAATGAAAATCATGCTTTAAAAAAGTGTTGGAGAAAGAAAGGGAAAAGTTAAGTGTGTTACTCAGCCTTACATAGAAAAAAAAAATTAAAAAAAAATTGATATATAGAAAATTGTTTAAATTGTGTTTTCTAAAAACTGAAAATTAACTGCTAATGAAAATAACATACCTTTCCAGTTGGAAAAGCAAAAGCAAATTATAAAAGGAACCAACTGGAAAATAAAGTTAAAAACATAAAACAATCAGAAATAAGATCCACTATGCCTGACATAACAGTTATAAATTACATAAAGTTAATTGAATAAAATGTATAGATTTGGTTACCAAACCAAAGCAGTACTCTATACTATCAACAAGTGATAGACTTAAAACACAGTGCCTCAGAACAAGTAAAGTAGAATGGACAAGGTATCCAATGCAAGTGAACCTTTTTAAAATTTTTTATTTTATTTTAAAAAATTTTTTAATTTTTTTATAAACATACAATGTATTTTTAGCCCCAGGGGTACAGGTCTGTGAATCACCAGGTTTACACACTTCACAGCACTCACCATAGCACATACCCTCCCCAATGTCCATAACCCCACCATTCTCTTCCTACCTCCCTTCCCCCAGCAACCCTCAGTTTGTTTTGTGAGATTAAGAGTCTCTTATGGTTTGTCTCCCTCCCAATCCCATCTTGTTTCATTTATTCTTTTCCTGTCCCCCAAACCCCCCACATTGCATCTCCACTTCCTCATATCAGGGAGATCATATGATAGTTGTCTTTCTCTGATTGACTTATTTTGGTAAGAATAATACCCTCTAGTTCCATCAACATCATTGCAAATGGCAAGATTTCATTTCTTTTGATGGCTGCATAGTATTCCATTGTACACCACCTCTTCTTTATCCATTCATCTGTTCATCTTCATCTGTTGATGGACATCTAGGTTCTTTCCATAGTTTGGCTATTGTGGACATTGCTGCTATAAATATTCGGGTGCACGTGCCCTTTTGGATCACTACGTTTTTATCTTTAGGGTAAATGCCCATTAGTGCAATTGCTGGGTCATAGGGTAGCTCTATTTTCAACTTTTTGAGGAACCTCCATGCTGCTTTCCAGAGTGGTTGCACCAGTTTTCATTCCCACCAACAGCGTAGGAGGGTTCCCCTTTCTCTGCATCCTCGCCAGCATCTGTCATTTCGTGACTTGTTAATTTTAGCCATTCTAACTGGTGTGAGGTAGTATCTCATTGTGGTTTTGATTTGTATTTCCCTGATGCTGAGTGATGTGGAGCACTTTTTCATGTGTCTGTTGCCCATCTGGATGTTACATGAAGCAATTTTAAAAAGACCTTGCAGTGGAAAAGCCTGAGATGCTCTTGTTCTCTGAGATGACAATGTTTGCCATTTCACTTGTTTCTAAGGGTGGGGTGGGATGTATTGTAAATACTTTAAATTGTTAAAGTCCCCCTGGACAGACAGTTTGGCAGTGTGCATCAAAAAAAGTCTTTAGGGACGCCTGGGTGGCTCAGTTGGTTAAGCAGCCGCCTTCAGTTCAGGTCATGATCCCAGCATCCTGGGATCGAGTCCCATATCGGGCTCCTTGCTTGGCAGGGAGCCTGCTTCTCCCTCTGCCTCTCTGTCTGCCTGTGCAGAAGAATCCCCGTCAGGCCCCATGCCTAGAGCTAGCTGAGGCAGGGCTCAGTCTCAGGACCCTGAGATCTGACCTGAGCCGGAAATCAAGTGTCAGAAGCCCAACCAACTGAGATGTGGAGGACATTAAATGAAGACCTAACGTGAGGATAATTTGATTTCCCTGAACAAGTGAACAAAAGACATTGAGCCAGTGATGTCATTCTCACTTTTTTAAGTGAGAGCCACCCAGGTGCCCCTAAAAAGTCAATTTTTAAAAATCTACCTCTAAGGAAATTATCCAAGGGAAATGACAGGAGCATATACACTAATACATGTACTCATTCACAAGAGTATTAAGATCTCTGTTTTACGGGGCGCCTGGGTGGCTCAGTGGGTTAAGCCGCTGCCTTCGGCTCAGGTCATGATCTCAGGGTCCTGGGATCGAGTCCCGCATCGGGCTCTCTGCTCAGCAGGGAGCCTGCTTCCTCCTCTCTCTCTCTGCCTGCCTCTCTGCCTGCTTGTGATCTCTCTCTGTCAAAAAAAAAAAAAAAAAAAAAATCTCTGTCTTACAATAAACAGACCAGTTGAATAAAGGTTTAAATGCAATAGTTAATTAAGAAAAAAAAAATGCAACAGTTAAACCCTCCTCCCCAAATACTAGAGAAAGGTAAGAGAGAATCTTTAGATAATGTTTTGTTGGGGTCTGTTATCAAAGGAATGAGACTGAGACAAAGTGGAAGTTATGCAAAGCTTTATTCTATGCCAAGCATTAGAAGTCTGACTGGCCCCGGGAATGAGACTGAGACAAAGTGAAAGTTATGCAGAGTTTTATTCTTTGTGAAGCATTAGAAGTCAGACTGACCTGCCAGGGCCGCTTCCGAAGAGAGTGACCCCATCCCAATCTCACAGGCTGGTTTTATAGGGCATAACCACAGACCTCAAGGTACATGGCTTCTATTGTTAGGGCGTTTACTCCCGGAATCGATACCCAGAATCGGTATCAGGAACTACTGGGGCGTTTACTCTCAGAATGAAGTCCGTGGATGTAAACAATAATATGGCTTCCTAGGCAATATGGAGTCGCAGGCTAAGCAGGCCCTAATAGTTAAATAGATTTTAACATTAAATTGGCCCTAACAGTTTAAGGGTGAGAAATAAGTACTGGTCAAGAAAAGACTCTCAGCCTTTAAGGCCTTTCCCTGTTGGTTTTGCCTGGGACTCTGCCTCCGTATCTCCTTCAAAGTAGCTCATTCCCACCTCACTCCAAACCCTGCTGAAGGTCACCTTCCCTGACAACCTTCCTAAAGCCCGGCCCCTCCCCTCCCCTGTGGAACCCTGCAGTGCAACATCATATCACCCTCTTTTCTTTCAGTAAATTAGGCTTGTCTCCACGTGCATTTTTAATACATATTTATTTGTTGCTCTCCCACTAGAATATAAATTCAAGAGCACAGGGATATTTTTATTCTTGATTATACACCCAGAGCCCAGAACAGTCTCCTGAATACTTGTTGTATGAATGAATGCATCGAGTAATGGAACACAATATTAAATAGTGGTTAAAAATGATGATACAGCCGCATATTTACTCATAGAAAAATTATTGCAATAAGAGGTGTACAGAAACAGATAAAACCCATTTTTGTAAAGCCAACACATATTTGTATGTGTCAAAATGTGAAAAAGCAGTGGGACTATTTTGTTTTCCATTTGCTTGTTCTATTTTCTACAAAGGTATGTGCAACTTTGGGGACCAGAAAGAAAAAATTTCAAAAATAGCTGTGGAATGACTTATTAGGGTTTCTCTGCCTCTGTATTCTGTTACATAAAAAAACAAAACAAAACAAAACTCCAAAAAACACAATCTGCCGTTTTTATGAAAGTTGTTATTAAACTGTGAGGGTCTGTGATCGGATGGGTTATTTTATTTCATGTTCTGAAGACTACCAAAGCTAGTCTTCCAATATTTAAGCGTACCTTTGTAACCTCAGCTAAAACCATTCTGGTGGGAAGACCGTGGGTAGCATCAGGCTGGACAGGCAGTAGTGAAGGTCACTGTCTTGACAAAAAGGGAGACACAGGAGTGTAACCTATGAGACAGCTAAGTTTGTGATTAGGAGAAAGGGGGTATATGTCTCGATGAGCAGAGATTGGGATTGTAAACCAAAGAGAGCAATGAGGTTGGCAGAAGAAAATCTGAGAAGGGAGACACAGATCCAACTATGGAGAAGGTGAAAGGGTTCTGAGGGGGTTTTGGAATATATGTGAGGTTCATTAGAGTGAAGTCCAGAGCCCACGACCAAGAAAGAATTCTTAAGACGTCTTTGGTGCAACATGGTGCTATATTAAAGCTCGGGGACAGGAGCCCTGGGCAGAAACAGTTGCTGCGCTGGGGTTGTGAGAGGTGGCCGATGATATATACTGTGGGGTTGGGGGAGGTAAGGAAACGGGAGGTTTTGAGAAATAACTTTGCTACATTAAAGAAGACTCACAGGATACCAGAGGCCTTGCTATTGTCAAGTAAAAGTTGTTTACCCCTCTAGTAAGACATTAACAGTGAGATGGTTAGGAGCTTCCTGGAGGAATGTTACATTCCTCCTATCATAGGTCCTTACCAATGGGCTGCAGGTGTAAAAGAAATTCAATTTTATGTACATTTCTTTCAGCCTCAGCCCCCTCAATTTTAAGAAGGGTGATGTTAGAGCTTCAGGAAACTGAGTTATGGGTCTCTGGAAGTTAGGCTATTGATAAGAAAGACTCTTCCTTGTAAATCATTAGGACGTTTGTAAACTGAGGGAGACTCAGCTCTACAAGTGAACTATTTGTTTTTCCTTTCAGGCAGCCAGGTGTGCCTGAGGAATGTCACATATATCCCCCGGGTGTGGGGGGTGGTGGTTGTGGGCATCAGCTTCCGCTTTGTCCTTAAGGGACACCTTTATGAAGGGCCCTGCTACTTAAAGAAGTTCTTTAAGTTCTTTAAGGGCGGTTTTTTCTTTTAATTTTTTTTTTAAAAGCGGTGTTTTTAATTACAAAAGTAACACATGTTCACTGTTAAAAAAAAAACAAAAAAAACTTGGGCAATGAGAAGGAGATGTTGTGAAAGGTTAAACACTGCCCTGACTGCGGGGGGGGGGGGGGGGGGGCTTCTGCTCCAACCCCCTCTTTATCGTTGCTTTCCAGAATCAACCACTTTGTTTTCTACTTTATCTTAACCTAATTTACTATGAATTACAAGTACTTATGCCCCCACCTATCAGTCCCCTCACCTAGTAATCTCATTTAGTTAATACTAACCAGGATACTCCACACCTGAGTTTCAGACAATTGTTTTGTTAACAGACATTTTCCATATGAAAACATAAAGATCCTAAGATCAATTACTCTATTGAGTAGATGTTCTAAATATATGTTTAAAGCAAATACCTAGTGTTTCCTGGGTCAAATGGTATGTAAACTTATTTTTATTGTTATCAAGATTCTCTCCAAACAATTATAATTTATTCTTCATGCAGCAGTATGTTGAAGTGCTCATTTCTTCTACCATACCTGCAGTAGATTTTATTGCTTTTCTAAGCCTTTTCTGATCTTTTAGGTGAAAACCAGTATCTTCCTTTTACAATTCCCATTCCTTTGATTATGAGTAAGATGAGCATTTTTTAATAGACTTTTTGGCTATTGTTTCTTTTCCTGTGAACTCTCTTTTCACATTATTGGCTCCTAATTTTTTTTTTTGGTGCTGTTAATCTCTTTTATTGATTTGTAAAAGCTATGTGCATATTAAAGAAATAAGTAACCTATCCTATGTACCTCCATGTTTTTCCCCCACCTGTCGTTTGCCTTTTGACTTTTTTTTTTTTTTTTTGGTAAAGTTGTAAATTTTGAAGGAATCAAATTTATATTGACAAATTTATATTGACATTTTAATAGTCTCAAAATTTCTATGATCTTCACAGCATTTTATATTATTTTTGTACTCTCTCAAGATTACTAGCTAGTTTGAAGACTTATACTCTTGGGACTGGGAACAAAATAAGACAGCAGAGTTGCAACTTAAACCTAATCTATGTCTAAATGTGGGACTCCTACCTTTCTGGGAGACTCCAAAGTGGTCCCACTGATGAGGGAGCAGGAGGCTGGCTGAGAACAGAGCAAAGGCTGGAGCCTTGCACCCCCTCTCCACCTGCTCCCCTCCGTAATATGTGAGGCATTCCTCAGGCACCCCTGACTGCCATAAAACGATAAATAGTTAACTTGCAGAGATCACAATCCTGCAGAACAGGAATCTCCCTTGCTCTACAGATGTCCTAGAGATCTAAACAGGGAGGTTACCTTATCAATACCACAAATTTCCAGAGGCAAATAACTCTCAGTTCCTGAAGCCCTAATGTCTCCCTCCCCACCATAAACTGGAGGAGGCTGAGGTAGAAGGGAATGTGAATGATAGCAGGATCATAATACCCCACCAAGAACCTCCCAACTATCTTGATGTTAATGCCTGACCTAAAGATGACATTGATCAGGCCATAAGGGCAAGGCCTCCCCCTGGCACCTTGTAGGCCCTCTTTAACATATGAAAACTCTGTTGAAACCTCCCTTCCCTTCACAACCCACCAATGGCAAGGTACATAACCTGCCATCCCTCTCAACCCGGGACAGCAGCTCTTCCTGCCCACGGGTCCTGTCCCCATGCTTTAATAAACAACCATTTTGCATCAAAGATGTCTCAAGAATTCTTTCTTGGTCATCGGCTCCAGACCTCAGCCCACCGAACCTCACCTAGGTTCTAGAACTTCATCACCACCTTGAAGGTCTGAGCTTTACCTCATGGAAAAAAACACAAGGGAACTTTAGGCCAATAAGTTTGGCCCAGTAATAAGCCTTGATTTCCAGAAGGGATGAGCACAGTGACCCTAGGACTCACTTCTGGACTTGAAGACAGGAGACTTAAAAACAAATGTTAAAATTCTGTTTCTACTGTAGCCCACTGGAATGGAAGGCAGTACTGCTTGGGTATGAGTTCCTCTAATAGAAGGTAGTGTAAATGGTGTTTAAAAAATGAAAAAAGAAAGAAGCATTCTCTTATTCTGAGAACACTGCACAGTCCAGATACCCATCAAGGGTTTCAGAATATCAGCTTTGTCAGTGAGTTCTGCAACACTTACAGAGAGCTCAGCACTTGACGAGGCAGCTGTTGTCAACAGAAGCAACCCTGCTCCGTGGAGGAGCCGTGTGACAGGTTTCCATCTGGTGAGAGCACCACAGTTTACACTGCTGCTGGCAGGGGCTTGATAAGCTGGTGGGTGAGTGAGGGGAATGTAGAGTGAAGGAAAGGAAACTGAGTAACACGGAGGCAGCTACCATGATTCCATCTACATGGAAAAGTGGTTGAATGAGTATCCCGTGGGACAGGAAAGCTTGAGAAGACAAAATTGACTTGTTTGAGATAAAACTCCAAAAATTTAAGTTGTTAGGCTGTGCTGGCCCATGTGAGAACAAGTCATTGAGAAAGGAGCTGAACAGAATGTTATGCCCAAATAAAGGGTCTGTGATTAAAGGAGCGAGACTGATACAAAGCGAAGATCAAGCAAAGCTTTATTTCATCCCAAGCATCAAGAATCTAACCGAATGTTCAGGGCCGCACCTCTTACAAGAGAGGGCGACCTTTCTCTGTTTCACGGACTAGTTTTTAAGGGCAAAGGCCATGTGGTTGGGCCTGGCCAGGCACAGGTGGCCAATGAGATTGTAACACACACAGGAAACTCCACAGTGATGCTAGGTGACCAATTGAATTAGAATTTACCCTAGTAGACGTTAGAACCTGCCTGTTACACCTTGATTAGGATTGGCACCAAAAAGGCTCCCAAAGGGCAGGGCCCATTCTCCTTGGTAGCTAGGGAGACAGTATGCAACCCCCCACTGATCGGATGTCTCCATCTGGTCTGAGCCATCCTTGTATCTGTGTTTTGTTACCTGAGGCTTGCTTTGGGGACTTGTTTTTAAGTGAATCCCCTGGGGGAAGGGAAGCAGGGACAGTTTAACTTTAATGAAAGCCTCTTGCTAAATAGGTCCTTACACAGAATCCTAAGACAACTTCTACACAAGTGGCTGAGCTGGCAGATGATAGAGGGGTAGCTGTAGTGTTAGAAAAATAATACCCAACTGAGCAAGTTTGACGATCTGATTGGCTTTGTTAAGTGATTCTTAAATTGGACAGTATCATAACTAGCAAGTAAAGGAGCACTCTGAGGAGTTGTACAAAATGGAAGGTTTTTAATAAGGAGGAGGTGGGGCAAGAAAGTTATTAGCTGAAGAAAAGATGGATCCAGGCCAGGTCCTCTTCCCTTAGGGAGAAAGGCAGGGACTTTCCTTAGTTGGATTATTCCATCATCCTTTAAGGGATGGAGAGGACCCAAGTGACAGACCACCTCATTGAGAGTGATCTGAGAATTCATGATTGACAGGTTAAGACATTTCTGAGGGAGGCTGAACCTGCAGTTAACTTAGACACTAAGCCCCAGTTTGGTGACTTGGCCTAAGTGACAACATTTTGGGTCTCTGGCTTTCTTTTTAACAGGCACCATCAAGAATTACCACTGTTGGATAAGACTGAAGTTATTTAAAGCATGATCACTATTGTCATACCTTTTTGTCTGGTTGCAATTTTTTGGAATAGAGCATTAATCAAGAACTCACTGAAAATTAAAGCTAACAAATGCTTACTTGGGCTGTTAGAATTTTAACTTGGGAGATGTAGATTCAGGTAGAAACCTGACTAGTGGTGAGAAAGACAGGTAGGTATGTGCGTGTGTGTGTGTGTGTGTGTGTGTGTGTGTGTACAGAATTACATAGGCAGAAAGCTACAAGTGTGGTTCTCATTTAGGTCCTCTAGGCAAAACAGGGATTGAAACCCAGGGATTGGTTGAGTTCATATGCAAATGAGGAACTGAAACTTGTAAAATTGCATTGATTGCTTCTGAAGTGAATAATGCCAGTGATTCAGGTGTCCTGGTGAGGAGGAAGTTAAGTGCTGGCTGAGGGCTTCCAGCTGATGGAAAGTTATATATAAAAAAAAAAAAATAAGATCATAGTTTCTCCAGTGAGGGCAGACATGAATTCCTTCTTCCTTATGGCCTTACAACCCTTTTTTGAAAAAAGACTCTTAACTAGGTTTGCTTGCTCACTTCTTTTGAAGTCTTCTTTTACTTTAGCGTGAGGGTGTTGGTGACACTGGGCTGACTCCCATTCTTGGAAGGTAATAGAGTAATGGCCAGTGAGCCAGGTAGGACAGGAGCCATCAACCATCTTTATCTACACTCAGTAGTAGCTCTTGTGGGACAACACATGGAGAGCTTGTGTTTGAAGGCATTTGGATCTCTTAGAGGATCTATACTGTCAGCCTCCCACCTGAGATCTAGCATGCATAAAGCAAGCTGCTTTGAGCAGATGGTACAGACTCAGATAAAAGAGAATGAGAAGTCACAGTAAGCAGTTTTAGGTGCCCCTCATTAGATTATAAACTACCTGAGACCAAACTGTCACACCTTCACCTTCCCCATGCCCCTTATATTGTGTCTGGTATAGTGTAAGCTTTCATCAAACATTTGATGAACTGATGGCAGAATTAATTCATGCCAGATAACACTGAATCCTAGGATGCCCTGCCTGAAAACAAAGCCCTTTGGCAACAATGTCTGTCATTGTAAAGAACCAGGGTATGGCCACTTTCCAATCTCAGTTCCTGTTTTACTATCAATAAAGACAGGAGGGGGGTGGGTGATGACTGGAAAATGTCACTAAGAGTCTGTGGAATTAATTCTTCACTATAATGGCAATGATAATAGGAGGATACGCTCTGGTTGAATTTTCCATAATCACAAATCTGTTATTTTTGTGATTTGATAGAATCAAAGAAATTTATAGGCCCTCTATGATGAACATAGAAGCAAAAATCCTCAATGTAATATTAGAAAACCACATACAACAATAGATTAAATAGATTATTGACCAGGATCATGTGGGATTTATTCCCACAATGCAAGGGTGGTTCAGTATTTGCAAATCAACCAATGTCACATACCACCACATCAATAAAACAAAAGCTAAAAATCACATAATCATCTCAAAAGATGCAGAAAAAGGCATTTGACAGGATTCAACATCCATTCATGAAAAAACCCCAATAAAATAGAGGTATAGGGAACATACTTTAACACAATTAAGACTATATAAAAAAAACCTAAAGAATGAGACTGTGCTGTTGGGCACAGCATGCATGGACTGAGAGGGTATAATGCTAAGTGCAATAAGTCTGTCAAAGACAAATATCATATGATTCAATCATAAATGGAGTCTTACAAAATAAAACCAAAATCCAAAAAGCAGAATCAGACCTAAAAGTAGAAGTAACTGGGTCACCTGGGTGGCTCAGTTGGTTAAGCATCTGTCGTTGACCCAGGTCATGATCCCAGGGTGGTGGGATCGAGCCCCCATCAAGCTCCCTGTTCAGTGGGGAGCCTACTTCTGCCTCTCCCTCTGCAGCGCCCCCTGCTTGGGCATGCTCGCTCTCTCTGTGTCAAATAAATAAATAAAATATAAAAAAAAAATAAAATAGAACAAACTGATGGCTGCCATAGGGGAAGGAGAGGGGGGTTTGGGAAAAATGAAGGGAAATGAAAGATAGAGGTTTCCAATTATGGAATGAATAAATCATGGGAATAAAAGGCATAACATAAAGAATACAGTCAATGATATTTTATTTTCATGTTTTTTGGATTTTTTAAATTTTGTAACATATTTTAATAAAAAGTACCATTATAAACTTTACCCCACATAAAAGGTCATAGCACCCTCCAGTCAATGATATTTTAATGGGAACGATTTTAATAGCAATGTAACAGGACAGATGGTAGCTAAGCTTGCAGTGAATGTGTAAAATGTATAGCATAATGTTTAAAATGTATAAATTTGTTAAGCCACTGATTTATATACCTGAAACTAATGTAACATTGTGGGTCAGTTATATTCAAATAAAAAAAATTCATAGATAAGGACTCAAAGGAAATTAAAGCAACATGTGGCTTAGTTGTTTCATGTGCCAGTTACTGAGTCAAAACCTGGATTCAATGCTTGGCTCCACTTTCGACTGTTTGGATAACATGCCTTAATTTTTCTTTGTCTAAGCTTTCTGACTGGTACTGTTGGAGATAAATGTAGAGCAGTTTGGGACATAGCCTTGCAAATACTAAAGATTTTATAGGTATTAGCTGCTTAAAAAACCTGGATTGCTTGAAGTATATTGTTTTTTCTTTTTTTAAAGATTTATTTATTTTAGAAAGTATACATGCACATACGTGAATAAGGGGAGGGGAAGAGGGAGAGAATCTTCAAGTTGACTCCCTGCTGAGTGCAGAGCCTGATGCAGGGATTGGACTCAGGACCTATGAGATCATGACCTGAGCCTAAAACAAGAGTCTGACACTTAATGGTCTGAGCCACCCAGATCCCTTCCCGCCCCACCTTTTTTTGTTTGTTTGTTTGTTTTTTAATAAGGAAATAAAATGGTGGATTGGTGTTCTCTCTCAAAATTTTTCTTTGAAGCAGGAATGAAAAAGAAAATGCAACCAGGACTTTGCCAGCATGAATGATGCTATTTCTGCTGTGATTTTGTTCATGAAGCAGCATTCTCTCTCAAATCCAGTGACCAGGGTTTAATAGGTGGTAAAAGGTCAAGGTGTAGAGTTACTATCTTTAGGAAATAAAAATAGAGGATGCCCAAGTGAAGTTGAATAACAATGAATACTTTTTTTTCCATATAAGTGGGTTCCATGAAATATTTGGAACATGCTTATATTAAAATAATTGTTGCTTATTTGGAAAACAAATGTAAGCCTTCTGTGGTCTGTCTGGCAACACTAGCATGTGTGGTGCTAAAGAATCCTCTTTGCAGGGTGATGTCTTTGCAGGACAATGAGGCAAGTGTGTCTTTGGGAGGCTGACCTAATAGAATCTTACTTTTTTCCATTCTGAAACATACTTTACTCATCTCTGCCTACACTCTAAATTTTAAAAAAATTGTAAATGTTTAAAATACAATATATTAAATTTTGTGGTTAAGGTGGGTTAGACGTAGAACTCTATTTTGATTTCTGGCAAATGGTAATATTTGGTATGAAGAAGGGGTGTCTGGGGTGGCTCAGTGGGGTAAGCCTCTGCCTTCAGCTCAGGTCATGATCCCAGGGTCCTGGGATTGAGCCCCACATCAGGTGCTCTGCTCAGCAAGGAGCCTTTTCCCTGTCTCTCTCTGCCTGTCTCTCTGCCTATTTGTGATCTCTGTCAAATAAATAAATAAAATCTTAAAAAAAAATGTCTTGAGCAAATAAGTGGTTTATTCCCTATAATTTACTAAACATTTAAGTGTGGATGAAAGGAAACTCATCTTTTACATAATTTGTGGTGTTGTTCTGCATTGTTTAATATGATTTTGTACAATCATGGTGTTCAGAATCCTCAAACTCCCTAGAAATAGTCATGGAAGTTTGTTTTTATTTGTCTAAAAAGGGGCTATTATCTCTTAATGAAAGAAAGCCAGCACTCCAGAGAGATAGCCTTGTTAAAGAAAAACTGTTGACTACCTGTCCATGGTCGTGTCATTTGGTATTCTGCTGACAATTTTTTAAAGAAATTTGGGTCAGAGTAGCAATAGGCCGTATAAAGATCACATGTTTTTATATTCCCATAGAGTTTAACATAGAGAGTTATCAGAGAGGAAGGGGAAAAAAAAAAAACTTAACAAAAGTTTGTTTCAATGCTTCCACCTCTGAGTTCAAGAGACTTATGAAAATGTGTCTTTTATTGAGGCAAGGGGGCTTCTCAGATGTTCTGATCTCCGGGTCCTTCCTTGGTCTTTAGACCTTGGGTCAGCCAAGTTTCCAGTAAATGAACGTTTCTTCATCAGGGAAGACCTGTGTTTGTGTCAGAAGACGGATGATACCTTTGTAAGTTAAAGGGAATAATTCAGTTCTTCTTTCTACTTGGGCTTATTTCTGAAATCTAGCACAACACCCACAAGATGGAGAAAATAGAGTGGCTGAGAGAGAAAAGTACAGCTTTGTTACAAGGTTGATGAGCTTGCTTGGGCGTGGTATGGAAAGGGAGAACCTCTGAAATCCTCTGCCAGGACCCCAGACAAGGCAGAGCAGATGTTTAAAGGAAGCAAGCCAGACAAAGGACAAATAGGGGATTTGACCATTAAAATACCGTGCACTTTTCATAAGAAATGAAGCCTAAAACAAAACCAGAAATCGTAATTGACAGCTTTCCCTGCCTACCACATTTTGTTTCCTTAACAAAGTCTAGGGTTGCTGTGCTTAAGGGCATGTCAAAAAAAATTCTCTGTCACGCTGTCTATGATTGGTATCAGGTGTCATTTCATATTTTCGTGAGACTGGGATAGAAAGGGAAAGATGGATGTAGGTGATACACCTCTCTACTGTTATCATTTGGTACACATCTGTGGCACCAAAAAAACACCTTCTGGCTATGTTTTTCAGTTTTACAGGGCTTCTTGGAATGTCAGAGAATATAATAGACATAGCAAATTGAAATAAAACTATTATTTAAAACTCAAATGTGGGCTTGTTGGGATAATTCTTTTTCTCTCCCCCACCAACCCCGCCCTCAGAAATTTAGGGCAGGAAACAGGAAGGCAAGGCTCTGATGACAGGACAGTGAACTTGCAATTTGGCTTCTCCTTTAACATAAATACTGGCCAGTCTTATGCTATAGTAGCCTCCAGCCTGTTAGGGAAGGAGTGCTTCTTCCCACTCCTAATGTCTCCTCTCTGGTAGATGCAGCACCGCTAGCAATTCTGTCCTAGCCTGCTTCTACTTCCTCATTCAAGTTCTCTAGAGATCTGACAATTGCAGTGGGGGTTTGGGAAGGAGAAACTGGGCATGTGCGTTTCAGTTCCTCCTTTTCCCCCCATTCTCTTGGGACCAGATCTGCCCCGAGAGCACATCTGCCCTTGTCTATGTTGTCAGCTTAGCTGTAAAGGTTGGGAAGATCTAGAGTTACATCTTGAGAGGGAGAGTCTGTATGTTTTAGAAATTTAGTATAAGGACACTTACTTCCTTGTAGATACATGCTATCTTTTCTAATATCACTTTCGTGATAATAAGGGCGTTTTTCTACTTGCCTAATTATACCGCATCTTTCAATTGGTTTGGAGCCTCTGTAAGAGAGAAAGATTACTTATTGAACCCATTTGTGCTACATGCCCAGAAAGCATGCCCGCAGTGATGTGGGGTTCAGAAGATATTTAACAAGTTAAACAACTGGTTGGTGTATGTGGAAAGACTGCTAGACTTGGGAGTCTAAAACATAGAGCTGGTGAGAAGCATAGACGTTACCTTCTGAATCACATGATCAAAAATGACATGCAGGCATTTCCTGAAAGTAAACACTCACCTTCACAATATCCTTCACAGTAGACCGAACGATAAAAATAGCTAGTCTTTATGATAAGGTAGGCAATTATTAATATGTATTTTTTTTCCTGTTTAATCCTTATACCAGCCTATTAGCTGCTGTTTTTGTTCATATTACAGATGAGGAAATGGAAGCAGGATAAGAAACTTGTTCAGGGTCAAAAATAGCAACTGTTTATTAGGTGGTAAATGGTGGGCCAGGACCCACAGCGAGGTAAACTGGTTCTAGACCATTCTGTTTTACCATCCCTCATATGAACTGCATATCTGGAACTTACAGTTGACTATACTATTTTCTGTGGATCCCCCATTTTTTTTTTTCAAAAGCTATAGAAAGTGGTTCAGTTACAGCTCCAAACTGTAATGCTTGCTAAGTCCTTAGTTTTTCTTCCTGAATGTTCTTTGGCATCTTTTGTCAGTGTAAGAGCTGGAGAGCTTACTTCAGGAAAATCACAAGATAACTGAATTGAAAGGGAAAGAGTGGACCAAGTCAGGGATATTGTGGGGCAAGACAAGAAAACGGAATCAGAAAGATATCAAACCAGGAGCTGGGAACTGTGCATAGAACTGAGACAGAATTGAGAGAGAATCCTGCCCTTCCCAACTCCCCACCCCCCCATCCCCCAAGCAGAGAGGTCTATCACTGAGTCAGGTAGTGCAGTGAGAATCAACCCCCAGTGCTCTTTGGAAAGAAATGGCAACTACATTTTTTTTGTATAATGTTTTATCAGAACAGCTTCAGAAACAGATTGAAAAATATCTGGAGCAACAGCAGCATGGAGAAAGGATACCAGATTCTGTGGCATGTGTAGAATCTGTAGCAAAGAATTCATGGAAAACACAGCTGTCTTTTAGATGCATCTGACTAGAAAGCAAGCCTTGGAGATTTTCCTGCTGGGAAATTGCATGCCACTTGATGCTGAGAAAAAGTAGGCAAGTTGCAGTATGAACACTGAGATCTCTGGAGACCAGAACGTTGCATGATGAAGATGTAACATTGCAGGATTGGTGCTAGGAGTTTAGAAGTCTGGCTGATCTTGCATTGTTAAATATTTGGAACATGTAAAGTCTTAGGAAGAAATTCACAAGCCAGAAATTGTTTGATATTTAGGAAGGTGGCCAGAAAGATCACAAAGAAGTCCATCTCTGCTGTAAACCTTGCTTTATGAAAAGAAAGCAAAAAAAAAAAGGGGGGGGGTAGCTAACTGAAAAGCTAACAGTCCACTGGAAGGATGTACACAGATTTGTACCTCTCAAAGATATGATGTGGGTTTTATTTCTGCCATAGGGATGCTCATTATGGCTCAGGAAGATATTATAAATGCCTTTAAACCAAAATAGACTCAAGGATAGCACAAAAACAAAACAAAACAAAAAGATACTTCCTAAAAGATACATGTGGGAATAAACCCAATATGAACTTTCCTGTCTACGGAAATGATCTTTGTTGGAAGTGCTTATAGTGATGGTGACCTCATTGCTCTGAAGTGGAATGGAGTTAATCCCAGCATCACAAAAATTAAATCCAACTGCAACATATGAAGCCAAGCAGCTCTGGAAATCAGTTGAAGGGTCCATAGCTGAGTGTTTCATAGGCGTTTTTCTGAAAGACAGGTAGAAAGAAGAGTTTAGACTTGAATGATGGCAGATGATTAGTCTTTTGAGAAATAATGATTGAAAAATTAAGTGCTGTTTTTAAGGGGATCAAGTGAAAGGATGATATCCATATATCACAAATCACTGATGAGCCATAAATAATGTTGAACAAGAGCTCAGGTCTAACTTGGGCCAGGTCAGAGTTCAAATATCAGGTGCCTGAAGGAGTGAGGGCATTTTGAAGACTTGATCTAATGGTTCTCATCTTGCCCCTTAAAGAAACCTTGGCCCTGAAGGAGTGATTAGACAGATCCTGACAGAAAGGAACTCACATGGCTATCCTTTCCACTGGTAAAGTCACCTGAGATCCTTTTATGTTGGAGATAAGTGTTGGGCATGTGGTTGAAGCAGTGAGTGAGACAAGATTTCAGTTGTAGAAGAGATCACTAGGGTTGGGAAGCAGCAGAGAATGCTGTGGGCAAAGTAGGAACATGGGATGGCCTGAGGGCTGTGTAGGACAGGAAGATCAGAGAATGAGTGGGTGCTGATGTGAGTAACGGGCATAGGACAGCCATCCCAATCATAATTGCCCCAAAGTTCCTGGTATAGAGAAAATCCATTTGGATAAAAAAAGTCATCTTATATACAAATTGGCTCATGAAGGGTATCTTAATTCGGGTCTTTTAAAAATCAGATCCTAAGGCAAAAATTTGGGTGCTAAGAATTTATTTGGGAGATGCAGGGAACACTGGTAAGGGAGTGGAGAATTGAAATAGGAGATAAATCAGTAAGTAGGGAGTATATTGTGATGCAACAACCATGGTTAGGAGGCTAGAAGTTAATCTAGCAAGTAGACCCCAGGAAATATATAAAACACACTATCCAGAATTCATTAATTTTAGGAGGAAGGAGCTAGCATATTTATGCTACCAATTTCCTGGGCTTGTTTGTCTAGGGCTTCTACTTGAAGATGTTAAGATTCATACATACTTTATCCTTACCCAGTTCTGGGAAAACCCTAGGCACAGATATGCTATGTAAGTTCCTGGGACTATGGGCAATACTAGCTTGTATCAGTAAATTAAACCCATTAGTCACTCCCAATGTAATGTGAATTACTTGAATCCAATTGTTCTCTCTCTTTCTCTTTTTAAGGATTTTATTTATTTGTCAGAGATACAGCGAGAGAGGGAACACAAGCAGGGGAAGTGGGAGAGGGGAAGCAGGCTTCCCATGTAGTAGAGAGCCCAATGTGGGGCTTGATGCTAGGACCCCGGGATCATGACCTGAGCCGAAGGCAGATGCCTAATGACTGAGCCACCCAGGCGCCCCCAATTGTTCTTTTATTTTCTAGGGAAAGACTAAGAATTTTGATGGGTTTGTATGGAATGTGGGTAATGTGAGTTGATAACCTGGAAAAAAGACCAGAGTTTGAGTTACACTTTTGCTTGTAACCTTGTGTCTCATTCCTAGTAGCACCCCAATAACTGGTAGGTGAATAATATTGAAAAAAGAAAATGTTGAAAGGGATGTGGGAAGCTCATTCAGAGGCAAACTTCAATAGTTCTACCATTTTTTAATGAGTCTACAAACCATACCAGATCCTTCACTTGAGGTACATACACTTGGAATTTCATTATTGGCAACATTTGGAAAATAGGATGTTTAAAAAATATTGAGCAATAATAATCTGTATTTCCCACCATATAGGAATTTTCACACTAGTGTTCAGTTTCCTTGTTCTTAAACCTCCTTTCCAATTATACTCCTTGTACCAACATAAATAATTCCTTTCACTGAAGGAAGTTATTAAATATCTTTTTAATTTTCTAAATATGAATTATATGATTTCATATTCTTGGAATGATTTATTTTTCTTTTAGTTTTGCTTTTGAAACCTTTTGTTTCATATTATTTACTTGGGGGCTTATTATATTGATTTAATTCCCCATTAGCAAATGATAAACATAATTACAGTGATTACCTTTTTTTTTTTTTTTAAATACTAGATAGCTACATATACAATGTGGTTGTTCTTGAAACTTGTGATGATACTTGGCTTTTATAGTACTTCTCTAGGTCCTAAGTCTATTCTAGTCCATATGGTAAAAGTTTCAAATGTCCAAATGTTGATTAAGTTTTATCTACCACTGAACAGTTTTTATTTTATTTTGTTTTTTTAATTTAATTTTATTTTTTCAGTGTTCCAAGATTCATTGTTTATGCACCATACCCAGTGCTCCATGCAATACGTGCCTTCCTTAGTACCCACCACCAGGCTCACCTAACCCCCCACCGAACTCCCCTCCAAAACCCTCAGTTTGTTTCTCAGATTCCCGTGTCACTGAAATTTGCCAAGGGCCTTTGAGACATGTGTTATTAAGATGTGCACAATAAGATTAGGACAAATGTTCAAATACCACTCTCTTTATTTTATGCCTGGTTGTTACACACCTGTTCCACCGTCATTACCTGGTGTATAGGGTGGCAGTAAATTCAAAGATGTATCTCAGACTGTGGTCACAGTGATGGTGGTCCTAATGGGGATGTAGCAAGTATTGGGGAGTGGCATAGAGAGGAAGCAAAGGTCAACATTATGGCTGTATAGGGTAATTTACTCTATCCATAGTGGTTTGCTGAGGGTCCTGGAGCAAATAAGAAAATGTTCTCAAAGAGGACAAAGAGGATTGATAACCATGTGGGATCCTTTATAAATCCCAGGACACTTCAAGCTTGCTCCCATTCCAGGACCTGCATGCACGAAAGGAATTCGTGCCTGAACTTGGCCTGAAATACTCTTCCCTGGTCTCTTCCTGGAGCTGTCCTTGGTGTTTGAATTTACCACTTTTGCTTTCCACTATAGTTAAAGGACCACTTTTCCTTGATACAAATACCCAGTCATGTTCTATTGCCATAGTTTTTCTTGATTGTACTTATTATATGAAATTCATTATATGAATATGTTATTCATATTTTTTGGGGGGGAGTGTTTATTATCTGTGTTGCTTCACAGATAAGTTCCATAAGGGTGAGCACTTAATTTTGTCCATAATTGAATCGATGGTACATAGGATTGTTAGCAAGTATTGCATAAACATTTGTTTAGTGAATAAATCTTCATGAAATTAAAAGATTATGGGAAAGAGTAGTTTCTTAGGTACCTCTTCTAGGAGTTCAATTTGATATACAAAATCTCTTTGTTATGCTCCAAGAGTAAGGGTTTTTACCATCCATCTTTTTTTTTTTTTAAGATTTTATTTATTTATTTGACTGAGATCACAGGCAGAGAGGCAGGCAGAGAGAGAGGGGGAAGCAGGCACCCTGCCGAGCAGAGAACCTGATGCAGGGCTCAATCCCAGGACCCTGAGATCATGACCTGAGCCGAAGGCAGAGGCTTTAACCCACTGAGCCACCCAGGTGCCCCACTATCCATCTTTTTAAGGATGATATTTGGAAAACCTCTCATTTTTCTGATCGTCTCAGAATTTCTTGAACCAAGATTACTACACTGGTTTTGAAAATTACAACCTGTTTACATTTTAGTTACCAGAGGGGACCCTGGCTTCCTATTTGGGCCACAAAGAGTTATAGACAAGATAGCAATAGGGGACTAGCAGAGATGTACTGACATCCCCAACCAACTGAAGAAATGAAAAGTAAAGGTGGCAAATTCAAATGTCTGTAGAGGACAGATAAACAACTCAAAGGAGAGATTGGGGTACCATTTCTTTGGACCACAATCCTGAGGATTTAAAGACCTGTGTTGCCACATTTTCTTATTTTTTAAGAAAAGGCAATTATTTAGATTTTTTTTTGAGATTTCCTGAATTTTAAATATGGGGCTATAAAATTTAAAGATACTGAACAAGACAAATAAAGCTGTCTGAGGATCCTAGATAGCCAGCATGTTCCCAGGCTATATGCCAAAAGAAAGTTTATAGGCAGATTTCTGGACTTTGCAGTGAGTCTGTTTTAAGAATGTTTATCTAATCTGAGTTAATTGAGGGTGGGGTGGGAAAGGATTCTAAAGTGCTACTATTTGCCTACACAGTTTAATTTCACTTAGTTCTAATATGAAATCTCTAAAATGTTAAGCAGCATATCTCAAAAGATCTGTGTTTAGGGACTGATTTATATATATATATGAATATATATATTCAGATATATATCCATATATATGCATACATTATATAATGTACGCATTTTAATTTCAAATCTGTTATGGTCTGACATTTTGCAGCGTATGATATAAATGAATTACTAGGAAAGTGATCATGTGCTTAGGTATCGTGGTAATTTCAAGCTTCTGTAAAAATTTTCTGGAAGTATATTATCAATTTCTGTCGAATTTTTTGCAGACCAGTAACTAGCAGTTGACAGACCAGGGAAGACATGTGGAATAGTGACTAGCATACCTCTGGGCAAGAGTAGCTAAACAGACACTCTTCCCTGTGTTCTATGCTCTCATTGCATGTCTGTCTTACATAGATGGGGCACCTTAATGGCAGAGTCTCTGTATTTTTAAATTCTATATCTGAGCCTAGCTCAGTGCATCATGCATATAGTAGGTGCTCAATAAACGTATGTTAAGCAAAAGTACTGAGATAAGGAAATAAACAAGGAAACTACATTTTGTAGCTATTATATATCTAAATTTCTCATACTTTTCGGTGAAAGAACTTAATACCATCAACATTCTCCTATCTGATCACTGTATCCTCATGACCCTGGATGGAAAGGATCCCTCCCAGGGTCTTAGTTCCTTTCAACTTAAATGAATAGGTAAAAATTCTCCATGACCATATAATTTCCTTGAGAACTGCATTATTCCTATTAGTTTTAAAGCCTGTAACTTGTACTAAGCTTTCTTAGGATCTAAAAATAGGAATTTGCTTATAATCAGATCCCTCCTATGATGTGACTCTAGAGTAAGTCGAGTTAATCTGCACAACTACAGTGCTCTGCTCAGGTGCTATGGAGTCTAATTTTTCTCCAAATATTTCTCCAAAACTGGTATAGTTCACAATTTTTTTCTCTCTTTATAAACAGAGAAACAGAGGAGTTTATTCTTTCCACTTTTTTCTGTTTCCACGGTGGAGCTCCTGCTCTCTGCAGCATCTCCACCTTGTTTGTCCAAATGCTTTTCCCATATTGTGGACTCTCATCCAGATAACCACATGCTCCAAATTACTCTTTAAAGCAGAACTCACTTCACTTCCTTGATTAGTGCCTGGAATGCACCAACTTTGGGAAGGTTCTAAAAACCAAAGACGAACAAAGGAAGGGAAGGAAGGCAGGGTTGATAAGCTTAGATTTAATTGCTTTCCACTTTCTTGAGTGATGAAATTTCATTTGGGCTCTAAACCCTCACTCTGGGAGCTCAGGCTCCCTGTGGGTTGCTCCTAGCTGTTGATAATGATCAAGTTCATTACAGCCAGCCTCTTCAGGGATCAATCCACAGCTGGGAAGTGCCTTCCCAATTTTGTGAAATGATTGATATTTGCAATCAATATGTCTTTTAATGGCCTGGTCAATATGTTCTGACTGAAAAAAATAATAAAAATACATAAAATTTTTGTTTGCTTTATGCTTATCAGAAAGATGATGAACATCAAGTTATAGTACCAAGTTATCTGGGAATGGAATGGAATTCCATGTATTTGCTTTAACAAAATCAGCAATAATTAGACCCCAACAGAACTGCTTTATATGTGCATTTGCCTCCAATAGTTCTCTTTGTAGCCTCAAAGGGAATTCTAATGATGGAATCATTAGAGCACCAGCTTGTGAAATTGATTGATAAAATTTAAGGGTGATTACCTTACCTTTTTTGGAAGACTGAAGATACCAACGCATATTCTTCAAGTATTTTATTTGATTTTGAAAGCAGTACTTATTTGAAGAAAGAGTAAGTATACATTTTAGACTGACTCACTAGGCTTTTTATGAGCTGTGTGCCTAGAATGGCAGCTGTAGTGCCCTAAGGCCAGATCCCACTGATAACTTCCATCTGCAGTCTGATGTGCGTGGACTAGTTCCTTAATCAATTCTAACAGGACACCTTAAGGATAGCAATCTGTCTTCCATGTTGACTCTTAAGAATAGCAATTTCAGTCTACTATATTGGCTCAATAAAAGGGCTAGATTTCTGTTCTCATGTCCCCTCTTAATAACTGAATTGCTACCTTAGTATTATGTATGACTTTTGAGGGTCTCAAGGCTTGAAAACCAGTTCTTTCCCATTTTCTACCTGGGTCCTAAATCATTTGAGAAATAAAACAGACAGATGGGGGTGAAGCTATTAGCTTTATTAACGATTAAAGCTGGATCGGAGGACTTAGCTTACTTGTGCTGCTTTGGCAGATTCCCTCCATCTAGCTCCAGAGCTGGGCTTACTAATCCAGACATAGGCAGCATTGCGAGGCTGCCCACCTTCCACTCACCCAGGGGATTGGCACCTGTGGAAGCAATGGTGTGGAGGAGCAGAGGGGAATATATGCTTCTGCAAGAGCTGCTCCCAGAAGGAAGGGAGTAAGGAGAGGCTGGGTTAACTGTATGGCTCCTCACTGAAACTCTAGGGAAGAAGAGTGAGGAGTGGGGATGGGGACAGGCCAGGGGTGTTAAGGGAAATTCTGTATTAACTCCTACTGCTGCTGTGATGCATTGTCATAAACTTTGTGGATTCAGACAACATAATTGTCTTGGAATTTTGGAAGCCAAAAAGTCAAAGTGGGCAGACTGGGCTAACATCAAGATGTCAGCAGGGCTGCATCCTTGAGGCTCTAGCAGATAATTTTCCAGCTCTCATGGCTGCCCAGATTGCTTGGTTTAGGCTCCCTTCCGGCAGCGGCATCACTTCAGTCACTGCTTCTGTTGTCATATCTCTGACTCTGACCTTCCTGCCTTTAAGGACACTTGTGATGACATTGACCCACCAATGGATACCTTCCAGGATACTTTGCCTTTCTCATCCTTAATCATACTTGCCAAGTCCCTTTTGCCATGTACATAACATAGTCACAGGTTTCAGGGATGGAGATGTAGCTCTCTTTGAGGGTGCCATTATTCTATCTGTCCCAATCTGCCTTTATGAAAACTAGGAGAGTTGGGAAGAAGTATGGTACCTAACCTTCTTCCCAGATCTTCGTGTCCTGGCTGGGTTACTGCCTCAATATCATTGGATCTAGTAATCACTCCTACTTGACAACAGAATATTAAATACTGTCATTGGGATAGGCCTAATATTTAAACTTTGGTCTTTGGGGGTGCCTGGGTGACTCAGTTGATTAAATGTCTGCCTTTGATTCAGGTTATGATCTCAGAGTCC
This sequence comes from Neogale vison, assembly GCF_020171115.1. NCBI lineage: Eukaryota > Metazoa > Chordata > Mammalia > Carnivora > Mustelidae > Neogale > Neogale vison. The sequence continues at coordinate 109,187,744 of NC_058095.1, read as the reverse complement.
TGGGATCCAGCTCAGCAGTGTTAGGCTCCCTGCTCTGCAGAGAGTCTGCTTTTCCGCTGCTCCCCACTCCCCTCCCCACACGTGCATATGCTCACACTTTCTCTAAAAAATAAAAAAAAAAATCTTAAAAAAAAAAAACCTTAGGTCTTTGTTCTTAATTCCATGTTTTCTGTTTTCTCATACTGCTTTTCTACCTTTCACTGTGGTGGTTCCCCAGGCCCTGTCCCACCATAAATGGACCTTGTCCTGGTCTTTGTTCATTGTCATTCTTCTGTATCTGTGTGGCTAAGGACCCATCATATCTCATTCCCAGTGACACAGAGCCATAGCAAATCACAGAATGTCCTTATGTATGGCTTTGTATACCTAATTCTCCCATTTCCATTTCAGTACAGCTTAGGAGAGAGCTTCCTTCAAAGCACTTGAGGTTGTGGCTATGTAAGATAAAGGAATGTCTTTCAGTAATGTTCAGAGAAGCCTACATCATTGCCGCTCTTGGGAGATTTGATGTCTGTTTCTTTCCAGGCAGTGAGCAATTCCATTTCTGTTCCAGGGTAACTTGGATGACTGACAACAGGCAAGGCATATTGAAATTAAATAAGAACAAAACCAGTTTCTTATGAAGTTATGAAAAACATAGAGAAATAGACTAAGCATGTATCTAGGCTTTTTAGGGTAAACATCCCACTTGCTTTACAGCCTAACAAAGTATTTGGAACAAAGATGGTACATAATACTTGCAAAATTTAGTCCAGACATTCAAATGTATCAAAACTGACATTGGTCTCCATTTGATGCACTATGCCCTAATAGAATAGAATGTAGTATCTACTGACATGTGATTTTTAGCAGAAGTGTCTTCAAGTGTATAATTATTAACATTAGCATTTACTGAGATGTTAGTATGTGTCCAGTAGTGGAGAGGAAACCAAAATACCTATGGGTAAGACTGTGTCATAATCTGTATCAGATGCAGTGAAACTTTGTCTGTGGTTTTATTTTTAGTAAGACCATATATGAGACAAAAAAAAAAAGGTTGTATATGAGACCAACTTTTAGCTTTGATATGTATTTGTTCTTTGAATCAATAATTCTAAGTAATCAAGCCTATATAGAACAGTGATGATAAGATTCCTTCTGCAATTTAAGTTAGCTTAGAAAATAATTACCAAAATTTTTAGGTTGCCGTGGCAAATCTTCATTGTCCCAATTCACATGGCCTAATGGCATTATCTGTTTACCTTGGAGCTCTAAAATTTAGCAAAGGTATAATATTTAAGAACATTAGCTTGGATTTGTGGTAAAGGTGTTCAATCTCCTCAAAAACTCAAATGTTAAAGATATAATCAAAATGAGAATATAGTATTACCTTTTTTGACCCTAAAGGCTGCTTTTTAGGTGGACTCTTTTTTTACTTTTTATTATTTTTTTAAAGATTTATTTGAGATAGAGCAAGAGAGCATGTGCATGAGCAGGGAAGGGGGCAGAGAGAGAGGGAGGGGAAAAGAATCCCATGCAGACTCCCTGCTGAGAGTGGAGCCCAATGCAGGACTCAATCCCATGATCCTGACATCATGAACCGAGCTGCAAACAAGAGTTGGATGCTTAACTGATTGAGCCACCGGGGGCTTTATTTTGTTTTATGAAACCTGTATGACAATTAAAATGTTGTATTCTCCTGTCTCTACAATGAAAGAGCTACGTAACTATGGGAAATTGGTTAGGATGAGAAGTAACCTTATTTCTCTTTCCGTGCAGGTATCCTCTTTAAACATTTTTAGCTTAGGTTTTAGAATTTACTTCCATGTCTAATAGTAATATGCTTGCATTACTATTCTTCTTAAATCAATTTTTAATATTTGCTATTGAATTCTCACTTTGGAAGATAAGGAACTACCAAACTTCTCTCTTCTGTTTTACTTTGACAGGCATTTGCCTGTCCCTTCCCCTACTTGCCTTCCCCTACTCTGTTGTTTCAGTATAGCTAGATTATAATTTCTGTTAGATCTTATATGAAGACTATTTAAGTGCTATTTAGAGCGGAGTTAATTAGTAAGTGATGATGATATTTATGTACAGCTTTTTGTCTTTCCTGGAGTTAATAATTATGATATATGTTATCTCTCTATAAGTGACATTAATCTCATACTTTGTAACTGTTGTCTAAATTTATTCTCAATACATGCATTCTCATCAGGTTCATCTTTTTATAGAAGCCTCTTGGCACCTTCTGATCTGCTTGTTTCGGGACTTTTTGCTGTCTACACCCGTGTCACAGATGTGTCATCTTGGGGGTCTTCCATCATCATGATCCTGGGTATTCCCAGTATTGCCTCTGTGTCATATCTTCTGTTACTTATATCCCTTGTCTTTGTTTTTAATATGTGGTTTAAGGACTTAGTTTGTAGGAGTGCATTTTCTGGTAGTTTCTGGGAATGGTGTATGAAGAAAAACATTCTGGGACCTTGTGTTTCTATAAATGTCACTGTTCTACCCTTACACTTGATGACAGTATGGTTGTAAATATCCTTCAGGATTTTTGAAGACCTTGTTCTATTTTCTTTTAGATTCCAGAGTTGCTATTGAGAAATCTGAGGTTTTCTTAATCCCTGATCCTTCAGCTATGACTTACATTCCCCCCGCCTCCCCGGAGGCTTGTATGATGGTTCTTTAGCTCAGATTCTGAAATGTCTACAATGATGTAAACTAGTGTGTCTAATTTTATTCATTCATTTGTGTATTTGATGGAATTTTTCAGTCGGGAACTCTTATCCTTAGCTCTGAAAAATTCTGTTGAATCATTTCTAAAATGGTATCCTTTGTTTTTTCTTTCTAAAATTTCTTATGTGAATATTAGATGATCTGTAACAGATGGAATACAGAAACAGATGTGAGAGTCCAGCTGTCTTTTATTAAGCTAGACATTAAAAAGAATTGAAAAAATGGAAAGCAAAGTCACTATTGTCATTTTTTGTGTAAAGTATTTTCATCATAACAATAAATTCCTTTTGTTTTTATAGTTATATCCTACATGTTTAGTTATGTTGAATAAAACTTTAAAATTCGTTTTCTAATAAGATACATACTTATAGATAAAATCTACATAAACAAAAGTTTTGGGGGATGTTCAATTTTTTACAAGTATTAAGGTAAGGAATTTTTTTTTTTTTGAGATTTTATTTATTTGACAGACAGAAATCACAAGTAGGCAGAGAGGCAGGCAGAGAGAGGAGGAAGCAGGCTCCCTGCTGAGCAGAGAGCCTGATGTGGGGCTCGATCCCAGGACCTTGGGATCATGACCTGAGCCAAAGGCAGAGGCTTTAACCCACCGAGCCATCCAGGAGCCCCAGGAATCTTTTTTTTTAAAGATTTTATTTAATCATTTGACAGAAAGTATAAGTGGGGGAGCAGCAGGCAGAGGGAGGGGGAGAAGCAGTCTCCCCACTTAACAGAGAGCGCAAGATGGGGCTCAATCCCAGGACCCTGGGATCATGACCGGAGCTGAAGGCAGACACTTAACCAACTGAGCCATTCAAGTGCCCTTTTAAGGAATTTTTAAGCCCCCAAAATTGTAGAAGTACTGCTCTAAGTATTTCTTACTAGATTATCATATTCTTTCATGTATTGCAATGTATTTCTTACCTCTCTAGGAATATTAATTGTAATGTTTTTGGGATTTCTTTTTCCCCAGATAGTCTAAGTTGCTTTCTTCTGTTTGTGTCTTTTGGTATCCATCTTGGAGGTGTTTCTGAGTTTTCTGGTCATCCTTGGTTATCCACTCATGTAAGGGTAGGGGCTAGCGAAAGTGATCGAAAGTTCAGTGCTTTGGGTGGGGTTACCTTTAGTACCCTTCAGTTCAGGTTGCCCTTGCTGTCAGATACCACTGATGAAACCCCTAATGCAGAAGTTGGTATCTTTAGATATTTCTTATTAGGCTGAGCTGATTCCCTACAGAAGATTCTTGCAACGTTTTGCATGGAGGGTGATGTCAGGGCTGCCATTGTTCAGGGAGCCAACTCAGCCTGGGGGACCCTCAGCATTCATCGTGCCCAAGTTTACTAAACTCCCTTGATTGCAGTAAGGTATCTCCATCTTCATCTCTTTGTGTTCCCCTCAGCGCAGAGATCTGTACTTTATTTTCTCCAGAGAATAAATATCTAACATTCTGTTGTACTGGAGAAGGGACAGCAACCTGGTAGCATGAAATAAGTATGAAATGTAGGAATCTAATGCTCCTCTTACATCCTTAAACCAGCCTTATCATAGCATTCCTCTAGGGCCCTACTCTAGGAGGGGCTGAATTCTTAGCCTTTTGATCATCTACTGTATAAATCAGGTTACTTTCCAAAATTCTGTTGTTACTACCTCTTTTTCTTCTTGTCCTATTAGTTTATGCTTGTAAAAAAAAGAAAAAAGAAAGAGAAGTCTTTGTATATAGCTCTTTGGGGGTTTGCTAAATGTATAGCAAAATTTGTTGAATGTGTTAAATGTGGCATCTGTACACAGAACCAGGCCCAATTTATATATGGGCCCAGGCATGTGTCCAGTGTTTATTTTTATAAATAAATGTTCTATTCTGAATGTTCAATAATTATGTTCTGTTGCCAAAGTTGTCTTTTAGCACTCTGCTTAGTTTATTTTTAGCAAAGGACAGACACATTGACAAGTCTAATAATAAAAATCCTCCCTAAAGGTTTTTTTTCTTTTTTTTTCATTAAGGCCTTAAATAGATATATTTGATTTCTAAGAAGTTTAATTTAAGAAGGAGGAAGTTGCCTTTTTTTTTTTTTTAACAGTTTCATGATGATAAATGTTTGTCTTCAGATAATGGTATTAGGGCATTGTTGGCTGTGTCATCTTCTAAAGGAGATGAAATTCTCCTGTAAAAAATGATATAAAAAGCAGATAAGTTGAATATCCTACAGGAGTATTTTTGATATTATTAAAATTCATTAATACTTATTGAACTCCATAATTCTCGGACTCTACGTCATAGCCCAGTAGTATTAACGGAGACTCCATCACTATTTTGGGTTCTTCAGATACCATTTAAGGCACAGTAAGTGCTAGAATCATTTTTAGAAAAATGACTAACCAAAATCTACCACTAAGGGAGAAAAAAAAATAAAACCTGGCATTGTTCCCTGGCTTGGTAATGGGTCTTTAAAAAGATCTTAGTTTTCTCTATTTTTTAAAAGTGGCTCAAGAAAGGAGACTCTACTTCAGGGTCTTGTAGACATGAGTTTAGAGATGAATTGTTTGAGCTATAATTAACCCCCACTTCAGTTTAGGGACAGTTCTTTTTTCTCTTCCTTGGAGGGATTAATTTCACTTCTGTACTCAGGGTAGCAATTTTCAATTGTCCCAAGTAATTAAAGCTGGAAGCAAGAAAGAAAAAAAAAAAATGTTTTGTACTTTAGCCATAGGGATGCTGGGAAAGATTTTATTTCAACAAATCACCTTGTTATTTTTCTGTTGGAACATATTGTGGATACAATTTAAATTAAAATCTTCATGTTGATTTTGGTCCATAGTTGGGGCACTCTAGTTATAATACAAGGACTGGTTGCTTGGAGCAAGCGGGGAGATACAAATATCCATGCACCTGACAGGAAACAGGTTGCAGGCCAGAAGTCGGAGAAGGGTAGTTAATAAGCAGAAGTTGGGAATAGAACCTGGAAGTTTGTGGTTAAAATCAGTAGCACTGAAACTTTAGACTATTAATTTAGTAGGGGTGAATGGGTTCAGACCCTGCCTGTGATTTATATCCCTCAGGTGATTCTTAGTGAGATTTTTATAATTCTAAGAACCAATTTTAAGACTTTTATAGGCTCTTAAAGTTCTGTTGAAGTCCTTAACTTTAAGCTAAAATTGCAAATGCAAATTAATATTATAAACATATATATTGGTTGTATTTTGTGAAGATTTTTGAATTTTGCTTTTGACACCTAAAGAGAGATGGTTACAGTAACTTACTTAATTTATGATGAGCTCCCATTTCTCTGCAATGACTGTGCATACTTTGCATACTTAGAATTTTCTGACAAGTGAGAAAAACCTACTGATTATTTGCATATGTAATTACTTTTTAATATTAAATTTAATAATCTGGCAAATGATAGGTTGTACAGATATCTAACAAAAATTTTATTTTGATTTTTAAAGTTTTGTTTAATACTTTGGAGCCTGTAACTCACTTTTACATAGATTTAGCTCTGAAAAATTTGTGGGTCCAAGGAATGTGTCTATAATATTTCAAAGATAAAACAACCCGATTCTGTGCAGTTTGATCTTGGTGTGGAAGCATCATTGGATGAGTCCCAAGGTGTAGAAAGCTTTGATCAAAAGAGCATGAAGGAACACTGATTTGGATGTTTTAATCAATAACTAACTGAAGAAGAAGAAGGTTAAAAAAGACTTGGACATGATTATCTGAAAAGATACCAAGTGGGGAGGAAAAGACTTAAATTTTATGATTCATATAGGCCAGATTTTGGATGAATAGATGTAATTCTGGGGAAAATAAATTTTGTTTCAATATAAAAAGGCTTCTTTTTTTAAACAATTAGTCTCATTGATGGAAGAGGTGGATTTATAAGACGGTGAACCCATTTTACTTGTTGAGGCTACACATTCATCTATAAAAATATTGTAAGTTTTGGATAGATGGTTGGTTTAGATAACCCAAGGTCCTCTCAAACTCACATCTGAGAAAAGTTTTAGAAGCACATAGTTAGTAATTAGAGAATGAATGGCACTGAATATAATCCCTGAGATGTTCACCTTGGTGCGTGTGTGTGTGGTAAGTCTGATGGCGAATGCAAGGATTTACTTTCTCTAAATACATTTATTTCAGTAGTCCTTCAGTTTCATTAAATTTTCTAATTAGATGTTTGCTACAGGATATAAGAGGCTGCTACAGCAAAGGACTCAATCACATTTGTCACAAGATTTGAAAAAGCAGAAAAGTTGTACAAAAAGTTGTAAGGGCAGCTAAAAAGACCACTACCCAGAGAAAAGACTTCATCTTTGGAGACAAGGCTGCTGCTGCTGCTTCTTTTTTTTCCCTATAATATAGTTGTTTACATTATTTCTTTCTAATTAAGAAAATCTTCACAAGATTTTAAAAAAAACTTTCATGGGCATATAAGTAAGTTTCTCTGTATTACTAGCACAGACTTAGGGAAGTTTAAGAGTGTTAGGCATCAATTTAAAGGTAATAGGAAGAGTTTCAGGCACATGATGTTGATGTACTGTCTCACAAACGACCCTTTGAGAGGATTAAATTAAACTGAGGTCATTAAAAAAAAGTTTTAAAATTTCAGTTATTAGAGACTTGCCCTATCTTCTCATGTCAAATCTGTGTATTGCTCAAGCATTCCACCAGAAAATTATCTTGGTGGGATAGATAGTTTGAGACTCCTGCACCATGTCATCATATTACCTTCACATCAGCAAAACCAAAATTCACTTGATTTTAAAATTTCTTGTGCCTAATATAAAAGATAAAAATTGGACCAATGAAAAGCTGTCCAAGATTTTTAGGAAAAAAAAAAAAGATTAAAAAATAAAAAGCACTTACAATGGATAGAGTTGTCATCTGGAAGTGGGGGAGGTAGTTAAGTCTCTAGTATTTGATTTCCTACTATTAAAAGCATCTTGTTTTAAGTATTTTTACCTACTTTCTTGGGTGTGTGGCTGTGCATGTATTTTACCTTGACAGGAAACTTGAGGTTTCTGGATTAGAGAAAAGATTATTTACTTACAGAACCTCTATGACCATTCCCAGGATTCCATCTCCCTAGAGACAAAATGGTAAGGACGTGTATCTTCTGCATATACAGTGGTTTCATGCCACAGGAGAGGAGGTCTAAAATTATGACTTTTGGCGCTTATAAATGAACTGCTTGCATAGCTACTCCTCCTCACCTTCAAAGTGGAAGAATACTTTTGAACTTTTTTTTTCCAATTTATTTATTTTCAGAAAAACAGTATTCATTATTTTTTCACCACACCCAGTGCTCCATGCAAGCTGTGCCCTCTATAATACCCACCACCTGGTACCCCAACCTCCCACCCCTCCACCACTTCACTCCCCTCAGATTGTTTTTCAGAGTCCATAGTCTCTCATGGTTCACCACCCCTTCCAATTTACCCAAAAGCACATACCCTCCCCAATGTCCATATCCCTACCCCCCTTCTTCCAACCCCCCTCCCCCCAGCAACCCACAGTTTGTTTCGTGAGATTAAGAGTCACTTATGGTTTGTCTCCCTCCCTATCCCATCTTGTTTCATGGATTCTTCTCCTACCCACTTAAGCCCCCATGTTGCATCACTACTTCCTCATATCAGGGAGATCATATGATAGTTGTCTTTCTCCGCTTGACTTATTTCACTAAGCATGATACGCTCTAGTTCCATCCATGTTGTCGCAAATGGCAAGATTTCGTTTCTTTTGATGGCTGCATAGTATTCCATTGTGTATATATACCACCTCTTCTTGATCCATTCATCTGTTGATGGACATCTAGGTTCTTTCCATAGTTTGGCTATTGTGGACATTGCTGCTATAAACATTCGGGTGCACGTGCCCCTTTGGATCACTACATTTGTATCTTTAGGGTAAATACCCAGTAGTGCAATTGCTGGGTCATAGGGCAGTTCTATTTTCAACATTTTGAGGAACCTCCATGCTGTTTTCCAGAGTGGCTGCACCAGCTTGCATTCCCACCAACAGTGTAGGAGGGTTCCCCTTTCTCCGCATCCTCGCCAGCATCTGTCATTTCCTGACTTGTTCTGACTGGTGTGAGGTGATATCTCATTGTGGTTTTGATTTGTATTTCCCTGATGCCGAGTGATATGGAGCACTTTTTCATGTGTCTGTTGGCCATCTGGATGTCTTCTTTGCAGAAATGTCTGTTCATGTCCTCTGCCCATTTCTTGATTGGGTTATTTGTTCTTTGGGTGTTGAGTTTGTTAAGTTCTTTATAGATTTTGGACACTAGTCCTTTATCTGATATGTCGTTTGCAAATATCTTCTCCCATTCTGTCAGTTGTCTTTTGATTTTGTGAACTTTTATTTTGTGGAATGTAAACAAATGCTTTCTAGAGAGACAAACCCAGTTTCTAGGTCTATTACTCTTTGGAATAGGAACAATTAGCTCCTGGGGAGATAAACTGGTAAATTTCTCCAGATGTCTCTGTTTTTAACTTCTTAGATTCACTTGTCATTTAGGGTCCTATCTGCAGCACTCTTTACCCAGGGAGCCCTGACCCTGCGGAGACATGAATACAATAGTTGCTGCCTAACCTTAACAAACTCCTAGTACCACTTCTGTATCACATGTGGTTCAGGATGGAGTCCCCTTGTATCGTTTCTCATGTCTTTTATTATGGGCTTGCTTTCTTGCTTGTGGAGATTTAAGAGCAGAATTGGATATTTGCATCATTATTCAGAGTTCTTCAGGTCCTTTACATTTAGCTGTTGTTACAGGCTGAATTGTGTCTCTCTCAGAATCCATATATTGAAGTCCCAAGCCCTATTACCTCAGAATGTAATGGTATTTGGAGATAGGGTCTTTAAAGAGGTAAACTGTGGTCATGTAGGTGGGCTCTAATCATTGCAAATGTATTTGGAGATAGGTCTTCCAAAGAGAGGATTAAATTAAACTGAGGTCATTAAAAAAAAGTTTTAAAATTTCAGTTATTAGAGAAGACTTGCCCTATCTTCTCATGTCAAATCTGTGTATTGCTCAAGCATTCCACCAGAAAATTATCTTGGTGGGATAGATAGTTTGAGACTCCTGCAGCAGAGACTTTGAGACGATAACTCCCTTCCTGATGTGCTGTTCTATGCCTACTGCTCTCTCCCTCCCAGAAGAAGATCTGGGGCCTGATGGGGGAACATTCTGGGGCCCCTGGATTTTCTATTTTCTATCAATATTTATGCATTTGAAATGATAGCCGGTGGGTGCATACTGATTCTTTACATTATTAGGGCACCCTTCTTTTTTTTTTTTTCTTTTTACTTTTTTTTTTTTTTTAATTTCTTTTCAGCGTAACAGTATTCATTGTTTTTTCACCACACCCAGTGCTCCATACAATACGTGCCCTCCCTAATACCCACCACCTTGTTCCCGTAACCTCCCACCCCTGCCCCTTCAAGACCCTCAGGTTGTTTTTCAGAGTTCATAGTCTCTCATGGTTCACCTCCTCTTCCAATTTCCCCCAACTCCCTTCTCCTCTCCATCTCCCATGTCCTCCATGTTATTTGTTATGCTCCACAAATAAGTGAAACCATATGAGAATTGACTCTCTCTGCTTGACTTATTTCACTCAGCCATAATCTCTTCCAGTCCCGTCCATGTTGCTACAAAAGTTGGGTATTCATCCTTTCTGATGGAGGCATAATACTCCATAGTGTATATGGACCACATCTTCCTTATCCATTCGTCCGTTGAAGGGCATCTTGGTTCTTTCCACAGTTTGGCGACCATGGCCATTGCTGCTGTAAACATTGGGGTACAGATCGCCCTTCTTTTCACTACATCTGTATCTTTGGGGTAAATACCCAGTAGTACAGTTGCAGGGTCATAGGGAAGCTCTATTTTTAATTTCTTGATGTATCTCCACACTGTTCTCCAAAGTGGCTCCACCAACTTGCATTCCCACCAACAGTGTAAGAGGGTTCCCCTTTCTCCACATCCTCTCCAACACATGTTGTTTCCCATCTTGCTAATTTTGGCCATTCTAACTGGTGTAAGGTGGTATCTCAATGTAGTTTTAATTTGAATCTCCCTGATGGCTAGTGATGATGAACATTTTTTCATGTGTCTGATAGTCATATGTATGTCTTCATTGAAGAAGTGTCTGTTCATATCTTCTGCCCATTTTTTGATAAGATTATTAGTTTTGTGTGTGTTGAGTTTGAGGAATTCTTTATAGATCCTGGATATCAACCTTTTGTCTGTACTGTCATTTACAAATATCTTCTCCCATTCCATGGGTTGCCTCTTTGTTTTCTTGACTGTTTCCTTTGCTCAGGAGAAGCTTTTGATCTTGATGAAGTCCCAAAAGTTCATTTTCCCTTTTGTTTTCTTTGCCTTTGGAGACATATCTTGAAAGAAGTTGCTGTGGCTGATATTGAAGAGATTACTGCCTATGTTCTCCTCTAGGATTCTGATGGATTCCTGGCTCACGTTGAGGTCTTTTATCCATTTCGAGTTTATCTTTGTATACAGTGTAAGAGAATGGTAGAGTTTAATTCTTCTACATATAGCTGTCCAGTTTTCCCAGCACCATTTATTGAAGAGACTGTCTTTTTCCCACAGTATATTTTTTCCTGTTTTGTTGAAGATTATTTGGCTACAGAGTTGAGGGTCCATACCTGGGCTCTCTACTCTGTTCCACTGGTCTATGTGTCTGTTTTTATGCCAGTACCATGCTGTCTTGGTGATCAAGACTACAGCTTTGTAGTAAAGCTTGAAATCAGGTAACGTGATGCCACCAGTTTTATTTTTGTTTTTCAACATTTCCTTAGCGATTCAGGGTCTCTTCTGATTCCATACAAATTTTAGGATTATTTGCTCCAGCTCTTTGAAGAATATTGGTGGAATTTTGATCGGAATGGCATTAAAAGTATAGATTGCTCTAGGCAGTATAGACATTTTAACAATGTTTATTCTTCCGATCTAAGACCATCCTATGTTAGGGCACCCTTCTAAAGAATTATGCAAAAACTGATCGAGTTAGGAATCAGGGAGAAGTGTATTGCACATTGTAATAAAATCACTAAAATAAACACAAAAATAAACTGGGGTCATTAGAATGGGGCCTTAATCCAATAGGACTGGTGTCCTTGTAAGAAGAGGGAGATACCAGGTATGTGTGCACACACAGGAAAGGTAATGTAAGGACACAGTGAAAAGGTGGTCATTTGCAAGCTAAGGACAAAGACCTCAGAAGAAACCAAATCTGGTAACACATTGATCTTGGACTTCTAGTCTCCAGCAATGTGAGAAAATTAATTTCTGTTATTTAAGCCCAAGTCTGTATTTTATTATGGCAATGCTAGCAAACTAAAGCAGATTTATCTCACTGATATATTTGGTACATGAGTACTGAGTACTCACTATTTGTGAGGACAATGTATTAGGGCCAGTAGGACAAAGATGCTGATAGAAGGGAAAAAAAAAAAGTGAGCCCAGAAAAACTTATTTACAGGAGTAAGTAACATAGTAAGAATTTAAATTCAAGTTTCTCTAATTTCTACTCCTGTATGCCTGTTTCTGTCTTTGGGGGAGAGTGGCTATTAATGGAAGTTTATCCAAATTAACCGAAAAGTTTCAGTGATTCATTATCCTATAAACAACCACCTGCAAAACTCACTGGCTTAATAACTATTGCATTTTGTTTCTCATTATTCTGTGGGTTGACTGGCTCAGCTAGGTTTTTCTTTAGCTATGTATTGAGCTAGGTGAGATCACTCATGGGTCAGTTTCAGCAGGGAACTTACTGGTGTAGAAACATCCACAAGATGGTCTCTCATCCTTTGGGGCTTCTCTCACATGGTCTCTCACCACTCAGTAGTCTAATTTTAGCTCCTTTATACCCTGGTGCCTTTCAAGGGAAAGTATTCCAAAAGGATAAGCCTCAATGTACAAATATGTATCAAGCCTCAGACTGCATCATGCTTCCTAATGTTCCGTGGCCCACAAATATGAACTGAGTCAAAGAAGAAGCAGATGACGCAAGCGCATCCATGTAGGAAGGTGGAAATCATTAGGGGTCCCTTTGTAACAGTCTATCTCAAGAATGTTAAAGGTAGCCCTTAATTAGATGTTTGTGCTATCAGTGAGAAAGACTCCCAGAATTCTCACGGTGCTGATAAGAAATCTACATATATAACTGGGTTATCACATACCAGGAATTCATAGATGTCTGTGTTCTATTACTGTTCCTCCTCCAAACATTTGTGCATCATTTGGCTTCTGTCTTCTGCACTAAAAGCTCAGTTTTCTTTTTGGAAAAAAAAAATAATTCTAGTGTAATTAACATAGTGTTACATTAGTTTAAGGTGTGCAATTCAATTTTATGTTTTACTCAGTGCTCACCACAGTGAGTATACGCTTAATCCCTTTCATCTATTTCACCCATCCCCTCATGTACTTCCCCTCTGGTAACCATCAATTTATTCTCATTTAAAGATCTGGTTTTTTGGGTGGGTTTAACTTTTTAATTTGTTCATTAGTTTGGCTTCTTAAATTCTACATAAGAGTGAAAGCATATGGTATCTGCTTTCTCTGACCGACTTAATTCACTTAGCATTACACAGTCTGGATTCATCCATATTGTTGCAAATGGAAAATTTTCATTTCTTTATGGCTGAGTAATACTCTATTATGTATACCACATTTTCTTTATCCATCCATCTATTGATGGACACTTGGGTTGCTTCCATAATTTGGCTGTTGTAATTAATGCTGCCATAAAGATAGGAGGGTTGCATTTATATTTTTGAATAAGTGTTTCCATATTCTTTCATAGTCTTTCATATTCTTAAATACCCACTTGTGCAATTCTTGGATCATCTGGTAATTCTATTATTAATTTTTTGAGGAAACTTCATGCTGTTTTCCACAATGGCTATACCAGTTTGCATTCCCACCAACAATGCACAAAGTTTCCTTTTTCTCCATGTCCTTGCCAACATTTGTGTTTTTGTCCTTTTTATTTTAGCCATTCTGAAGGGTGTAATGTGATACCTCACTGTGGTTTTGCTTTGCATCTCCCTGATGATGAGTGATGTTGAGCATCTCTTCATGTGTTTGTTGGCCATCTGGGTGTTGTCTTCTGAGAAATGTCTATTCATGTCTTCTGCCCATTTTTTTAATTGAATTTTTCTTCTTTGGTTTTGAGTTATAAAAAGTCCTTAAATATTTTGGATACTAACCCTTTATTTGATATATCCTATGGCAATATCTTCTCTCATTCAGAAGATTGTGTGTTTGTTTTGTTGATTGCTTCCTTTTCTCTGCAGAGGCTTTTTATTTTGATGTAGTTCTAATAGTTTGTTTTTGCTTTTGTTTACTTTGCCTCAGGACACATATCTAGAAAAATGTTGCTGTAGCTGATATCAGAGTCATTCTTTCCATTGTGAATTTTTAAAACCTAAAAAAAAAAAAGTACATTATTGTTACAACAGGCTGCCATCTTATATCACTTTTACTCCAAGCTTAATGCCCAGTCCCACTGTAGGCCACTAGGACATAGTGCTGCAGTGGTTCAGTTGGCTTGTCAACATAGGACAGCATTGGATGTTGCCAACAATATCCAACAGGGTCACATGTTGAGAACATGTTAACTTTTGCAAAAAGAGAAGGGGGTTCTAACTGTGAAGCCCTTAAGGAGAGCTGTAGCAGACATGAAGTCTTGGCCAATCTCTTTTTCACCCTAATATTGCTTTGTTCCTTGCATGTCATCTAGTAACATGGCTAGACCTCTTTAAGTTGTACAAAAAAGCTAATCTCAGTGATCACCAAATTGTTACTTTTCCAGCTTCCTTAGAAATCCCAATGCAAAATCTCAATAGCACTATGATGGCTCAGAGTGATGATTTACCTAGTTTTGTGGATGGTGAGACCTAAACTTACATGATTTAATGAAGCCATTTATTTGGCACCAGACTTTCAGGGAATCTTGACCCTAATTTGGTTATTACTCCTAAATCTCTCTGGGCCTACAAGTTCAAAATAACCTAAAACTAGTCAATGAATCCTTGACATTCATAGGGGAACATGAAATAGTTGAGAGCTGCCAAAATTGTGAATAACACTATAACTTATCATTGCAATAAATAACCAGCATATCTAAATGAATCCTTTGTTTCATTAAGAAGAAATGCTATGCATGTGAAGATAAATAGTATGTTATAAGGCCATGTTAGATGCAGATGCTGAATAATCCTGTTATTACAAATCTGTTGTGTTTTTCTAAGAAGGTAATTTCTACCTTCTGCAATGACTGTATCTTATTTCAACTCTCTTCTCAAAATTTCCATTTAGCCCCAAATCATCATTGTATCTGATACCTTGTCTTACATGTCACTGAAGCAATCACTTTTACTAAGATATATCCACATCTTGCCATTTTAAAACTTTAAATCTATGTATGTGAAAGCACCTTCACCCACCTCTCCTTTGCTCCTACAGGTGAAAACCCACCATATTAGCTCTGGCTTCCTTCCATTTTCAACATCCTAAGGACTTTCATACTTTGGGAATATCCTGTCTTTCCTGTACATTCAATTTCTATTCTATTTCAGTCACACAAACCCCTGCATTGGCCCTCCATATCCCTTCAATTATTATCTCATTATTCTCTGTTGTCTAAATTCTCAAGAATGTTGTTTACACATGTTCTCTCCTTATCCACATCCTCCCCCCCCATTCTTAAATATCCTTTGTTCTTCCATATAGAGGAATTTTTCCCCCCAAGGTTACTAGATAGATCTTTGGGACCATCTCCTTAATTTCCACTTGCTCACTGGACATCCATTTTCTGTTTTCTTATCTCCTCCTACCAGACTGCAGTATTGGCTCAGTATAGAGATTCTTCTTCCTCTGATTCTCCAGATAATTTTATTACCAGGGATTTAGATTCAATCTGTGTTTTGACAGATTTCAAATTATCTTACTTGAAGGCATCTTCCTGAAGCTGGGCATCTTTACATATATATTTCATATTTACTTCAATTTAATATTTTATGTTAAATATTTCATAAATATCTCCCCTCACCTTCTATTACTCCTATAATCTTGCTCACTTTAGTAAAAAATAGACCTACTTGAAGCTGGAATCCTGGAACTACCTCAAACCACAATTATTTAATCTCCATTTCTGCTCAGGATTTATTTTATATGCTTGAAATTAAATACCATCAAGCAAAAATGTGTTTAGAATAATTCTGAAGCAATGAATCACAACTGCATATTAAATACAGAATAAATTGACAGTCATACTTTTTAATGGCCATTGCCACTAATGCCTTCTCTCTTTTTTTGGAAGGTGGGAGGGTGTCCTAGCTGCATCCACTAAAGTGAATTAATACCCCATATTTACACACCCCTTTGTTAGAAGCAGCAGGTTCACAAGCCTATTTGTGTGCTTACCCACCTCAATTCTTTCCAAAAAAAAAAATAAATAACTAAAGTTGTTGTACTCTCATGGTAAGATTGAGCACAGTAGGATTTCCCCCTTCCATTTCTCAGTGACATCTTTATGGTATTCTCCTAAATGAACTCATGCCAAATAAGTGTAATGATAGAGAAATCCAAGTCAAGCCACTTTTTTCCAATGTAAAATCTATTGATTAGGGGCACCTGGGTGGCTCAGTTGGTTAAGCAGCTGCTTTCAGCTCAGGTCATGATCCTGGAGTTCCAGAATTGAGTCCCACATCAGGCTCCCTGCTTGGCGGGGAGTCTGTTTCTCCCTCTGACCTCTCCCCTCTCATGCTTTTTCTCTCTCAAATAAATAAATAACCTTTAAAAAATGAAAAAAAAATCTATCGATTAACCCATTGAGAAGAGTTACATTATTCATTGTGGATAATAAAAGCTATCTCATTTATCAGTGTTGTTGGGACACCTTTCCTCATTTGACCTTAAATATGTTATCTGAATTATTTTGGAAAAACCATGTCTATTTAATCCAAGAAAACTCGGGCATTTTAGATGCATGAGAACTTTGCAAACATTTTGATGTCATACATGAGATTTCAATTTTGGCTGGTGTTTAATATTATATATTATATTATATTATATATATTTATATATAATATTAATTATGTATTATATTACTTATGATAACTTGCTTTTCTTTGAGTAATAATGAAAATTTGTGAATTTTTGTTTCATGTTGAGAAACTTTTTAAGAATTCCAGTGCTTATATTTTGCATACAGAGTGTAAAATGCTTTCCTTGTTTTTCTACTTAATTTTTGAAGAAATTCTTATTAAAAAAAATTAAAAACCAAACTGAGTGCTAAAAGTTATATGTGACTCTTTAGGAATTGGTACTTTAAAATTTAGTATTAGATTCTAGAACCTTCACAAGCATTTCAGTTATTAGTAATCATTTACTGAGTACTTTCTCTGTAACTGGCACTGACACAACTAACTTCACAAGGTCGACATTAATAGTGTACATAATACAGCCTACCTGCTGGCTTGCTCGGCAGGCATTGCTAATTTTTTAACAAGAGACCTTCAGAATGAATTCATCTGGAGTCTTCTTTGCAGTCAATCTCAGTATAGGTCACTTTCATGCCAGGCACAGTATATTTATCATTTCAATTTAGGAGGGTCAAGTTTTGTGAAGGGTCTGAGATTTTATTCTACCAACAAGCTCTTAGATTATCTTGTTACTGTTTTGTTGGTGCCAGCGAAAAACAAAAGACTCATGGGTTATAGATAAAGAATTTTATCATTCATGGCATAGTAAGTGATTTGCTGAGACCCAGTGCTCACAAGCTTTGTTAGAACCCTGAGCCTAAGGAACCCCAGACTTTAGTAATGAGAAGTAAGCCTGTTTGCCCTTGGCTCCAGAGGGAGAAATTGCTTCTATCTTTCAAGGCCATTCCTGCACAAACATCCTTGAAAAGATAGTCTTAAAACAAATGATCAAAATGAAACAAAAACAGAGGATAGTCTGTGCAAAACAAAACTGTGTAAAATAAATTTCTCAAAGATTGGACTTGTTAAATGAGAAGAAAGAACCGAGGAAGTCTGAATGGTGAGAAAGGACTGTCTTGGCAAATGGTTAGAAGTTCAAAATACAAGTCTGGCTTGCAAGACCTAGAGGCCTGGAAGACTTGTGGAGAAAGGTCTTCCAACAAACAAATAGAATATTTGGTCTCTCAAAGTTTGAAGGTTGAACTCAGAACTTAATCCACTTAAGACAATTTTATATCACATATCTTCTCCAGAAAACAGGAAGATAACTGAAATTATATTTTGATAGATGAAACTATCAAGTTGACACTCATTATACAGCCAGGAACAATCTTAAGCAACTAAGGTAGAGTGATAAAAATTAATTTTTAGTTTTCAGTTAGCACATGGGTACTGCATCTGGATTGGGTTCAGGCACTGTTTTAGTATTAAAGGCTATTGTAACCATTTTGATTGTTCCTTTTGATCAGTCTTCTTCTTAAATGCAGATCTCAGTCTTGCTTTCTTTAGAAATGTATTAAATTAGTCTATATATTGTTTTACTTATTAGGTATTTTCCAGTAAACTTGAAAATAGGGAAAGGAGTACCTTATAATGAAACATAGGTATATGTCACCCAGTTTAATCAATTGTCAACTCCTGGCCAATTTTGTTTTACCTCCCTCTCCCTCACTTCTCTTGGATATTTTAAATTTCAGACATCACATCATTTTATTTGGGTTATTTATATCTTAAGATATTTTTGCTGTTCCCCCCTTTTTGCCCACTACATTCTTAGAAATTTATTCTTATGTCTGTGCCTATTTGGAAGCCTGTTTAAATTCTATATTTGAATCTTGTTTGGGGGCTTGAAATATTAGTATACTCTACTTTATTTTTGTTTTGTTTTTATTTAACAGTCTTCTCTTTATTTTGGACAAAGAAGATGGAAGTCCCAATATATCAAATTTGGGCACCAAGAAAGTTTGAATTTTTCTTTTTGATAAAGAGAAGTCCTGTCTTTGGCTCTTTCCTTTTAACCCAGCAAAGATGTTCTTATGCCTGTCTCACATTTTCACTCGTAAGTGACCATGAAATTTGCTTACACTTGGCTAGAACAAATTGTGCATCTGAAAAATTCCTGTAACCTCCTTTAACTAATGATTTCATCCAAGCGATGAATCATTCTTCTTGTTCTTCTCTGAACCTTCTTCCAGTATATCTACAAGTTTAGAAGTGAGTTGCCCAAAGATGAAAGTAGGGCCCAGGTTTCAAAATAGAGCTGGTTGCATACTCTATGGAGACCTAGATCTATATGTTGAAAAGGAAAGTAGATGTTTTCAGAGCTTCTGACTTGGTAGAAAACTTCAAGTTAATCTCTCCAAAGTACAAAGTAGGGCTTCCTCTCAACTTCAGAGCGTTCTTCTGGCAGACAATGGCTTGTCTATAGTAGTTTAGGTACTAATTCTTAACATTCGCGGAGTATGTCAAATTTGGGGAGGTGAATCATGAGAAACTATGGACTCTGAAAAACAATCTGAGGGGTTTGAAGTGGTGGGGGGGGTGGGAGGTTGGGGTACCAGGTGGTGGGTATTATTGAGGGCACAGATTGCATGGAGCACTGGGTGGGGTGAAAAAATAATGAATACTGTTATGCTGAAAATAAATAAATTTAATTAAAAAAAATTTATGGCTGAAATGCTGCTATCATCTAGCCCTGTAATGTATAAGGGGACTTTGCTGTGGATAGGGTGGAGCAGGAGATGGTGATACGAAAAGGAAGAAATTTTCTTTTAGGGATGATGTTGATTGCATCAATGATGATAACAAAAAATTCATATAAAACAAATTCTCACTGATCGAACTAGCTAAATAAGAGGAAAGAACTGAGGAAGCCTCAAAGGTGGAAAAGGAATGTCTTGGCAAGTGGTTAGAAATTCAGGATACATTGTCCATGGAGTAGGGACAATGGAACAGTTGCTTGCCCTAGGTAAACAGATAAATTTTAGGGAAAGAGGAGAATCATTGCGACTGTAACTTTGCCTAAAGACACAGCATGTATCCATCAAAGGATCAAAGCAAATGAAAGAACATTGGCAAACTTGCTTTGTTTAGTGCCTTTTTTCCCTGTTGTTGTTTGTTTGGTTTTATTAGCAGTATCTTTTGGATGCTGCACAATCTTTCTCGTGAAGCATAACTGACAACTTTTAATGGTTCTCTGTGGTCACGAAGGAAATACATTTCTTGCAGTTATCAATATATTTTCACATGTACTGCTACAGAATTTTTAGGGAGAAAATCTGCAAGATTATTTCACATGTACGCCATAGTGGTATTTATGAATACAACTTAATGATCTCTTTTCATATTACTTTGGGTAAGAATTTTAAGGAAGTAACTGTAAGTGTCGATGCTGATGTCTTAGGTGATGTTACCTGTGACACATCTGTTGTGCATGTTTCATTATATCTTTTTTCCTTAGCTTTCCACCACAGGGAAAAAAATTGGGGGGAATGAATGTTTTTCTTAAAAACCAATAACTATGATTTTGTAATCTTATGTGTGACAATTTTATCTTTTATTCCTTTTCACAGGAAAGCACAAGATCTTTAAACAGAATATTAAAAGATTCCTTTTTAAACAGCACCGAGAGTGTTTTCTCCCGTAGCTTCTGATAATACTAAGTAGGAAATAACAGTGCACTGAATCACAGTCTTGACTGTTATTCAGTCGCTTAAGGTCAGTTATATAACAAAATAGACAAATAAGGCAAAAGCAAACTTCTTTTGCATTTGTGGAAAAAACCCCAAGGCATATAGAATGGAAGTGGCCATCGATTACTGTCCAGGTCCTACTCATCACTCATATGTCTTTCAGATTTCTTATAGTAGGAAACATCTTCAGGTTACTTACACCTTATGGATTGCAGAGGGAATGAGAAAAGAAATTGATATTCAGCGATGAAACATAATCTTGTTAATTTCTTATGGAGTGTACCAAGTCTCAGAATCTTGAAGTACCGACTTTGAAAGGCTGGGAGTGGGAAAGCCCATTGTGAAAGGATCAACTCTGATAGTCCCATCTTTGCCAGCATTTCATGGGGAGGGCACTGGCAGGGCCAAGAGAGGCAGCACAGAATGTGGAATTAGGAAGTAAGTGCTTAGGTTCCAGTCTGCCCTTACCTAATCTTGTGATTTTAGACAAATAACTTATCCTTTCTGAGTCCCTTTTCTCCTCTTTTATAAAAATGTGGACATTGGAGGAGGAGTTAAGATGGCAGAGAAGTAGCAGGCTGAGATGATATCAGGTAGCAGGAGATCAGCTAGATAGCTTATCTAACCATGGCAAACACCTACAAATCCAACGGGAAATCGAAGAGAAGAAGAGCAACAATTCTAGAAACAGAAAATCGATTACTTTCTGAAAGGTAGGACCTGTAGAGAAGTAAATCCAAAGTGAAGGGAAGATAGACTGAGGGGGGAGGGGCCAGCGCCCAGCAAGTGGCAGAGCAACGGAGCACAAAATCAGGACTTTTAAAAGTCTGCTCCACTGAGGGACATTGCTCCAGAGGCTAAACCAAGGGGAAGCCCACATGGGGTCAGCATAACCCCAGGTCCCTCAGGGTCACAGAAGGACTGGGGGTGTCTGAGTGTCACAGAGCTCGCAGGTATTAGAGCAGGGAAGCTGGCTACAGTGACAAAGCTGAGGAGTGACCTCTCAATTCTGTGTTACCTTGAACCGGTCACAGGCTGGTTGAGCTTGGAGCATGGCTGGTGGCCAGGGAGACGGAGTGACTTAACACTTTTCTCCAAGCATGCAGCTGGAGGCCAGGGAGACGGAAGCGACCGAGTGCTTTTCTCCAAGTGCGATCCATTGAGCGCTTTTCTCCAAGTGAGACCAGAGGCCAGGGAGATGGGGGCAGTTGGGTGCTTTTCTCTGAGGGTCACTGAGGAGCGGGACCCTGAGCTCTCGGCTCCTCCGGGCCGGAGATTGGGAGGCTGCCATTTTCATTCCCATCCTCTGGAACTCTATGGAAAGTGCTCAGAGAACAAAAGCTCCCAAAAGTAAATCCGAACGGATTACTTAGCCTGGCCCCTGGTAAGGGTGGTGCAATTCCACCTGGGGCAAAGACACTTGAGAATCACTACAACAGGTGTCTCCCCCAGAGGATCAACAAGAAACCCAGCCAAGACCAACTTCACTCACGAAGGAGAACAGCGGAATTCCAGAGGAGGAGAAAGCAAATCGTATCTGGACAAAATGACATGGTGGAAAAAACTCACCACAAAAAAAAAAAAAGATCAAGAGGCAGTACCGAAGGCTGGGGACCTAATCAATATGGACATTGGTAATATGACAGATCTAGAGTTCAGAATGATGATTCTCAAGGTTCTAACTGGGCTCGAAAAAGGCATAGAATATATTAGAGAAACCCTTTCCCGAGAGGTAAAAGCCCTTTCTGGAGAAATAAAAGAACTAAAATCTAACCAAGTTGAAATCAAAAACCTATTAGTGAGTGGCAATAAAAAAATGGAAGCTCTTACTGCTAGGATAAATGAGGCAGAAGAAAGAATTAGTGACATAGAAGACCAAATGACAGAGAATAAAGAAGCTGAGAAAAAAGAGAGACAAACAAATACTGGACCACGAGGAGAGAATTCGAGAGATAAGTGACACCATAAGACGACACAACATTAGAATAATTGGGATTCCAGAAGAAGAAGAAAGAGAGGGGAGCAAAAGGTATATTGGAGAGAATTACTGTAGAGAATTTCCCTAATATGGCAAAGGGAACAAACATAAAAATACAGGATATGCAACGAATGCCCCTCAAAATCAATAAAAATAGGTCCACACCCTGTCACCTGATAGTAAAATTTACGAGTCTTAGCAACAAAGAAAAAATCCTGAAAGCAGCCTGGGAAAAGAAGTCTGTACCATACAAGGGTAAAAACATTAGATTGGCAGCAGACTTATCCACAGAGACCTGGCAGGCCAGAAAGAACTGGCATGATATATTCAGAGCACTAAATGAGAAAAACATGCAGCCAAGAATACTATATCCAGCTAGGCTATCATTGAAAATAGAAGGAGAGATAAAAAGCTTCCAAGGACAAACAAAAACTTAAAGAATTTGCAAACAGCAAACCAGCTCTACAGGAAATATTGAAAGGCATCCTCTAAGCAAAGAGAGAGACTAAAAGTAGTAGATCAGAAAGGAATAGAGACAATATACAGTAACAGTCACCTTACAGGCAATATAATGGCACTAAGTTCATATCTCTCAATAGTTACCCTGAATGTTAATGGGTTAAATGCCCCAATCAAAAGACACAGGGTAACAGAATGGATAAAAAAAAAACAAATCCCATCAGTATGCTGCCTACAAGAAACTCATTTTAGACCCGAAGACACCTCCGGAAATAAAGTAAGGGGGTGGAAAACAATGTACCATGCTAATGGGCATCAGAAGAAAGCTGGGGTGGCAATCCTTATATCAGATCAATTAGATTTTAAGCCAAAGACTATAATAAGAGATGAGGAAGGGCACTATATCATACTCAAAGGGTCTGTCCAACAAGAAGACCTAACAATTTTAAATATCTATGTCCCTAACATGGGAGCAGCCAACTATATAAACCAATTAATAACAAAATCAAATACATTGATGATAATACACTAATAGTAGAGGACTTTAACACTCCCCTCACTGAAATGGACAGATCATCTAAGCAAAAAGTCAACAAGGAAATAAAGGCCTTAAATGACACACTGGACCAGATGGACATCACAGATATATTCAGAACATTCCATCCCAAAATAACAGAATACACATTCTTCTCTAGTGCACATGGAACATTCTCCAGAATAGACCACATCCTGGGTCATAAATCAGGTCTCAAACAGTATCAAAAGATTGGGATCATTCCCTGTGTATTTTCAGACCCCAATGCTCTGAAGCTATAAGTCAGTCAAAAGAAGAAATTTGGAAAGAACCCAAATACATGGAGACTAAACAGCATCCTTCTAAAAAATGAATGATTCAACCAGGAAATTAAAAAAGAATTGAAAAAGGTCATGGAAACTAATGATAATGAAAACACAATGGTTCAAAATCTGTGGGACACAACAAAGGCAGTCCTGAGAGGAAAATATATAGCATTTCAAGCCTTTCTCAAGAAACAAGAAAGGTCTCAAATACATAACCTAACCCTATACCTAAAGGAGCTGGAGAAAGAACAACAAAGAAAGCCTAAACCCAGCAGGAGAAGAGAAATCATAAAGATCAAAACAGAAATCAATGAAATAGAAACCAAAAAAACAATAGAACAAAACTAGGAGCTTGTTCTTTGAAAGAATTAATAAGATCAATAAACCCCTGGCCAGACTTATCAAAAAGAAAAGAGAAAGGAACAAAATAAATAAAATCATGAATGAAAGAGGAGAGATCACAACCAACACCAAAGAAATACGAACAATTATGAGAACATACTATGAGCAACACTATGCCAACAAATTTGACAATCTGGAAGAAATGGATACATTTCTAGAGACATATAAACTACCACAACTGAACCAGGAAGAAATAGAAAACCTGAACAGACCCATAACAAGTGAGGAGATTGAAACAGTCATCAAAAATCTCCAAATAAACAAAAGTCCAGGGCCAAATGGCTTCCCAGGGGAATTCTACCAAACATTTAAAGAAGAATTAATTCCTATTCTCCTGAACCTGTCCCAAAAAAATAGAAATGGAAGGAAAACTTCCAAACTTATTTTATGAGGCCAGTATCACCTTGATCCCAAAACCAGACAAGGATCCCATCAAAAAAGAGAATTACAGACCAATGTCCTTGATGAACACAGATGCAAAAATTCTCATCAAAATTCTGGCCAATAGGACCCAACAGTACATTAAAAGGATTATTCACCACGACCAAGTGGGATTTATTCCAGGGCTGCAGGGTTGGTTCAACATCCGCAAATCAATCAACGTGATATAATACGTTAATAAAAGAAAGAACAAGGACCATATGATACTCTCAATAGATGCTGAAAAAGCATTTGACAAATTGAAGCATCCCTTCCTGATTAAAACTCTTCAAAGTGTAGAGATAGAGGGCACATACCTCAATGTTATCAAAGCCGTCTATGAAAAACCCACTGCAAATATCATTCTCAATGGAGAAAAACTGAAAGCTTTCCCGCTAAGGTCAGGAACATGGCAGCGATGTCTGTTATCACCGCTGCTATTCAACATAGTACTAGAAGTCTTGCCTCAGCAATCAGAAAACAAAAAGAAATTAAAGGCATCCAAATCGGCAAAGACGAAGTCAAACTAATACTCTTTGCAGATGATATGATACTATATGTGGAAAACCTAAAAGGTTCCACTCCGAAACTGCTAGAATTTGTACAGGAATTCAGTCAAGTGTCAGGATATAAAGTCAATGCACAGAAATCAGTTCCATTTCTGTACAATAACAACAAGACAGAAGAATGAGAAATTAAGGAGTCAATCCCATTTACAGTTGCACCCCAAACCATAAGATACCTAGGAATAAATCTAACCAAAGAGGCAAAGAATCTATACTCAGAAAACTACGAAGTACTCATGAAAGAAATTGAGGAAGACACAAAGAAATGGAAGACACAAAGAAGATATTTGCAAACGACATATCAGATAAAGGACTAGTATCCAAAATCTATAAAGAGCTTATCAAACTCAACACCCAAAGAACACATGATCCAATCAAGAAATGGGCAGATGACATGAACAGACATTTCTGCAAAGAAGACATCCATAATGTTCCACCCTCATGGATTGGAAGAACAAATATTGTGAAAATGTCTATGCTCCCTAAAGCAATCTACACATTTAATGCAATCCCTATCAAAATCCCATACATTTTTTTCAAAGAAATAGAACAAATAATCCTAAAATTTATACAGAACCAGAAAAGACCTCAAATGGCCAAAGGAATATTGAAAAAGAAAGCCAAAGTTGCTGGCATCACAATTCCAGACTTCAAGCTCTATTACAAAGCTTTTATCATCAAGACAGCATGGTACTGGCACAAAAACAGATGCATAGATCAGTGGAACAGAATAGAGAGCCCAGAAATAGACCCTCCACTTTATGGTCAACTAGTCTTCAACAAAGCAGGAAAGAATGTCCAATGGAAAAAAGACAGCCTCTTCAACATATGGTGCTGGGAAAATTGGACAGCAACATGCAGAAAAATGAAATTGGACCATTTTATTACACCACACATGAAAATAGATTCAAAATGGATGAAGGACCTCAATGTGAGAAAGGAATCCATCAAAATCCTTGAGGAGAACACAGGCAGAAACCTCTTCGACCTCAACCGCAACAATTTCTTCCTAGAAACATCGCCAAAGGCAACAGAAGCAAGGGCAAAAATGAACTATTGGGATTTCATTAAGATCAAAAGCTTTTGCACAGCAAAGGAAACAGTTAACAAAATCAAAAGACAACTGACAGAATGGGAGAAGATATTTGCAAACGACATATCAGATAAAGGGCTAGTATCCAAAATCTATAAAGAGCTTATCAAACTCAACACAAAAAACACATGATCCAATCAAGAAATGGGAAGATGACATGAACAGACATTTCTGCAAAGAAGACATCCAGATGGCCAAGAGACACATGGAAAAATGCTCCACATCCCTTGGCATCAGGGAAATACAAATCAAAACCAAAGTGAGATACCACCTCACACCAGTCAGAATGGCTAAAATTAACAAGTCAAGAAATGACAGATGCTGGCATGTTTGCGGAAAGAGGGGAACCCTTCTACACTGTTGGTGGGAGTGCAAGCTGGTGCAACCACTCTGGAAAACAGTGTGGTGGTTCCTCAAAAAACTGAAAATAGAGCTATCCTATGACCCAGCAACTGGGTATATATCCTAAAGATACAAACGTGGTGCTCCGAAGGGCACATGCACCTGAATGTTTTTAGCAGCGATGTCCACAATAGCCAAACTATGGAAAGAACCTAGATGTCCATCAACAGATGAATGGATAAAGAAGAGGTGGTATACATATACAATGGAATACTATGCAGCCATCAAAAGAAATGAAATCTTGCCATTTGTGTCGACATGGATGGAACTAGAGGGTATTATGCTCAGCGAAATAAATAAGTCAATCGGAGAAAGACAACTATCATATGATCTCCCTGATATGAGGAATTGTTGATGCAATGTGGGAGGTTTAGGGGGTAGGAAAAGAAAAAAAATGAAAGAAGATGGGATCAGGAGGGTGACAAACCATAAAAGACTCAATCAAAAAAACAGACTGAGGGTTGCTATGGGGAGGGGGAACGGGAGAGGGTGGTGGAGATATGGACATTGGGGAGGGTGTGTGCTATGATGAGTGCTGTGGAATGTGTAAACCTGGCGTTCACAGACCTGTACCCCTGGGGATAAAAATACATTATATGTTTATTAAAAAATTTTAAAATTAAAGTAAAAAGATGTGGACATTATTATCCATATCAGAGGGTTATTTAGAAGGTAAAATGATGTAATATGTGTTAAAGTCCTTTATAAACTGAAGAGTGCCATACAAGTATAAGAGGTTATAAATCTTGAATTTTCTTCTAATTAGGCACACAAAGAATGGCATCCCTGGAGAAACAGGATTGGGAAAGTCAAGCATTTTGATATAATCTTTTGAATACCTGCCCTTGAATGTGATCTTCTCAGTTGCTAAGGGGATTAAGAGATATTCTTATAGTGGCATATCTTTTTTTCTACAATTTGTCTAAGTTTTTTGTTTTTTTTTTTTGAAGATCATAGCTATTTACTGACTGTTTTAGCTCTCCAATAACCTGAAAGAAAGAACTATGCCTTTTGTCTTCTAAATATCAAATATAGGCCATGTCACAAATATATTTCATCAAATTATCAAGAATATTTATTATGTACATAATTCAGATATCATTTGGAGGAGATATAAAGTGGACTATTGGGGGGGTGGAATATAATCTTATGCTGCCTGTTTTAAAATCACTCATTTTGTTAGAATTCAAGAGAGTATTAAGAGGGGTAGTGAGAAATAGGGAGAGGTTCATAGATTGCTACAATTCTTCAAAAACCCATCTCGTACCCAGAAATGTATGGATCCAGTGTATGGACCAAAAAACAAGACCATTCTACAAAGCATGCTAGTCCACTTCCATCTTGTGAGGGACCAGAAGGAAGCTTTAAGAAGCTAAAGAGCATATTGATTTATTGCACTGATTAGCAAGGCCTTGGCTTCTTAAATCTCTGTCTGGAAAATCTAAAATGGAGAGTTGAGGCCATTAGCTGTGTGGTTCAAACAAGATTCTCCACTTAGTGATGACTAGTTAAGTATTCATGTAGGAGACACTCGGCCTGAATTATACTGAAAATTACCACAGTCCTCTATTTGACTTAGTAAGTATAAATAAACACTGCTTGAGTATAATCTAGACATTGGAACCATGTAGCTGGGCACACAGCACTTCCCACTTTTGAAGGTACCAGACTAACAGCCCATTAAGTCTTTGAGGATTCACAGAATGGAACCACTCTTGATCTGACTTGACTTTCATTCTTAACCTTCCCTGCAAAATAACACTATTTGAAAGGGCAAATGGGAGACTGGCTTTTGATCTCAGTCTGTGTTCTAATTATAGTTGAAATTTTGCATCGTTCGTTTCACATGCTTGTGTTAATCATTTTTGCCTTTTGCTGGGTCAGAATATTAATACTGGCACTTCCTGGAGTGGTACCTAAGTAAATTAATGAACACAGAATAATACAGACAGGGGAGCATCACTGTCATGTCTCTAATTCCACTAAAAGCTGAAATTTTGACAAAGAGTTCATGATCAGACTGACTGAATGTAATGAATGTGCTCCATCAAAGAGTACGGATCTCTACAAATGAGCAGGGTATACATCCAACTAAGCTTGGATGCCTTAGGAAAGTGTCACTGTCTTTGGGGACTAGAAGTGATAGCCAGAAGCCACTTTTGTTACTTTCCTGGGATTCCACTAGGAAAGCTGGACTCCATTATTGGCAGTCAGTGGCGGATAGCAAAAGGAGCAAGGCTTTGAGAGGAGCAAGGTCTGGGTTTGAATGCTTCATTGTTTACTACAAGTGATATAATTCCACTGGGCCTCATTTTACTCTATAAAATGGAAACCTGATACTTTCATGAGACAGAAATAGGTAAATACAGGCAAAGTGCTGAGAGCCATGTCTTGACTCCAAAATGGCAATCAGTGCATATAGTTGCCTTTCCCTTCTAACAGGTTACCGGATAAAGGAATGAGAGCAGGACTGGGGTTTAGTCCATTCACATAGGGAATCCTAGAATCGTCTTTATGGTGCAGGAGAATGTACTCTAGTATCTGGGTCTGAGCTTTCCTTCCGGGCGACTCCAACTTCTTCCTCTATTATACATTCCAAGTTGCACTTGGCTGTAAGGTGACACTAGGACCTGTAGCAGGAAATCTAGGTGCTCATAAATGGACATGTGTTCTTCACAGTCCTGTCTCCTGGAGATGGATCTTCCATTATTTCTGTCCAAAAAATACTGTGCCTTAAAGAGAAGTCAAGGGAATTTGCAAGACTGGATGATATTTGTATTTCACACCATTGTGATTTTTTTCCCTGATGCCCCTTCCAAAACAACTCGTGCCATTTTTTTTCCTTTTTTCTTTTTGGCCTCTTAAGGTTACTCCACCACTGCAAAATAATTTAAAATGCTTCAGAAAGAACTTTTTCCTCCTGTGCCTCCCCTGTTCAATTTAGTCTTATTTCAGGTGGATTTTAATAGAAAAGCAAATGGATTACATTAAACCTCTACTCAGCTCAGGACATTTATTGTCCTCTGTCCTTGGAGTTGTTAACAATTAACAAAATACAGTACTGCCCTCAAAAAGGTCACAGTCTAGGCATGTCAGAGCCACATGTGAGTAGAGATAGCATTGCAGCTGGAGTCCCAGACTGCTGGAAAGAAGGAACATGCCAGGGACCATGCCAGAAGACTTCCAATATGTTACCTTCCCTGGGAGGGAGGTTTTTAACATCTCTACCTTAATGGATTAGGAAACATCTGCACAGCATATTTTCATGGCAAAGCAGAGAAACATGGGACTTGTTCTGCCTGGGGACTGGAAATCTTTATGTGGAAGAAGTGGCATTTGACATTAACCTAGAATTAGGATGAGATGTTTGAAAGATACGGCTGAAGACAGTGGAAGAGTCACTCGTTAGGAGATAGTGATTGCCTCCTTAGAAACAATGCTCAGAAATGCTGAGTTAAGCAGTGGCTCACCACATGGAGAGAGGTGTACCAGTCAACTAACCTGACTCAGTTGCCTGTAATGTTTACTGTTACTAGAGTTTTTTCTTCTCATCAGTACCACTGTGGCTGGAGAGTAGCCTTGGGCCGTTTACTTGGCTTCTTTTAGCTCCGGGAAACAAGCTGGAACTTGCAAAACTTTACAGAGTATCAGTGGAGAATGAATAAGATGCAAGGAGTTTATGAGCATGGTGCATTACCAAGTCCTGGTTTTCCAGTTCTATTATAGATGTTTATTGCCAGGTCCTTGTGTTGACAGCATTGCAGTCATCCAGCTTCTGTGGGAACTGGGAGAATGGGAACCTAACTTCGGTAAGTAACAATTAGCAAACACAAATGATTTAATCAGATAGACCAAATCTCCATGTCTTCTAGTACTTTTGCACTAGTTCACCCCATATCTTAAAAATCATCCCATCTTTTGTTTCTGTGGACATGAGTTCAATCTCTGTTGTAACAGTCTCGAATAAAGTTTTCTTTGCCTGTCTCTGTTCAGTGCTGTTTTTCTTTAGACACAGGGCAGTCTGAAATTCCAGGTGGAACACCCGTCCCATAAACCTTGCAAACAACACCCACTCTGTCTTGGAAACTGAAATGCCACATGATTGGGCTCTTGGAGTGAGTCTAAGAATGAGACTCCTTTGTGTAGTGTCTTAGGGTGGCACTGAAACTGTGAGCTTTGAGACCATGAAGGAATGTTGTTTACTTCAGAAACCACAGTTTGCAAATGCTGTTTGCTACTGCTTTTCAATTTCGTAATCCCCTGTAGACTAAGGATTACTTAATTATGATTACAGAATAAAATATAAATGTTTTCATCTTTGATAATGTCAAATGTGGAGGTAGGTGAAAGAAGAGAGGCAGGAAGGGAGGAGGGTAAGGATGTGACTATAGCTCATAAAAAGGCTTAAATATTTTATTACAAATTTAAAAAAGTGATCTAATGATATTGAACTATGTGGGAGAAAAGGGAAAAGATGAAGAGTTTTAAGCATATTAAATACAGTCCTAAGAATAATTTTTAAAGTTAATAAATCAACAGATAATATATATGGTAGTTAAAATATAAGCATCATGCTGTTTGAAAACAAAGGGAACTAAAACCAGACATATTTAAAAAAGTTATTGACTCTGAAATGGTTTCAGAGGGTAAAGAGTAATGTGGTAGGCGATTGTATGTCATTACAAGGGAACTTGCACTATTTTTTAACCATAACGAGTATGTATTCTTCAAAGTTTCTCTTTGGCAGGCATACACTGGGTCGTCTTTTTTTTTTTTTTTCCTTTTTGTTTCCCTGTTCCAGATCAGTCTCCAGATTTCTCTGGATTCTGTTCTCCAAGCATAACCCTCTCAAGATCATTGCATCTCTCATCTTTCTAGTGAGTTTAGCCCTTTCTTTTTTTCCCCACAACCTTCTGATGGTGGCAAACAAAGGACCCACAAGGTACCAGCATCCACCCTTCTTAGCAGGTAGTAGGGTATTATAAACAACCAAAAGCCAAAAAGCATGCCAGAATTAAAATGTCTTGCCATAATTTGAAACCTTTTCTCACGATAGTCTTCAGATTATTTGAAGAAGGCTTCTGGGCTGTCCCTTTTACCTTAGCTATTTCTTTTCCTGAAATCCTCCTTTCTTTAAGCAAAATTGTCTCCCTGTTTGCAACGCTTTGCCATATGCTTCTTTAAACTCTTTGTGATATTCTAGAACTTTATTCTGCTTTCCTTTAGACAAGTTTGTTTTTGTTTGGTTTAATCATTGGATCTCAGGACTGAACAAAACAGTTGGCCTCTCCCTCTTTCTCTGCCCCTCCCCCCAGCTTGTGCACTCTCTCCCTCTCAAATAAATTAGGGCTCTGGAAATGAATAAACATGTAAATAACATTTTCAATAAATTAATACAGGAATAAAAGATTACAAAAATATATCCATTTGTACATTTTGCTTCTCTTAAGAATATTTTTCTTCACATCAGCAAATATGTGTTTGATCCCCCAAATTATAATTTAATAGGAATTAAGGAATAATAACACACAAGACTCCCCACTCCAATAAGCATTTATCAGAAGAACACTTAGTCCAATAAACATCCATGTCAGGCAAGTGGAATTAGTCAAGTCTAATTACTTTAACCCACATAGGCATTTCTTTTTAAAGATTGATTTATTTATTTGAGAGGGAGAGCTTGCACAAGCCAGGGGGAGGGGCAGAGAGAGAGGGAGAAGCAGACTTCCTGCCGAGCAGGGAGCCAGATTCTTTCAACTATTTTGCTCTTGGATCCCTAGTGCTGTACACCAAGTTGCAATCATTGTTTTTATGCTGTGTGGTGACAACTATCCCTTTGTATTCTCCTTTTGTTCTGACTCCACTTCTCAGTCTCAGCTTTGGGCTTTCCCTCACTCAGGGGTATCCCAAAGATGGGAAGAATCCTACCTTAGCGTCATTCCACCTATTTTGTGAAGGGGAGTTGGGTCATAATTGTTCAACACCAGTTCTCATTTAACTCTTACATTGTGTTCCTTTCTAGTTTTAGACAAAGTTGCTGCTATTGGGATTTTCACTTCCTTCCCCTGAATTCACCTCCTATACCTACTGTAGCTTCACTGTGGCCTTCATCACTACACCCTACTTTTCTTTTAAGATGATCAGGGAGCCGCCACATTGTCGGGATCTTCAAAGGGAAAGCCTGAATCCTTAACTTATTTGACTTATTGAATTAAACATTCCCTTCTGAATAAATGCATTTATTCTCCTTATTTTCCTTCTATCTCTCTGGTGACTCTTCCTTCCTTTTCTTAGAATCCATTTCCTTCGCTTGCTCCTGAGATCCTCTCTG
Source organism: Neogale vison (assembly GCF_020171115.1). NCBI lineage: Eukaryota > Metazoa > Chordata > Mammalia > Carnivora > Mustelidae > Neogale > Neogale vison. The sequence goes on along the minus strand of NC_058095.1, from coordinate 109,154,832 downwards.
GGAATGTTTCCCTTCTAGATCTACAAACTAGAGCTAGAAGGCCATTTTCTTCTATTTCCAAGACAACTATCAACTATTGCCCAAACCTCTGTCTTGAGTTCTAGACCTAAATATCTTTGTACATACTAGTAAGCATCCCCACCCTAATGTCAGATCACATATTGTGAAGGAAGTCATATTTTCTTTAAAAAATGTAACATTAAGTTGGTATCATCTATTTAAAATAATCAGTGTCTATGTTTCTAGGACATGTTTATGTCTGACTGTTGAAAATCTTAGGGTTATCACCTAGAATCTTAGACTACAAAAATTATTGAAACATATATTAAAATATTAGCCAAAACTTATTAAGCATATACTTTGTGCTGGGAACTGTTCTAAGTCTTACAGATGTATAACCAATGAATCCTTATAGCCACTCTATAAAGTAGCTCTATGATTATTTGCATTTTACAGGTGAGGAATCTTCAGTATAGAACAGCATTTTTTTCCCAAGTCAAACAGGAGGAAAATGATGTGGGACTTAAGTCCATGCCCTGACATCAGGGTTCAAGTTCTTGATACTCTTATTTTCTTCTAAGAAAGACTCTGAGAAATTGCAGGAAATTGTTAATGGAACATTAGAAGACATTAGGAAATGGTTAGATAAAGTGATTCTCTTTGGAGATAGAAGAAAACTCTGAAACCGGACAATGGAAATATGAGGGGGATTCAATACAAAGTATATAATCTTAATGCTATGGTCAACATGAACAATCGTGTTGTTCACGATTGTGAACAACAATTCACAGGAGAATTGTTGCTTTCTCAGGAGACTGCTTATTCTATTTTTAGGAGAATGCATAAGATATATAAAACTAGAAGGCATTGATAATAAAATTATTAGGCAATAAGATCTGCTAGAATAGTACACAGTATGTAGGATACACTGGTTTTTTTCTTTCATTCGTGACTGGGGGATTTTATTTCTTCTATTACAAATTGAGCCCAGCACACATTGAGTATATTGGGAATGCCTGGGACAAAGCCCATAATCTAAAACAACACACTTACTAAAAAAATTTTATATGTACTGGTGGATGAGGAAGAGAACATGAAATGGATTTAGGAACCCCTGGGCTCTGATAAAGTCAACAGTTGTTCTTTTTTGTCCCAAACTGGATGTTCCATGTCCTGGGAAACTTCTCAGGTCCAAGCAAACCAGGGTGGTTGGTCATAGCTAGATCTAGTTCTATGAATTATAGACCTTATAGACCTTACAACTTCAGGTAAATCCTTAAGCCTTTCAAATCTTACTCTCCTCATCCATGATGTGAGTCATCCCGGCACTAATGGGACTGTGTGGACAGAGATGCTACTGAAAATCAAAGTGGGTGTGTGCCCTGTGAGCGTAGAGGATCCTGGATTGTGGTTCTTCTGCTGTGCGTGGCACACTTGCACTTTTCTCTGTAACACTCCTCATGCTTAAAACTAGTGTCTGATGCGCCATTGCCACTGTTTTACTCTTCTCTGTAGCTACAGTCCGAGCCTGACATAGTCTGTGATCAGTAACTCTGTGTTGAATGAACAAATGGGTCAGGGGCAAGAGGCTTTGGAATAGAAATGTGGTCATAGTGTGCAGGTATTTCTCTAGTCACCTCTGTCATGGTACCCTCACCCTTCTCTACCATCTTTCTGTAGCACTCCCTACTCCTTAAAATTACTTCCCTAATTTACCACATCCACCGAAAAGGAAGGCAGGTGGAAGGTTCTTTGGGGGAAGTGGGTTGTACAACTAACTGTAGGTCTAGGGGTAAGAGTGGGGCAGGACATAAGAGCCTTTTCATGGTATATAGTTACACTACCTAGACTAGTTCTTCTGAGGATGAAATATACTAAAGCACAGATTCTTTTTTTTTTTTTTAAGAGACTCTGAAAACTGTTGGGTGATAGTGTTTGACAGAGATGAGGGTATCAATGTAAATATTTACCTTTTTCATCTTCCTTTGTTTCATGAAACTTTGTGAGTATTTCTAGTCAACAAGAAAGAGGGAGGAGTAGGAGGCTGGTTGACTGATTGATTGATTTCAGAAAGAAAGAAATGGCTTTTTTCAAGTGACCATTAAAGCTAGAGTTTGAATAATGTGTTTGAAAATTAGAGGGTTGAAGCTATGCACTAAGAGAACGATAGTAGTAATTTTCACAGATGTCATGTGAATGAATAAAAATCAATGGAGCACAAAAATCCAGTGACCGGAGTATATTGCATATACTCACATTTGAAAACCTGAATATGTATCTCTATTGAGACCGTGTGATCAAGCATTATTTATCCTAGTGATAGAATGCTCATTTAAATTTTTAAAGACCTGTATTATATGTGAGAATTTTGAGTGAGGGAACTGTGCTTAGGCACCATGAATCTTTTTGCCTATTTCCTAGCTTACATCTCTTCCACAGTAGAAACCTCACTATTGGGTGCCTTGTAACTATCCACTGTTAATAAAAATAGTTTTTGGGGCCCCTGGGTGGCTCAGTGTGTTAAGCCTCTGCCTTCGGCTCAGGTCATGATCTCAGGGTCCTGGGATGGAGCCCCGCCTCGGGCTCTTGGCTTGGCAGGGAGCCTGCTTCCTCCTCTCTCTCTCTCTGCCTGCCTCTCTGCCTACTTGTGATCTCTGTCTGTCAAATAAATAAAATCTAAAAATAAATAAATAAATAAAGATAGTTTTAAAAAGACTTACTGTCATTATGGAGGAGAGAGTATATATCATACTGGAAAATTACACCAAGGAAAAACTGTCCATACAGTCTAGACTGTGGAAAACAGACGTCAGCACATACGTTTGGTTGGAAATAGCAGTTAGCTTAAGCAGAGGAGTGGACTCATTATCATGGTCCTGAGGTAGCTCCTGGAACTCAGGGACATAAAAGCAGCCAGATTTCAGGAAAGTCTGCCTCTGAAATCTGCTCAGTCATCGCAGAAAAGGATGCTGCTCATGACAAGAAAGCAGGTGAGAGTGTGGGCGGCTCAATGGGGAGTCTCCAGAGTTACTAGGAAAACGTTAACTCTGAGGAGCACATAAACAGCAAATGCAGGACTCCTGGGTGTGAGTCAGTTCTGAGTCTCCCTACATCAAGAACAAAAAAAAAAAAAAGCCATTTACTTTTCCATCCTCGATGTTTTTTTTCTTCTGAAGAACATTTTGCTTAAAATAAAATTTCAGTACCTGCATGTGGCTTCCTAGAGCAAGAACTATCAAATCATGAAGTACAATTATTTTTTATATTTTTATATATATATATATATACACACCCACATGTATATATTATACATAGCATTTTATATAACATTTATATTTATATTTTATATATAGCTTTATATATAGCTATATATAGCATTTATATATAAATATATAATAATACAATTATATATATATATGGCATTATAGCCTATTGTTGTAGGAGTCTCTTCACACATTTTAATGAAAATACCTCACCCTCAGGGTTTTTCTTATCTACATGGCCCAAAATGAAGTGAGGAATTATAGTGAAGTGAGAATTTCTGACTATCTATAGATGCAAAATGGTTAATTTGAAATGCTAAACAGAAATAATAAAGTGAATCATCAGGCTTCATTGTTTGTTTGCTTTACCCTGTTTGTATTGATCAGCTTTGTTTCTGGCAGATATAACCTCTGCTGTTCACTGATAGGGCTGCTTCCCTGGTTCTACCAGGTTCATCTATTCCAATTGCAAAGTGCATGCCTCCCTAGGGACTCCTCTTCAGAGTTCTCCATTGTTAAAACTACTTGTTCAGGATTTCTTACAGAGTTCCAACCAATTCATGACTTTACTTATGAATCAGAAGAATTTGTGAATTTATACTTCTTGGTCCATTTAACAGATTTTTTGGCAGTTTACTATACTCGGTACAGGTCTGGGTTCATGGAATACATCAGTGAATAAAACAGAAATCTCTCCCCTCAAGGACCTTACATTTCAGTGAGGGAGGGCAAACACAATAAACACAAGAAACAGTAAGTTATGTCTTGGAAGGTGGTAAATGCCATGGAAAGAAAAACAGCAAGGTAAAGAGGATTGGAGTATGTTGAGTTGTAGATGAGTGAAATTTAGGTTTCAATTTAAAGTAGAGTGTTTTGTGTACAGCTCAATGATCAAATGACTTCTGGAGGCAAAGACTTGAAGTTGACAAAATTAACCATCTTGAGGGAAGAGCATTCCTAGGCACAGATAACAGTGAATGCAAAAGTGCTGAGTGGGGAGTATCCTGGCGCGTGCATGGGCAGCAAGGAGTTCAGTGTGGTTGGAATGGAGTGAGTCAGTGGGAGAGGCAGTGTGTGGGTCCAAAAAAGGAAGGGGTCTGAGATCACAGCCTGTGAACCACAGCCAGGACCATGGATCCTGGGCTTAGAAGGGGGGCCCTATTCCAATTGACTATTGTCTTCTTAAAGAGGGGAAATTTGGAGACAGACACACATAGGATCTGGCCATGTGAAGATAAAGGCACACGTTGGGGTGATGCTTTTATAAGCCGAGGAACACCAAAGATTGCCAGAAAACCACCAGAACCTAGGGAAGAGACCTAGAACACATTTTCCCCACAGCCTTCAGAAAGAACTAAGTCTGCCAGCAACTTGAACTTGGACGTCGAAACTCGAGAACTGTGAGACCATACATTTCTGTGTTTACGTCACCCTGTTGTACTTTGTTAACTACAACTCTAGCCAAGTGATACATAGGAGTTGGAAGGACTTTGGCTTTTACTCTGAGGGACAGGAGAGGAATTCAAGAGTTTTGAGCAAAGGTAGGGCATGGTACAACTTCTATTTTCTTTTTCTTTTTTTTTTTTTTTACCATTTAAAGAATTTATTTAAAAATTTTGATTATGGTATACTTAAAATACAGTGTTATATTAGTTTCTGGTGTACAGTGTAGTGATCCAACAATCATATACATTATTTGGTATTCCTCACAATAAGTGTACTCTTAATCCTCTTTATTTATTTCATCCATAACCCATGCATCTCCCCTCTGGTAACTATCAGTTTGTTCTCTAGAGTTAAGAGTCTGTTTTTTTTGCTTTGTCTCTTCTTTTCCTTGCTCATTTGTTTTGTTTCTTAAATTCCACATAAGCAAAATTATACGGTATTTGTCTTTCTTTCACTCATTTATTTCACTTAGCATTATACTCTCTAGATCCATCATGTTGTTGCAAATGGCAAGATCCTATTTCTTCTATAAGGCTGAGTAATATTCCATTGTATGTATGTACCAGTTCTGTATCCATTCATTTGTCAGTGAATACTGGGTTGCTTCCGTAATTTGGTTATTATAAATAATGCTGCAGTAAACACAGAGGTCTATATAAATTTTTGAATTAGTGTTTTCATATTCTTTGGCTAAATACCCAGTAGGGTGGTTACTGGATCATATGGCAATTGTTTTTAGTATTTTGAGGACCCTCCATAGGTTCCACAGTGCCAGCTTCAGTTTGCATTCTTTTTTCTCCACACCATCACTAACACTTAGTGTTTCTTGTGTTACTGATTTTAGCCATTTTAATAGGTATGAGGTGGTATCTCATTGTGGTTTTTATTTGCATTTCCCTGATGATGAGTAATGATGAGCACCTTTTTGTGTGTCTGTTAGCCATCTGTATGTCATCTTTGGAGAAATGTCTGTTCATGTCTTCTGCCTATTTTTGATTGGATTATTTGTGAGTCCGGTGCTGAGGTGTGTAAGTTCTTTGTATATTTTGAATACTAACCTTTTATCAGATATGTCATTTGCAAATATCTCTTCCCATTCAGTAGGCTGTCTTTTGTTTTTTCCCTTGCTATACAGAAGGTATTAATTTGTTTTTCAGTCTCAAAATATGTTTAGTATGTGTATCTTCAAGTCCAAAGTGGCATAATATTACATTTTGAAGGCAAATTTATCCATTTACTCATTTTTTTAAGAAGTCATGATTCTCTAGGAAGAATGTTTTCTGAAATTTCAAGAAAGTTAACTAAGAGATTCTTCTGTTATTGTTTAGTGTGTTTCAATCTATTCCATGATGCTCAGTGAAAAACATCTCCATGTATCACCACATTTGAGGTTGCTTAGTTGAGAAAATTACAAAGAGCTTACTGAATTCCATTTGACAGCTTTGTGGTAGTTTCCTGGGGAGCGTGCATGCCTCCTTGGATGCCTGCAGGGAAGATTCTATCTTGGCATCTGCATTAAACTGACTAGTGGACAGAACAGCTACTGGGAATAGGGACTGGGAAATGAGACCTGTGATTTGTGGGGCCACTGGCAATTCCTCCTAGATTAGGATCACACCCTGGGCTCCTAAGTGTGCTACAGTAACTGACAAATTTGGGGTTGCAGCTGCTGTTGTGCATTCAACACCCCCAGGATCAGTGGGAGGGTCTGGGTACATGGTACCATCTCTGTAGCAGGAATTAGCAGCTGCAGAGCTGACCCCAGTGTCCAGAAGCTTTTAATTTTGATGTAGTTCCAACAGATTTTTAATGTTATTTTTCCTTTGCCTCAGGAGACATCTCTAGAAAAATGTTGCTAAGGCCATTCTTGAACAGATTACTGCTTGCAATCTTCTAGGATTTATATGGCTTCTCATCTCACATTTCATTTCGATCTTTAATCCATTTTGAGTTTATTTTTATGTATGATATAGGAAGGTGGTCCAGTTTCATTCTTTTGTGGGTTGCTTTCTGATTTTCCCAGCACCATATGTGGATGAGAGTGTCTATCCCATTTCTTCTTTGTGCCTCCTTTGTCAAAGATTAATTTACAATATGATGGGTTTATTTCTGGGCTCCTTTTTCTGCACCATTGTCCTGTGTGCCTGTTTTTGTGCCAGTGCCATATTGTTTTCATTACTACAACTTACAGTATATCTTGAAACTGGCATTGTGATAGCTTCAGTTTTGCTTTCAAGATTATTTGGGTATTTGGGTTCTTTTGTGGTTCCATACATATTTTAGGATTATTTTTTCTAGTTCTGTGAAAGACATCGCTGGTACTTGGATCAGGACTGCATTAAATTTGTTTTTGGGTATCACAGACATTTTAACATACTTGTTCTCTCAAAACATGAGCATAGAATATCTTTCCATTTGTTTGTGTCATCTTTGATTTTTTTCATCAGTGTTTTCTGGTTTTCAGAGTACAGTTCTTTCATCTCCTTGGTTAAGTCTGTTTCTAGATGTTTTATTATTTTTGGTGCAAGGGTAAATGGAATTTTTTTATTAATTTCTCTGCTACTTCCATTATTATTATGGAAAAGCAAGGTGTTTCTGTATGTTGATTTTTGTCTCCTGCAACCTTACTGAATTCGCTTATCTGTTCTAGTATTTTTGGTGGAGTCTTTAGGGTTTCCTATATATATTATCATGTCTTCTGCAAACAGTGAAAATTTTACTTCTTCCTTACCAATTTGGATGCCTTTTATTTCTTCTTCTTGTTTGATTGCTGGGGCTAAAAACGTTAAGTACTATGTTGAATAAAAGTGGTGAGAATGCACATTATAGTCTTCTTCCTGATCTTAGGGAAAAAGCTCTCTGTCTTTCCCCATTCAGTATGATGTTAGCTATCAGTTTTTCACATACTGCCTTTATTACATTGAGGTATGTTCTCTCTAAACCTACTTTGTTCTTAAAACCATATAATTTATTTCATATTTCAGATATTTGCTTTACATAGCCAGGATTTTTATGTGATTTTTTAAAAAAATTATTTTTTATCAGTGTTCCAGAATTCAGTGTTTATGCACCGCACCCAGTGCTCCATGCAATACGTGCCCTCCATAATACCCATCACCAGGCTCACCAAACCTTTCACCCCCCTCCCCTCCAAAACCCTCAGTTTGTTTCTCAGAGTCCACAGTCTGTCATGGTTCATCACCCACTCCGATTTCCCCTAATTCACTTTTCCTTTCCTTTTCCTAATGTCCTCCATGTTATTCCTTATGCTTCACAAGTAAGTGAAACCATATGATAATAGACTCTGCTTGACTTATTTCACTCAGCATAATCCCCTCCAGTCCTGTCCATGAATTTTTTTTTTTAAATGTATTGGATTCCGTTTGGTGGTATTTTGTTGAGGATTTTTGCATTTATGTATATCAGAGATATTGGCCTATACTTATCTTTTGTTGTAGTGTCTTTATTTGGTTTTGGTATCAGGGTAATGCTGGCTTCAGAAAGAATTTGCAAGTTTTCCTTCCTCTTCTACTTCTTGAAATAGTTTGAGAATAGGTTAACTGTTCTTTAAATATTTGGTAGAATTTACCTGTGTCTAGTCCTGGACTTCAGTTTGTTGGGACTTGGATTCCTGATTCGATTTCATTGCTGGTAATCAGTCTGTTCAAATGTTCCATTTCTTCCTAATTCAGTTTTAGGAGGTTAAATTTTCCTAGGAATTTATCTGTTTATTCTAATTTGCCCAATTTGTCTGCATGTAATTTTCAAAATCTTTTATAATTCTTTTTATTTCTGTGGTGTCAGTGTTCTATTTCTGATTTTGCTTGAGTCCTCTCTCTCTTTGGTGAGTCGGGCTTAAGGTTTTTTAGATTTGTTAACCTTTTCAAAGAACCAGCTCCTAGTGGATTCCTCCTCCTCCTCCTCTTCCTTTTCTTCTTCTTCCTATTTCTGCTCTAATCTTTATTCCTTTCTTTTTCTGGTTTGGGGTCTTGTCTGTTCTTTTTATAGCTTCTTTATGTATGAGGTTAAGTTGTTTATTTGAGATTTTCTTTGCATCTTAAGGTAGGCCTGCTTTTGGTGCACCCCAAAAGATGAGGGACGCTTGTGTTTTCGTTTTCATGTACTTTTTTTGATTTCCTCTTTGATTTCTTGGTTGACCGCATATTGTCTAGTCGCATGCTATTTAATTTCCATGTATCTGTGCTCTTTCAAGATCTATTTTCTTGTGGTTAACTTCTAGTTTTATAGTGGTGTGCTTAGAAAAGAGGCATAGTAGGACTTTTATATTTTTGAATTTGTTGAGACTTGTTTCATAGCCTAGTATGTGATCTGTTCTGGAGATTGTTCCATGTTCACTTGAGAAGAATGTGCTTTCTGCTGTTTTAAGATGGAATGTTCTGAATATGTATGTTAGATTCATCTGATTGAATGTGTCATTCAAAGCCATTGTTTCCTTATTGATTTTCTGTTTAGATAATCTGTCCATTGATATAAGTGGGGAGTTAAAGTCCCCTACTATTGTTGGTATTACTATTGACTACTTCCTTAATGTTTGTTATTAGCTGCTTTATGTATTTGGGTGCTCCCATGTTGGGTGCATAAATATTTATAATTATTATATCTTCTTGTTGGGTTGTTTCCTTTGTGATTACTATACAGTGTCTTCCTTTGTTTCTTGTTATCGTCTTTGTCTTAAAGTCTATTTTGGTGGAAGTATTGCTACCTCAGCTTTCTTTGCACTTTCATTTGCACATTAAATGCTTTTCCATCCCTTCACTTTCAATCTATTTGTGTCTTTAGGTCTGGAATGAGTCTCTTGTTGGCAGCATATCCATGGGTCTTGTTTTTCTATCCATTCTGTCATGTTATATCTTTTGATTGGAGCATTTGTTATATTTACATTCAAAGTAATTATTGATAGGTAAGTACTTAGTGCCATTTTTAAACTTATGGTTGTTTTTGTAGTTTTTCTCTGCCCCTTGCTGTCCTCTCATGGTTGGTTGGCTTTTTTAAGTGATATACTTGGATTCCTTTCTTTTTATTCTTTGCATGTGTATTAGTGTTTTTTATTTGTGGTTACCATTAGGTTTGTATATAACATCTGCATAAAGCAGCCTAAGTGAAGTTGATAGTCACTTATGTTTAAACCTGTTTATACTCTTCTCCTTCCCTCACCAATGTTATAGGTATATGGTGTCACATTTAACATCCTTTCATGTTGTGAGTCCCTTGACTGATTTTTTTAATAATTTTTAAAATTTTTAATAAACATATAATGTATTATTAGCCCCAGGGGTACAGGTCTGTGAATCGCCAGGTTTACACACTTCACAGCACTCACCAAAACACACACCCTCCCCATTGTCTATAACCCCACCACCCTCTCCCTCCCCCACTCCCCCTGACAACCCTCAGTTCGTTTTGTGAGATTAAGAATCTCTTATGGTTTGTCTCTCTCCCTATCCCATCTTGTTTCATTTATTCTTTCCCTACCTCCCAAACCACCCACGTTACATCTCTACTTCCTCATATCAGGGAGATCATATGATAGTTATCTTTCTCCAATTGACTTATTTCGGTAAGGGTAATACCTGGTAGTTCAATCCACGTTGTCACAAATGGCAAGATTTCATTTCTTTTGATGGCTGCATAGTATTCCATTGTATATATATATACCACCTCTTCTTTATCCATTCGTCTGTTGATGGACATCTAGGTTCTTTCTATAGTTTGGCTATTGTGGACTTTGCTGCAATAAACATTTGGGTGGACGTGCCCCTTCAGATCACTATGTTTGTATCTTTAGGTTAAATACCCAGAAGTGCAATTGCTGGGTTGTAAGGTAGCTCTATTTTCAACTTTTTGAGGAACCTCCATGCTGTTTTCCAGAGTGGTTGCACCAGCTTGCACTCCCCACAACAGTGAAGGAGGGGTCCCCTTTCTTCGCATCCTTGCCAGCATCTGTCATTTCCTGACTTGTTAATTTTAGCCATTCTGACTAGTGTGAGGTGATATCTCATTGTGGTTTTGATTTGTATTTCCCTGATGCCGAATGATGTGGAGCACTTTTTCATGTGTCTGTTGGCCATCTGGATGTCTTCTTTGCAGAAATGTCTGTTCATGTCCTCTGCCCATTTCTTGATTGGATTATTTGTTTTTTGGGTGTTGAGTTTCATAAGTTCTTTATAGATTTTGGATACTAGTCCTTTATCTGGTATGTCGTTTGCAAATATCTTCTCCCATTCTGTCAGTTGTCTTTTGGTTTTGTTAACTGTTTCCTTGCTGTGCAAAAGCTTTTGATCTTGATGAAGTCCCAATAGTTCATTTTTGCCCTTGCTTCTGTTGCCTTTGGCAATGTTCCTAGGAAGAAGTTGTTGCGGTTGAGGTCGGAGAGGTTGCTGCCTGTGTTTTCCTCAAGGATTTTGATGGATTCCTTTCCCACATTGAGGTCCTTCATCCATTTTGAGTCTATTTTTGTGTGTGGTGTAAGGAAATAGTCCAATTTAATTTTTCTGCATGTGGCTGCCCTTGACTGATTTTTACAGATTAATTTTTCTGCTTTTGTGCTTCTTATTTTCTTACTCTTACTAATGGTCTTTTCTTCCTACTCAAAGAGTCTCCTTTAATATTTCTTTTAGGGTTGACTTCATCATCATGAATTTCTTTAATTTTGGCTGTCTGGGAACCTCTTTTCTATCTGCTTCTATTCTGAATGACAGCCTTGCTGGCTATAATTTTGTTTGTTTATTTGTTTCAGGACTTTGAATATATTATGAAAATTTAGCTGAGAGCTTCATGGGTTTTTATCTTACTGCTTCTAAAATTCTCTGTCACTACTTTTTGTCATTTCAGTTACCCTATGTCTTGGTATGGACCTCCTTGGATTGATTTTGTTTGGGACTCTCTTTGACTCCTAGATCTGGATATCTGTTTCCCTCACCAGATTAGGGAAGTTTTTAGCTATTTCATCAAATAAATTTTCTGCCCCCTCTTCTCTCTCTTCTCTTCATGGATCCTATATTGCAGAAGTTATTTTGCTTGATGATGTTGCTGAGTTCATAAGTCTTTTTTCATTTATTATTATTATTTTTTCTCTTTCTTGGTCAGCTTGATCAATTTTCATTATTCTGGTCTATAGGTCACTGGTCTATACTTCTGTTTTTTCTAGATTCTACTCTTCTTTCTAGTGTATTTTTTATTTTATTTATTGGGTTCTTCACCTCCAATTGGTTGTTTTCCATCTCTTTGTTAAGGGTCTCACTCAACATTTTCTTAAAGTCCAGTGAGTATCTTTATGACCATTACTTTAAATTCTCTATCAAGAAAATTTATTACCTGTGTTTCTTTTTAGCTTTCTTTTTTTTTATTTTGTTGCATTTATTTCCATTCTTTTTAAACTAAATAATATTCATCAACATACATTGTTCTGTTTTTTAATAAGATCATATTCTACAGAAATTTTTATATACACTTTTTCTTTAATAATATTTTACTAAAAGCATCTTATCAGCAGATCCTGTATGCTTTAAAAGTATATCCTTTAAATGACTTTATCATATTCAATCATAATGGAATCATCAATCCCTTCATTTTACAGATGAGAAATCCGAAGCTTTGAGAGGTTAAATGACTTCTCCAAAGTCACAAAGGTAGTCGCATTAGATTTAGGATGAAAAAAATAATTTCTCCAGATTTGTTTAATATTTTCTGACTTCACTTTAATCTGTCCAACATAGTGTTGCTCATTTAATCTTCCTGAAATATCGACTTGAGTCGTATCAATCCCTGCTTTACAGCATTGGCTCCCAACTCCATAGGCAAAAACATCAAAACTCTCACCCTAGTTTCAAGACCATTTAAAATCTAGCTTTATACTACCTTCCATACTATCCCAAACCACTTTATCTTAATCATCTGCTCAAATTTAGCATATAATGTCACCCTAGAATATAGCATGCCAGTCACAGAATCCAAGACTTATGAACCCTTTTTCCCTCACCAAGAATTAATTTTCTTTTTTTGCATATATCCAAATACTAAAATCCTTAAAGACTCTATTCAAATCCTGTATCCTTCACAAAATCTTTTTTTTTCCCAATTTATTTATTTTCAGAAAAACAGTATTCATTATTTTTTCACCACACCCAGTGCTCCATGCAAGCTGTGCCCTCTATAATACCCACCACCTGGTACCCCAACCTCCCACCCCCCCGCCACTTCAAACCCCTCAGACTGTTTTTCAGAGTCCATAGTCTCTCATGGGTCTTTTTAGCTTTCTTGCTGTAATTTTATCCTGTTCACTCATTTGGGACATATTCCTCTGTCTCCTTATTTTGTCTTTCTCTCTGTGCCTATTTGTATGTATTAGGAAATTCTGCTATGTCTCCTGATCTTGAGAGTACTGGCCTTATGTAGAAAAGGTCCTGTGGTGCCCTGCAGTGCAGTACCTCATGTTCACCAGAAACTGGTGCTTCAGAACTGTCTCCTGTCTGTGTTCTTGCATCCTACTGTTGTGGCAGAGCCACATTTGCCTTCAGTCCATTAATCTGCAATGGCTCTCTTTGCCTGTTGTGGGCAAGGTTTGGTCAGTTTGGCCAGGTAGTGGGTCAGTTTAGGGCTGCGTTGGACTTGAACTGGGTCAGACCAGGTGTTTGCCAGAGCTGTGTTTATAGCAGATTGCAGGACACTCTCCCTATATTGTCCCCTGAGAAGCTTTTGTTGGTTTGCAAAGCCTACAGTCAGACCACTTATCTGCCCCCAGCCCACTGCTTGGGCTGCAGTCTGGCCTGTGTAGTTATCTTTCCCTCTTCTCAGGGCATGAGTCACTTTTTAATAGTGCTGGCCCTTTCAGGGCTGCTTAGCACCCCTTTGGATGGTCTCCTGCCAAGGCCATGTTGGATGGAGTATCTGCAAAGAGGGGAGGGGTGAGGTGTGCGGTGCCAGCAAGTTCTGGGCCGGTCCACTGGATAAAGGGACCTGCAGCTTCCTGATGAAACCTCTTGCCTAGGCCAGAAGCCTGCAGGAGCAGGGTTTGCTGTTAGCAAGCTAGATGGACAGTGCTTGCCCTCTGCTAGCTCCTGCAAGTGTCTGTGTATCTAGGCTTTGGGGGCAAGGGAGAGAAATGATGCCTGTCAGCTCTTTTGTTCTTAGAAAAGTCTCCTAAAGATCCCTGCCCTCCAGCACACCCTCTGAGATGAGTAAATAAGTTTGCTCTCTGTATACCCCAGGCCTATTTCAAACTGCTGCTTCTGTGCTACATCTCTCTGTTGGGCTGTTAGTTGTGCTGTCTCTTTTCAGGTGGGGGCTCAATTTTCTATTGCCTTCCAGGCTCTCCCAGAGCAGAGCCAGTGATTTTTGAAGTTCCAGATATAAAGCCCCACTGATTATAAGAACTTGCAAAATTAGGCCCCTTAGGTTTTCAAAGCCAAATGTTACGGGGATTTATCTTCCTAGTGCAAGGCCGGCATCCTTGGGGTCCCTGCTGTGGAGTCTGTTCCTTTCCTCTCTCCTGGCCCGAGCTTGAGGTGTCCTTCTCTCCAGTGTATGGTCCTGTGGGTGGGTTTGGCTCCCAGTCACATCTCCGCCCTTCTTATCCTCTTTGATGTAGCCTCGTCTCTACATTTAGCTGTGGACAGTCTGTTTCGCCAATCTTCAGGTCATTTTCTGGTTTATTTGCTCTTTGGTGCGTGTTACTCAGTGTAACTGTGGGAAAAGGTGAGCCTCGGATCCCCCTACTGTGGCATGATTTCTTTGGAACTGTAACATTGAGCAGAAGTCCCCTAATATATTTTTAAAGGTTACTTCTGAATGCCATGTAGGAAAGAGACTGTCAGAGAGCAAAAGTGTAATACTCGCATCATATATGTAGGCCAGAGTGGCCGGTGGCTCAAATGAGGGTAGTGGCCGTGAACAGGTGAGAAGTGGGTGGACTCTGGTTATATTTTCATAGTAGAGCTAATAGATTGGATGGGATGTATGAGAGAAAGGAGTCAAGGATGACTGTGAGGTTTTGGACTTGAAATACTGGAGATTTGAGTTAACTGAAAAAAGGCAGCCCGTAGTTGGGAGTTAGTTTTTGTTTTCTTTTGGTGGAAGAAAGTCAGGATTTCAATTCTACAACATGTGAAGTATCAGATTTCTAATAAACGACCAAGTGGAAGTTTTAGCAAGTAGTAGCACAAAGTGTTTTCATATCCCTTTAATTCTCCTAAAAGGTAGTTGAGATAAAATGCGTTTAAAATGTAGGAAAACTGAATATGGAAACTTAATGCCAACTACTTTAACAACAGCTATGTAGCGGGTTAGAAGGATATCACAACAATAAGAAATTAGATGCACGTAAAGATGGTACAACCCCACAAGGTAGGTTTTAATTAGAAATTTTACAAAAACATTTGCATTTCCAAGACCTATCTGCTACTTAACATACATTATTTATGCTGTATGTGTACTGAAATGGGTTGAAGGAATCTAATGTGTTAGTTATAAGAACTATGACTACAGTGCTTTTTTCTTTACTGTGATAAATAACTTTTCTTAGCATTGTACCTTTTTAGCTTTCTTTATATTTAGTATTGTAGACTGGCTTATATGTCTGTTTGGCTACAGTTAGTTATGTTGAATATTTTCGTGTAATGCTCACTTTCTTCTGAAAAGCCAATATCCATGACCATTACTCTTTAAGTTATTTTCTTAAGACATTTTAGAGTCAGAATCCATCATCATGCAAGTAACAAGGAGTAAACAGGCCCCATATTTTAAGAGGAAGAGGCTTTTAAAAATTGTTTATTTTGATTTCTTTGGAACTGTAACATTGAAGACCAACTCAAGTGTCAGCAGCACTTTTACTGGGTATTTTGAGAGCTGTTTCCTTGGGTAATGGTGAGGAAGGCAGCACTGGAGGTGGATGGAGAGCTGGTGGTTCCATAGAAGCCTCTGAAGTGGCAGGCAGCCAGCTGGGGCGGAGGACGTGGGTGTGGGTGTGTGAGGAAGCTGCAAGAGGGAAGGAGGTGTGAAGAACAAATGGAGATGGTAGAAAATGTTCTGGAAGGCAAAAGAAGCAAGCAAGGAAGTGGGAAACAAAGGCTTAGGGACAGACTGCATAGTTGGTGGCCATACACTTTGCTATGGTTGAGATTTAATTTGACTCATTGGAAATAATGTGACAAGGCTCATTTCACAACCAAGATGAATGTGGCAAACATTGTTTTAGCACTTGTTGGGTGCTAGGCATGGTTCCAGGGGTGACGATGTGATAACTTTGGGACTGTGGTTGAGCACACAACAGTGTGTTTGTAAATCTGATTCTTAAAGTGGTATCCATTTGCATTGGGCTAATGAAATAGACCTCTGAGTTGGAGAAACCTGTAGCAGATCCCCTAAGGACTGAAGACCACCCTACAGGATTGTGTGGTTAGCAGCCCGGCGGCCTTTCTCCCTCTTGAGCTCACAGACATCTCCGCTTCGCTGTGTGTCACCACATTTCCTCCTTTCTGTATTTCTATAGAAAACACCTTCCTTGCAGAACCAAGGGTGGGTTAGGGTACAACAAGTGATTGAATGGAAACAGAAGATAACATATAACAATAAGTGGTCCAGGACAGGCTAACGAGACAGCTGAGGGCCTGCTCATGGAAGGCAGGGGACCTTAGATTAAATACATTTTAGAACCCAAAATAAAAATGAGTCAGATCTTACTGAAGATTACGTTGGTGGTTTTGCCTTGGCAAATGTGGTAACAGTTTCCACTTACTGAATGCTACTTGCCAGGCATTGTTCTAAGTATTTCTATGCATTCATTTACTTGAGCCTTAAAAAAATCTTATGAATTAGATAATATTCTTATTTTACTTTACATATGGGAAAACTGAGGCATGGGGATTATGTAACTTAAGTTCACTCAGCCTGTAAATGGTGGGCTTTTGATATGAACCAAAAGAGGTTGGTCTCAGAACTGCTACCCTTGGTTTCACTGGCACCACATAGAACCTAGTTTTGTTCCTCTCTATGATTATTTTGCTCTCTCTAACATCCCTACTAGGTAGTTTATAGATCTTAAGAGCTGGGAGTTATCCATCCCCGGTGCCAGCAGCCAGAGCGGCACTCACGCACAGTGATGCACACTTTTTGCTGTCCTCATGGCTGATTAATGCTCCTTTTGGTTTTATTTGTCACAAGGCTCCTGTGAAGGCATGATCTGAGTTTCACTAAGAGGAATCTGGGGCTCATAAAGGAAAGCCTTGTAAACAACAATGTCAACTTTCTTGGGATAAGTTACAACCTTCGTAGCCCTTGCATTGTGTTTGGTCAGTTCTTGGTTGCTGGCTTCAGGACTGACAAGAGTTCTTTCGATGGCACATGTGGCTTCATATGCCACATTTTACATTTGGCTTCTAGAGCATAAGTGAATGTTGATACTCTCTTAATGCTTTCATTTAAACTTCATCTCCATATACCTTCTTGGATAAAATAATCATTTAGATGTATAAAAGCAAAACTCTTCTAAGGGGCATCTGGGCAGAGGGATTTTAAGAATGGCAGCAAGAAAAAGAGATGCTGAAAATTAGGATGATTAAGCAGTTTGTGCATATAGAGTTGTTTAGTTTCCCTAGAAGTTTCAGTGGAGTTGCAATCTCAGTAACATGCTTACAAGGATATAGAAATAGTTAAATGAGCATAAAAGTATACTGTCAACAGTTGAAGTGCTAGCAATATAAGAATTTTTAGTAATTGCTGTCATTTGAGAAACCAAGGCATTCTGATCACGAAAACCTTATTTGTCTTAATAAAGCCAGGGGTTTTCTTTCTATCCTCACAGCAATATCAAACATAATTTTGAAGGCTGTGGGAGGAATAATAGCACCATTTTAACCAAAGGGAAAGCAGAATCCCAGTTATGGATAAAACTCTTAGTCCATTCTACCTGGTCAATAAAGGACAGTAGTAAGACTCTGGCCAGTCTCCCAGGCTCTCTGTAGTTGGAGGGACTATCAGATTGTGGCTGTATGTATCAAAGGGGCTTGGCCTCTTAGAGCTGTGGCACCTTCAAGTCTAGCTAATGTACAGAAGTCAGGGCTGCAGACCCAGAGCCCATAAGACTGGTTTCATCATTTCTGCCTTACTTCATGTAGCAATGGGACACAGAGAAGGAAATTTACACACACACACACCCCACAACACACACACACACCCCACAGAGCAGCTCTCAGCTCTAACACAATATTGTCTTGCATCTCCTTCCCACTTAACCTGGCTTCCACAGTTAAAACACAGTGCATTCTACAAGGGACTGAGGGGTAAAGATCAAGGAAGCTTGTCTCTTCAAAAGTCTTCATTTTAGCATTTCAGGATCTACCCAATGGATAGCTGAGGTGTGAGATTCCAGACATTGCCAGCTATTCCCAGACTTTCAGGTGTCTGCTAACACATCTTTAAGTCCATTTATCTTCCCCTACTCTTGCTCTAAGTACCAAGAATTCCAGTTTTTATATATGTTCTAGATAACAGTGGAAAAAATACCACTTTATTTTTTTGTACTTTGCCTTTTCAACAGCTTTGTTTAGGTATAATAAACATACAGTTAACTGCACAGTTTAGGTATAATAAACATACAGTTAACTGCACAGTTAACTGCACAGGTTAATGGTGTACAACTTGAAATGTTTTGACATATCAGCAAACCATCACCACCATCAAGATAATGAACATATACGGGCGCCTGGGTAGCTCAGTGGGTTAAGCCACTGCCTTCGGCTCAGGTCATAATCTCAGGGTCCTGGGATCGAGTCCCGCGTCGGGCTCTCTGCTCAACAGGGAGCCTGCTTCCTCCTCTCTCTCTCTCTGCCTGCCTCTCTGCCTACTTGTGATCTCTCTCTCTGTCAAATAAATAAATAAATAATCTTTAAAAAAAAAAAGATAATGAACATATACAACACCCTCCAAATATCTCATGCCCCTTTGTTACCCTTCTGTCTGATATTCCTACCCATTCCACGCCATCAACTGATCTGCTTTCTGTTACTATAGATTATCTTCTATGGTTTGGAATAAATAGAATTATGTACTTATGTTCTTTTTGGGGGATTGAAGGTGGTGCTGAGTCTGATTTATTTTGCTCAGATATTCTTGTAAGGACACAGTGTTATCTTAGGGTGTTTTTCACTTGAATTTCCCAAATGGCTGATGATAATTGAATGCGTGCTTTTTTGTCATTGCTGTGTCTCCTTGGGTGCAATGTCTATGTAAATCATTCGTCTGCTTTGTATTTGGGTTGCTTGTTATTACTGAGTTTTGAAAGTGGTCTTATTTTCTGGATGCAGGTCCTCTTACAGATATGTAATTTACAAATATTTTCTCTTATTGTGTAGCTTATCATTTTTTTCCTTGAGTCTTAAAAAAAGAAGTTCTTATTTTGATGAAATCTAATTTACCTTTTTTTTTTTCACTTATAGATTGTGCTTTTGGTGCTGTATCTAAAAAATGATTGTGTAAGCCAAATTAAAATTTTTCTCCTGTGCTTTCTTCTAGAACTATTAGAATTTTAGAATTTTGGTCTATAATCCAGTTGGTATTATTTTTAGTAGATTGTACAAGTTGTGGGCTGAATTTTTTCTCTTTTCTTTTCTTTTCTTTCTTTCTTTTCTCCCCCCCCCCAACCTTAAGCCCAGAGGCAGGGAAAAGGGGCAGATCCTTGGTTGTCATTGAGGTGCAGCGCTGGACAGATATTAATGTCTTTTGTCTTTCAGTGTAATTCATCTTAATTCTATTTGTTGTAAGTGTGATTTTTTAGCCTTCCCCTCATTAACCTAAATTTTGTTTCAACATTTGGACCTTAGAACTCTTAAGTAGTAGTAAGAGAGATAGGATTAGAGAGGTAGAAGGCCAGAACAGATCTTAAAAATTTACCAACTCTGGGTCTCAGGCATCCAACAAGACAGCTTTTTAAAATTGCTTTTTACAGAAGAGAATCTGTGTCATTGTTAAAAATGTTAAATATTAATAAAGACAATGCATTTAGAAATTTTTAGACTTGTGATAATTGAACACCAAACAAGTAAGGAGCAAACAATTACAGAGCTTCAAATATGTTCCTGGCACAGCTACATAGAGAAGAAAAACTGAGCATGTATATATTGACAATAAAAACACACTACAAAGTCATATTAAATGTGAATGTATGTGTGTGTAAGGTATGACACCAATTTCCTGGATGCTAGTTAAAAGTCATAAATCAAAGATACCCTGTGAGTTCTCTGAAATGAAGGTAGGTTTTTTGTTTGTTTGATTTTTATATGGAGAGTATCTTGGAGTAATTGTGGTAACTTGGAGTTCTTCTCTCAAGATAGCACCATACTAGGGCGCCTGGGTGGTGCAGTCAGTTGGGGATCTGACTATTTTGGGCTTGAGTCATGATCTCTCGATCCTGGGATCCAGACCATCTTTGAGCCCTGTGTCCTGCTCCATGCTCAGTGCAGAATCTGCTGGAGATTCTCTCTCCCTCTCTTCTCCTCCTGCTCTCTCTCTCTGAAATAAATAAGTAAATCTTAAAAAAAAAAAAAATTGCCCCATACTCAAAACCTTTCCCAAGGATTATCTTCCTGTATCTGAACCTTCTATTAGAACTTGATTTATAATGGAAGAGAGAGAATATTTAAAATGATAAAAGAATTTTCATGTGGAACTAAATCAAATAGTAAAACAAGACATATTTTCATGCTTATTTGGAATAAATTGAGTAACCAGTCTTCCAAATGTATTTTTCTGGTTTTGTTTGGATCCATTTAAATACAGTTCAGAGAAAGGAGGAGTAAAGGATTTTTAACCTTTACTCCCCTGGTACAGGAAGGGATTCCTGCTCTTTCCCCCAAGGTAGTTTCTGAAATACACCCAGGGCAGCCCTAGTTTCTGAACAGAGATCAAAACCACCATTGCACAAGCTAATTTTCAGTGTCTTCACCTGGCATTCAGGCCTCACCATGGTTACATTTTCTGTCTCTCATTCTCACCCACCTCTCCCCTAGTTGAAAGCTGCCCCACTTGGTTTTCTGATTAAACCACATTCAGGCATTACCCGCCATTTCTTATGACTTTCTCCTTTTATGAGAATTTGAAACAAGATTATGTATAGACAACTTTAAAAACAACAGTCTCTCTAAAGACAATCAAGGAATTGACTTCAAAATTCTAGAGATGTTTCTGATCCGATTCTTACCTAGGAGACTTAAAACTTTATCAGACTTTTCTACTGTCAATCCCCAAGACTTGTGAGGTTGATTATAGACTTGCTAACTACGTTGTCAGTATTTAACCTTACTTTAAATGGCATCCCCACAAAAGGAGAAAGTCATGAGAAGAAGGTGAGAGATGCCTAAACATAGTGCAGTCAAGAAAGAAAGTGGAAATTGGAAGGGGAGGTGAACCATGAGAGACTATGGACTCTGAAAAACAGTCTGAGGGGTTTGAAGTGGCGGGGGGGGTGGGAGGTTGGGGTACCAGGTGGTGGGTATTATAGAGGGCACAGCTTGCATGGAGCACTGGGTGTGGTGAACAAATAATGAATACTGTTTTTCTGAAAATAAATAAATTGGGGGGAAAAAAAAAAAAAAAAAAAAAAAAAAGAAAGAAAGTGGACCAAATTTCAGGTGGCAGCCAAGTGAGAGAGAAGAGCTGGTGGATAGGAAATACAGCTCTTGGTGGGGCTTGAAAACTATATGAAGG
The DNA here is from genome assembly GCF_020171115.1 of Neogale vison. Classification (NCBI taxonomy): domain Eukaryota; kingdom Metazoa; phylum Chordata; class Mammalia; order Carnivora; family Mustelidae; genus Neogale; species Neogale vison. The sequence continues at coordinate 109,133,407 of NC_058095.1, read as the reverse complement.
CATTTAGAATTTCGACTTGAGGACTGCATCTGCATCTCCAGGCTTTTCTTTTTTCTGATACTTGTTTTCTATTCATTGTAAGTAGGATTGATTAAATATTCAACTAATGCTTTGTTTTTACTCTTTGAAATTAGGAGACATAGATGAGCTAAGACTATATTTTAAAGGATACTGGATTCAGTAATGAATAAGTCAGCCTGCAGATATTTACTAATTTGGATAAACATTGAAATAAAGTCCACAGTAGCAGCACAAGCCATGTGTCAGATCTGGTTCAGGTGGCCCAAAGGCACACTGGTTGAGGGCATGACATTCATATATGCACCTGTCTGCTCTGCCCCTGTCCTCTGGCCAAATTCCATGTATTCCCCTATTCCTGCCTCTGCCTATCCGCTCATTGTGATGACCAGTTGTTATTCCCGACTTCCATAATCTCAGCTTTTAGATTAGCGGGATTACAGATGGGCCAGTGAGTCCATGGGGGGACCACTGCTGCTGACCATCTTATTGGGTAAGCTGTGCACCTCTGTTTCTGCCCAGTGGGCATCTCAGATAGTTGATGCTGGATTCAGCCTGGATTTAGTTTTCTGATATATTTAGCCAAAGATTACTGAAAATTGTGATAGGAGAAGACAGGAGAATTAGTACGTAAGTGGCTGAAAACCAACTTTCAGGACTTTGAAACAAGAATTTTATAACCACTCCAAATTCAGTGTGTGTACAAGAATGTGTGTGTTCACATAAAATATCAGGAATCAAATCAGTGCTAAAATATTGAAAATTCTGTAAAACACAGAAAACTTGAATTCTTGGCCAACTTCTCATCCTACAAATACCTAAATCCTTGAGGATCTTTCTTACCTGCACAGATGCTAAATGCTGCCCACCCTTCTTCTGCACACTTTCCCAAGGCTGACACTGCATATCTGCTCTTTTCCCCGAATATGAATTCCACTCACCCAGTTTCCCATGAGGGCAGAGGAATAGCCACAATATTATTGCTGACCCATGGGAAGTATCTGGGGGAGTTTCTGTGACCATTTAACAGATGGCTGGAGCCAGCTTCCAGTTTAAATTCCAATAAAGGCACCAGGCATCACCTCTTGGGGGAGTGTTAAAACTAATTTCTAGAATTTTGTTTTCAAATTGGCATCCATCAAATCTTTAGACGTGCCCACAGGAGTTGTTAAGAGCTAGCCTGTGCTGTATGTGCTATGGAGTGGCCTTCCCTTTCTGCAACCATTATTTCAGCAAAGTGAGAAATTAGGAGTGAGATTATTTCTGGAGGTAAGAGAAATGTTGGCCTCATATATATGTGTATTTGCTGATAACAGAGGTATAAGCAAAAGGAAAACCACCATCCCAAAATACAACCCCCACCCCACACCTCGCCCCACATCCTGAAAACATTTAGAGCTGCTTTCTTTTGTATTTGGCGTGTTTCCCCAATAAAACAAATGACCTTGAAGCACAATTCATTCAGATAAAATCATTTATTAGATCCTTTCCTCCAGGATAAATGATGGAGAGAAGCACCCTTAGTTTGTAGGTCAAGTTCTGCAAATGATTTACATTTTTAGCACATTTTACCAGTTACAAAACTTTCTACATCTATTACCTCATTTGCTCCTTAGAACAGTTATTTATGACAAATGGGGCAGGAATTCTGTTTTACACGTGAAGAGACTGATCTTAGAGATGTTAAGTGATTCACCCCAAATTACATAGTGAAAAAAGAGTGGAGAGAAGATTCAAATCTGGGTCTTCTGACCCCAGTTTTTGTATTCTTTATTTAGCTCAATTGAAAATTTGTTTTGGGGCAAGAACTAGAGGTCCAGAGCAAAGAAAAGCATCTGAGGAGCTCATGGAGACAGTGACAGGGCAATGAGAGAGTTCTCCAGTATACCGGGAGACCATTGGACAGGAGATGACCAAGGCATACAACACTGAAATAATTCTTTCATATAGGTGTGGTAAGCCAAATGTCCAGAAAAATCCCTTCTTGTGCATAACATGTAGAGATTCTTGATAAGATATTTTTGAATTGTTTTTTAAGTACATTGAAGTACTATACAAGGAATGAGAGTTTGGGGAGGAGAGAAGTAAGGAGAAGAGGCCAGAGGTAAAGAGTAGGTATAAATCCAGAATAGTACTGTCACTGGCATGTTTCCTGGTTCCTAATAGACTGGATTTTAAATAGTGTGTGCCCTGGAGGTATGTGATCATGTCTGGGACCTGAAGAGGTATGACATTACATCAGAGATCCTCATATAAGGGAGAGAACACCAATGGATGACATCTTGGTAGGTGAATAAGAAAAGTAGCTCTGCAGAAGCAGAAAAAAAACACACACACATACACACACAAAAAACCAACAACTCTTGATTCCTGCTAGAAATTCATCCTCACAGGAGTTTAAAAACTAAAGGTCATAATATCTGTGGTGAAAAAAACAAAGCTCAAAATTAACAATGATCTTTCATTGGTAGAGTTTCAGCTACTTGGCAGAAGCAAACTAAAAGCTTTTCTTAAGAGTTACCATAACACTGAGCTCCAAGAAACCTAGGTTTCACAATTAAAAAAACTGTAAGATATGAAGAGATAAGGTGACATTACGAAGAGTCCACAAAATACACTACAGAATAAGACCGGAGAAGACGGATCATACTAGAATTTTCAGATAGAAATTAGAAGCAGAATGTTTTACATGATTTAAGAAATAAGAGGTGCTGAAAATATGTAGAAAAAGCTGAAGAATATAAAAAGTGACCAAAATATTCAAAAAAGAACTAAGTAGAACTTCTAGGTATAAAAAAATATGTAGTAATTAAAATTAGAAACTTCAGGAATGTGATAAAGTAAAAAAGGAATAGGATAAATTAATCCACATGGATAATATTAAAGTGTTGGTGGAAAAAGTAAGCTTTTCAGTAAGCTCTACAAGAGCATACATATACAACGAGAACATATCAATATATTAATATCATTAATATGTAGATTATTTCACTAATCCCTTTTCAGCTGTGTCACATACCTTAAGTATATGTATATATGTAAAATATATAGTTTATAAATACATGTATTCTATATATCCATATAGTCCTATATCTATATAGACATGTATATATACGTATATAGATAAATAGAGATATATATAGAGAAAGATCAACACAATTTATGATACAGGGTTCTGGTATTACATCTCAATTGAGAAGTATGAAACTTGGATTTCAAAGGTATTGATCGTATTCTGTTCTAGAAACTTGGGAGATAAATGGATTCACTTAATTTTTTAATTGAGATTGACATACATCATTACTTTGGTTTAGGTGTACAACACAGTTATACATTTACATTGCAAAATGGTCACCACAGGGTTACATTCCTTATGATGAGAACTTTGAAGACTTAATTTTAGTAACATTCAAGTGTGCAATACGGCAATACAGTATTAACTATAGTCACCATGATGTACAGTACATCCCCGTGACTTAGTTATTTTCCAATTGGAAGTTCATACCTATTGACCGCCCTGACCCATCTCCCACCCCTAAAAGCCCCCCTTACCTCTGGCGACCACCAATCTGTTCTCTAACGATGAGTGTAACATTTTTTTTTCTTAAGATTACATGTATGAAACAGATCACCTCCGATTCTCTTTTCAACTTATTTCGTTTAGCATAATGCCCTCAAGGTTCATCAGTGTTGTCACTAGTGGGAAGACTTCCTTCCCTTTTTATGACTGAATAACATTCCATTATACATATATATTACACATATTCTTCATTCATCCATCAATGATACTTAGGTTGTTTCTTTCTTTTTTTTTTTTAAGATTTTATTTATTCATTTGAGAGAGATATAGAGTCCGAGAGAGAGAGAGAGAGAGAGAGAGAGAGAGGACAAGCAGGGTGAGAGGGAGAGGGAGAAGCAGACTCCACACTGAGCTGGGAGCCCGACATGGGGCTTCATCCCAGGACCTGGAGATCATGACCTGAGCCAAAGGCAGACGCTTAACCATTTGAGCCAACCAGGTGCCCCCACTTAGGTTGTTTCTATGTCTCAGCTATTGCATACAATGCTGCGATGAATATGGGGTGTTGATATCTTTTCAAGTTAGTGTTTTGTTCCCTCCCAGAAGTGGAATTCTTGATCATATGGTAGTTCTATTTTTAATTTTTTGACAAACTACCATACTGATTTTCATAGTGGCTTCATCAATGTCCATTCCCACCAACAGTGCATTAGTGTTCTCTTTTATCCACATCCTCACCAACACTTTTATTTCTTGTCTATTTGATAATAACCATTCTAACTGGTGTGAAATTTTGTTATTGTGGTTTCGATTTGCATTTCCCTCATGATTAGTGATGTTGAACACCTTTTCATGGACCTGTTAGCTGTCTATAATACGTCATCTTTTGAAAAATGTCTGTTGAGCTCCTCTGCCCATTTCTAATCAGATTGTTTTTTGCTATTGAGATATAGGAGGTTTTATGTATTTTGGAGGTTAGTTCCTTATCAGATAGATGATTTGCAAATATTTTTTTCTCATTCAGTGGGCTGACCTTTCATTTTGTTGATGGTTTCCTTTGCTATGCAGTAACTGCAGTTTGATGTAGTCCCACTTGTTTGTTTTTGCTTTTGTTGCCTTTGATTTTGATGTCAAATCCAAGAAAATCATTGCCAAGGCCAGTGTTAAGGTACTTAGCCCCTGTGCTTCTTTCTAGGGGTTTTATGGCTTCAGCTCTTATGTTCAAGTCTGAACCATTTTGAGGTTGGGTTTTTTGTTGTTGTTGTTGTTGTTGTTTTAAATGTATGGTGTAAGGAGTCCAGTTTCCCCAGCACCATTTATCAAAGATACTGTCCTTTTGCACTGTATATTTCTATTTCTTTTGTTGTAAGCTAATTGACTATATATGTGAGTTTATTTCTGGACTCTATTCTGTTCCATTGATTTATATGTCTGTTTTTATGCAAATAGTCTTCTGTTTTGATTACTGTAGTTCTCAATATAGTTTGATATCAAGCATGATGCCTCCAGCTTTATTTTCTTTCTTAAGATTGTTTTTGGCTATCTGGCGCCTTTTGTGGTTCCATATGAATTTTAGGATTATTGTAGCTCTGTGAAAAAAAAATGCCATTGGAATTTTAATAGGGATTACATTGAATCCATAGATTTTTGGAAGATAGCATGGACATTTCAACAATTCTTCCAGCCTGGGAGCAGGAATATCTTGCCATTTATTTGTGTTTTCTTCAGTTTCTTTAGTCAATGACATATACTTTAAGTTCATTTAATTATTAAATTATAGAAACCTGAAATTTATTAATAAATATGGTATTTACCAATTAAGAGCATACATATAAAATGATCTTACCTCTGGTGTAAGGCTGGAGGTGGGAAAGAAGAGTGACTATAGTTGGAATTGAGTGTTTATTGAACAATGACTACAATCCATTGTATGCCTACAAGGTGCCAGGCACAGTCCTCAGATATTGTGTAATTTTTAAAGTACCCTGAAAATAAATGTTGTTTTAAAAGTTGGTCTTAATTGTCAAGGGAAACTGATACTTCAGAGTTGATGTCATGTCCCTTAAAGCACACAGCACGAGATTCAGAACTAGGTTTATGTGGTGGCAAAGCCAGCTCACTTTTGCCTGCATTTTGCTGTGTTCCATACTGGCTTATCATTTTGCTCAGTTATTAGTAAAGACATGAGGAATGGTGGAAGTAAGTGGGAGGGAAATGTCTATCCCATAAACATTCCAGTAGCCAACTCCTGTAACCTGCAATGTTTTCTCTAAGGTGGAAACTCAGGGAAAAATGATACTTTCCATTCTGCTGATGAAGGCTCAAAACTTGTTCCCTCAGATTACTCAAATAAGAGAACTGGAACTCCCCGTGTTGTGGAATCAAAATCAGGATTCACATTTTCAGGGTTCCAACCACCTATGATATAAGGTATTGATTGATCAAGGAGTAGACAGAATCTATCTACATTTTCTGCAAAAATAAATTCCTTTAAGATTGATTTCACAGGTCTCTTCTCCACAAAATCAGTGTATGTGTACATGGAGGGAGAGGCAGAGTGAGGCAGAGAAGAAATTAAGAAAAAGAAATGACAAGAAAATTTGTAAAATCAGAGGACAGTGCTCATTATAGGGAATCAAATATTTTATCATACTATTAATGTGACCTCTTTTGTCTTTTGTCTTTAAATGATTAATGAGATCAACGTATCCTGGTAATAATGAACCTTAATGAACCTTAACCACAATTACTGACCTAGAAATAAGTATAATGATTATTCATCTCAACCCCCCATTTTAAAGAGGCAAAAGCAGCCTCGGGACCTCATCAAGGTAGCATGGCTATTAGGTATAGGCCAGATGGCATGGGGCGGGGGGAGTGCAGAGTGGAAATCATAGTTCCAAATTCTGCTATACTACCTACTGTCTCCTTCACACCATGCTTCTACCTGATGAGAAGAAAAAGCCTGCCACTCACTTGTACCTCAGTCCTGAACATTTTCTAGGAATGGAGGTCACAAACACTCATTTACCAGATATAGTCCATAGTATGCTGGTTACTCAGCCTCTGAAGTGCAGAAAGCATGGGCCAGGCCCTGTGCAGGACTTTTCTGTTACCTTTGAGAGGAGAAGAGTCCTAATGCTGAGAATGCAGAGCTCATGTTATAAATAAATGTCTATGACCCATGGGCATACTCAATTAAATCTCTCAAGATCCCAAGAACCCCTTCACAATGTACCAGAGAAGTGCTGGGGGAGTGGGACCCCAAGCTCTTGGCACATTACGGGTACATCATCAGCCCTTTAGCCATACATCATGGGTGAAGAACATTGGTTATTTTTAGTGGTGGTGGTGGTTCTATTTTTTTTGGGGGGGGTGGGGGTTGACATGTACAAGGTGAATCTTCTCTGAAGACAGTCCTTCTGTGAATAACTTAATACTGCAAAATCTAATAACTGGTGACTAGAGATTCCTAAGATGATGATTTTCTAATTTGACTCTGTAGTAGCTAGCTGCCTTGTTAGCAATCCTGTAATACATTATAAATAACAAAATGCTACTTACTCAAATTGTCATCAAGAAATTTCTGTTTATACAGAATACTTACCGGAAATACAATATCTCCTTACTGTATTTCCTTGTCTCCTCTCTGAAAAACTAACCTAACATACTGGATTTTCTCTAGGAGGCCAATGCCTTATTCATTAGGCCACTGAGGCTTCCTGGGTTGTCTCCAAACTAGAAATTTGAAGAAAATATTAACATTCTTACTTGGCACACATTGCATACGTAAAGAAAGTAGCAGGACAGAATCGGTTCACAAATCAAGGTGGTCAAGAAGCACTGCATTTATTCACTTTCCTTAAAATGTGCTGGATCCTCTTTACTGGTAGAAAGTTTAAAACCATCATTCTGGGTCCCTTGCACCTAGGCATGGATGGCACAGAATGCAGAGATTTTCCAAGCCCAAAACATTGGGGAAGCTCTGGTAGGAAAGCTGTCAGCTCCTGCTGGGCCACCACTGCCCTAGGCTACGTGGACTCTTCCGATAAACAGCCAGCTCTAGCTCCTGTGCCCTGCCCACATTAAGAATCTCTGGCAAGGCTGGGACTTGGAGGTAGACAATAGAACCTTGACCTTTGGCTTTTGCCTGTTATCCAGAGAGAACGTTTCCAGAGGTTGGGAAACATTTCTTGCTTTGGGGGGTACCCACAGAGCTTTGTGTCTTTCTAAGACCCAAACCAACCTCTTTTCCAGCTTTGTTGCTTATCAAAGTCATTCTGTCTCTCTGCTTCCCTAGGGTGAGCCATAGTTCCTGAGGCAAGACAATGAAATGAGCAGCGAGGGAAAATTAGAGGCAGGAAAAGCAAAATTTAATAGTACAATAAATCATTCTGCTGTAATAATATCATGCTTATAAATTGGTATTCCCTGTTAGAGAATTTTTGAAAATTCCTCAGAAGGAAATCAAGGGTGAAATTGTTTGATTTTTTTTATATGCATGGGTATTCATGATACATATACAGGTTTTATATATATATATATACATATATATATAAATACTCAAGTATGTGTACATAATATACATACACAGATTATATACAAATATATATAAATATATAAAAACTATGAAAATATATATTTGTGTTTATATAAATACATAATTACATTATATTTGTGTTTATATCCATTATAAGGTCATCAATCCCTGCCAAGGTGTCAGAATGTATTTTTGTCTTTTCAGTATAATCTTGAGTTCTGTCATTTGTAAAATAAAGGATTAATACCATTTGAGAACATCATTCTTCTTGCCACCTCAGCTTTCACTTATTTTTCTTTTATATTTTGACTAATTATAGATGTTTTATGTATGTAGACATGTGTTTTATTTATTTTAAAAATTCTTGTCAATGCAAAATCTTGTTTTTGACAGAAAGGTTGGCCAGACATATTTGGTGCCTCTCTCAGTGGAGAGCAGTGCACTGGGCTTGATGGAAGTCTGTGAGATGGAAAGCATGGTTCTAACCTAGGGGAACTTTCCATCATCAAACAGGTTAGGGGGCACACACTTAAGAAGAGAATGGAAAAATAAGTACAACTTGAAGTAAAGGTAGAAGCCAGAGTGGGTCTTAAAGGAAACAGAAAAAGTGTGAAAGACATACTGGGTTGATAGAGAAGCCAGAAGTAGAGTTGCATTATGTGTACGGGGATCTTGAAGATCCCAGAGAGTATGTTCTTGGAAACCCAGGGATCTGTCTCAAAGCCTTTGGTAGAGTAACAATTGAAAGTATTTTATTAAAATGAGTCTTCCTCAGAGAAACCAAGATGGAGGACTCAAACGCTATAGTCTAACAATTAGAGAAGTAGACCATCCCTTGGAAAACAGCAAGATCTTAGATCTGTAAGGAAAAGTAACTTCTTATCCAGTGACCTGAGCAAGCCATTGCCTTTGGAAGTAGTGGTGAAAGGAGTGCAGGCATACCAGGTAAAAAGCTCTAAAATAAGAACTGGAAGGAGCCTCAGATTATCTGGTCTGATCCTCTGACTTGATACAGGAGCATACATATAAAATGATCTTACCTCTGGAGTAAGGCTGATCCTCTGACTTGATACAGGAAAGGAAACTGGGGATCCAATAGGGGAAGTGAAGTATTCAAGGGTGCATGGTTCATTAACAGTGAACTAGGACCAGAACCCAGATGAAAATACCTCTTATCCCTTTGAGCAATGTTTTCAATAAGCATTCCTTGGCTTTTGTCTAAATGAGAGTGAAGTCATTTCTGGATTGAGGAGGGAAAGAAAGCTTACTACTTAATGACAGCACTTAAGTATTCCAATTTTCTGGAGGTTTTTCATGCTTGGGAAGTAAAAACAAAAGTAATCAATCATTGCCTAGATTATCTAAGTGACTTGGGGGGAAAAAAGTTTAAAGAGCAAGCAGTATTGTGCTTAAATCATGTCATACTCTCAAAATGTTTCTTTGTGTTTTCTGGAATCTCTTAATGTTGTCACTTGCTTTGGAGGAAAGCCAAGGCTTTTTTTTTTTTTTCCCCTCAAGATTGATTCTCTGTCAGACTTCATTAACCAATATATTGAATTGCATTCCTGAATCCCCTAACTTCTTTGAGTAGATTCCTATTGTAAAATCCAGTTCTTTTAAAAATACTTTTTTGAACCCTGACATTGTCACTCAGAGCACAGATTTGATAATGAATGACCAGACCTAGGTATAAACTTATATTTTCCACTGTGGGTGTAAATGTAACAATTTCTTAGAGAACTGCTGTCAAAAAGTGCAAATAATTAAAGCTAATTAAATAGGATTTCAGTGTGACAATACGCACCATATGATATGCCTTAAAATTCCCTGGTGTGTCATCTGTCAATTAGGTAGATTTACTATTTACAAAAATTGTCTGCTCTTCATAAGTTAATAGAAGCCAATGGTCCTTTCCATTATTATAGCAGTTGTAATTTTCTACATATTAAGAGACCATTCTGGTTCTGTAGAAACAAAAAAGTATTATTAACTCTGAAGCCCAGGTAGATCAGAGCAATACTAATAAATCTAGAGTTATTCTGATTCAATTTATAAAACTTGGAAATCCTGATAACATCTTTGGATTCTGCAAACCAACACAGAGCTCACGGTATTTTAGTACATTCTCCTTGCCAGCTTAGAGTGTAGCTTTGAAGAAATAAAGGTTCTGAGAATGAAATGGGGAATTAGGAAGAGCCTACTAATTTAAATCCATATGTAAAACAGCTACTCACCAATATTCCAAGTTCTCTGGATGAAATTTTTCTCTACCCAGGGATCATTCCCACTAGCTGGGTAATCATGGACACGCCAGCTGCTTAATCTTGCCGTGTTTTAATTCCTCACACTGAGAAATGGGATTAATTAAATAATTTCCTGTGCAGGGTTCTTGGGTTTAGATAAGTCAGGAATGGTAGAGTGCCTGGAACAAAGCCTGGTTTGCAGGAGAAATCAGTCAATGCTGGTTCTAGACCAGGACAGAACACTACCTTAACTTGTAACCTTTGACATACTTCTAGTGCTCTCTCTCCTACAGCCAGGGACCTTACTGCCTTGAGGTAATAATCTTCAGCAAGCCCCTTCCTTTAGGACCTTGGTTTCATTCTGTGTAAACTAACTGGCTGAGAACATCACCAATTTCTTGAATGTCTAATAATAGTTAAATTAATTTAGTGGTTGTGACCAGCATTTTTTAAAAAGTTTTTATTTAAATTATAATTTATCAGCATAGAGGGGAATATTAGTTTCAGGTGTACAGGAGTGTACACTTCCATAACACTTCTATACATCACAGGCTGCTCATTGCAACTGCCCTCCCTAATCTCCATCACCTATTTAACCCATCCCCCCATTGATCTCCCTTTTGGTAACCATCAATTCTCTATAATTAAGAGTTTGTTTCTTGGTTTGCCTCTTTTTTTCTTCTCCCTTTGCTTGTTTTGTTTCTTAAATTCCACACAGGAGTGAAATCAGATGGTATTTGTCTTTCTCTGGCTAACTTACTTCATTTAGCATAATACTCTCTAGCTCCATCCCTGGCTTCACAGGGGATTTCTATCAAACATTTAAAGAAGAACTAACACCTATTCTTTCAAACTATTTCAAAAATAGAAAAGGAAGGAAAGCTTCCAAAGTCATTCTCTGAGGTCAGCCTTCTCTGATACCAAAACCAGATTAAGACTCTAAGAAGAAATGCAGGCCAGTATCACTGATGGATATAGATATAAATAAATAAATAAATAAATAAAATAAAATACTGGCAATAAATAAAATACTCCCAATAAAATACTGGCAAACTGAATCCAACAAAACATTTAAAAAAAATCATTCACTATGATCAAGTGGAATTTATTCCTGGGTTGCAAGGATGGTTCAATATTGACAAATCATTGTGATGCATCCTATCAATAAAAGCATAATAATCATATGAGGGAGACAAGTCATAAGAGGCTCTTAACTCTTGGAACAAACTGAAGGTTGCAGGAGGGGAGGTGGGTGGGAGGATGGGGTAACTGGGTGATGGGCATTAAGGAAGGCATTTGATGAAGAGTACTGGGTGTTATTTGCAACTGGTGAATCTCTAAATTCTACCTCTGAAAGTAATAATATAATCAAATTGAATTTAAATTTAAAAAAATTGAAGAACCGTATTGTCATTTCAGGAGGCAGAAAAAGCATTTGAAAAAGTATAACATCCTTTATGATAACACCCCTCAAGAAAGTGGGTTTAGAGGGAACATACCTCAACATAATAAGGGCCATCTATGAGAAAAACATCATCCTCAATGGGGAAAAACTGAGAGCTTTTCCTCTATGGTCACTGGCCAGTATTTTTTATTTAAATGGATTGAAACAGAATAAATAAGAAATATCAGAGCATATCATATACTAAGTATTGTTTTGAGATACTTTTGTTCATATATATTTCTGAGGGTGGTGCTAACTTGAAAAATGTTGTTTGCTGGTCGTGTTCAAAATTTGGAAGTCACTGAATTGTATGGTATCTCATGTTTTCCTTTTCTCTTGAGTGGTTTAATATTCCATTAAGAAGCAAAAATAATGGACAGTGGAGGGCCCTAGGGATAGAGCCGGAATACTGTGCTGGGCCTGGCCCTACCTTTCTGAATTAATCCATCTTTCACCATCTGATACAAGAATAGGTAAAGTAATGAATATAAAGTATGTATTATAAAATACACATTTTATCATGATTATGATCATTCTGTGATTCTAAGAATGCAAATGTCTTGCCTTATTACGTTTTTTCCTGCATAATGTTTCCATCACTCCATGCCTTTCCTCTTGTCACTCCCTTTGCCTGAAGCACCTGTTTTACCTTTATTATCTTATTTATCCTTTAAGACTTAGCTCAGGCTATTGTAGACATTTTTGCTTTGAACAATGGGTGCAAGTGCCCCTTCTTTTCACTCATCTGTATCTTTGGGATAAACACCTAGTAGTGAAATTGCTGGGTCATAGGGAAGCTCTATTTTTAACTTCTTGAGGAACCCTGGTAATGTTTGCCAGGGTGGCTGTACCAGCTTGCATTCTCACCAAGAGTGTAAGAGGGTTTCTTTTCTCTACATGCTCACCAAAATTTGTTTCCTGTCTTGTTATTTTTAGCCATTCTAACTGGTGTAAGGTGGTATCTCATTGTGGTTTTGATTTGGATTTTCCTGATTACAAGTGATGTGGAACATTTTTTTTTTTCATGTGTCTGTTGGCTATTTTTATGTCTTCTTTGGAGAAATGTCTATGGAAGGAACTGAGATGTCCTTCAACAGATGAATGGATAAGAAGATGTGGTTCATATATAAAAAGGAACATTAGTCAGCCATCAGGAAAAATGAATACCTATCCTTTACTTCCTTGTAGATGGAACTGGAAGATATAATGCTAAGTGCAATAATCAGAGAAAGATAAACATATGGTTTCACTCATGTGTGGAATATAAGATATAGCAGAGAGGATCAGAAGAGAACGGAAGGAAAACTGAGTGGGAAGAAATCAGGGAAAGTCAGAGACTCTTGAGTCTGGGAAACAAACTGAAGGTTGCAGAAGGGGAGGTGGATGGAGGATGGGGTAACAGGGTGGTGAGCACTGGGTGATACACATGACTGATGAATCATTGAACACTACATCTGAAATTAATGCTGTACTATATGTGGGCTAATTGAATAAAAAAAAGACTTAGCTCAGGCACTGTCTCCTCTCAACCCCAGCAGAGCCTTCTCTAAACTTCTGATTGTATTTCTATGCCCCCTACCATCACAAATACGTGTATCTCTTTTTATTAACCTCATTTCAAAGTAAAAATCTGGTCATATATCAGACACCCTACTAGTCCATCACATTCTGAAACATATTGCCTGCTTAATTTCTGAAAGTTAGCCAAATGTCTGCACATACTGAGCACTCTGAATGCTTGCTAAGTTGAACTAAACTAACTCTTAAAATTTTTTTTTAATTTATTTTTTAAATTTCTTTTCAGTGTTCCAGAATTCATTGTTTATGTACCACACCCAGTGCTCCATGCAATACGTGCCCTCCATAATACCCACCACCAGGCTCACCCAACCTCCTATCCCCCGCCCCTCCAAAACGCTCAGTTTGTTTCTCAGAGTCCAGAGTCTTTCATGGTTTGTCTTCTCCTCCAATTTCCCGCAACTCCCTTCTCCTCTCCATCTCCCAATGTCCTCCATGTTATTCCTTATGCTCCATAAATAAGCGAAACCATATGATAATTGACTCTGCTTGACTTATTTCACTCAGCATAATCTCTTCCAGTCCTATCCATGTTGATACAAAAGTTGGGTATTCATCCTTTCTGATGGAAGCATAATACTCCATCATATATATATATATATATATATATATATATATATATATATATCATATCTTCCTTATCCATTCGTCTATTGAAGGGCATCTTGGTTCTTTCCACAGTTTGGCAACTGTGGCCATGGCTGCAATGAACATTGGGGTATAGATGGTCCTTCTTTTCACTGCATCTGTATCTTTGGGGTAAATACCCAGTAGTGCAATTGCAGGGTCATAGGGAAGCTCTATTTTTAATTTCTTGAGGAATCTCCACACTGTTTTCCAAAATGGCTGCACCAACTTGCATTCCCACCAACAGTGTAAGAGGGTTCCCCTATCTCCACATCCTCTCCAACACACTGAACTAAACTAACTCTTGCTTTCACTTTTATACTTCCTTTACTTTTTTCTTGTTCTCCTACGCACCTTTTAAGCATAGTCATTTGTTTTTTCTATGTCTTACCCCGTTTCTAGCTTGAACATGGCATAACTAATAGCTAATTGGGCAGCAACAATTATTTCTTGGTTTCCTTTATTATAGCATCTTCAGGGATGACTGTTATAAAAGTGTAGGCAAAAAAGTGAAGCCGTAACTATGGATGAGACATACTGGCCAGATGAGAAAGGTGATGATGTTAAGTTATTCACACATTGTGACATTGAACTGGGAGACCATACACAGATATATAGGGGTAGGAGAAATGGAAAAAGCTTGTGGCACAAAGGTGACCAGCCACCTCTGTACCTTTTCATCATCTGTACATAGCCCCATGGAGAGACAGAGTATTAGACTCACCATGGTACCTCAATTACTCTTCTCTTTCTGTACACAGAGAAGGGGAGGCCCCAGCTACCTGATGACCCTTAGTAATTACCCAACCATCCTGACTTTGGAGCTTCTGATTCCTAATCCAACATATAAATAATTCACAAAGCAATTTCCAGGCAGCAATGATAGTGTGACATAGAAATCAATAAACTCTTGGCATAAGGACAGATGATTTTGCAAACTCAGAGTCTCATCCGACAGTTACATCACTCTCTGGCTGTTGAAAATTTTCTCTCTTGCCACTGCCAAGATGCTGGGTTGATTTATCAGGAAAAAGAGGTAGTGGTCACTAACTCACTGCTGCTTGTTGATTCCTATGAGAGAACAGGTTACAGAAACACCTGGTTTGTCTCCCTTGCATTTATCTGTTTATTCATGCATGGAATTTTGTTCTGGGGTAACTCAAGCATATAATACTCAGTTCTAATAAATTGAAAATGGCTCCTGCCGAGATTTCAACAAGTTATTTGCCTGCTGGAGTTCAGTCAAGACTTTTCTGTCTTTCACAGAATAAAGTGGCTTCTACTATGTCAGATACACTGTAAACAGTTTTCAGTATTAAACCTTCAGGGTAGGCTCTGTATGTTTTTAAAAGCTCCAAGTCACCCAACTTTTTATTTAGTGTCTATTACCAATTATAGTGCTTTGTCTGACAACGTTCTCCAAGCTGTAATAATAATAATAATAATAATAATAATAATAATAATAATGGTATCTTGTGGTTTCTTTCTTCTTGAATAAACCTTCACTTGTCTTCTAAGTGATATAACTTGAAGGAAAAAAAACTCACTATCATTCAACTGAAGTCATATCTGGACCCTTTCATGTGCCAGTTGCAAAGTATTTTCACACATTATCTCATTTAATCCTCATAGCATAATGATAAACTCTTGTGATTATACCAGTATGTCCAATATACTGAAGAATGAAAATTGTCTTAGAGATCATCAAAATTCCTAAGCAGTGGATTTAGAAAGAGGCAGGACCAATGTCTAGTTCCTTTGACCTAATCCAGTGCCTTTTGTATTATCTTGTAACCTGTGGCACATTTGTGGTAGTCTCCTTAACAGCCAGATTCAGGTTCTTTCATTGTCACGGCTGGTGCGACAAATCGACCAGGAATGTGAGGGTTAGAGGATGGTGAAAAGAAATTAAGAGACAAAGAGATGGGGATAGGAGGAGCACTGAGGAGGATGTCCAACAGTGCCGATTTTATTCCACATCTTATATTCATTTATAAGGCAGACCACAATAGGAGGAGTAATACACCAGTATCTAGTCAGATGACCGCAAGTTCTATAACAAGTTTACGTTAACTACAAGCAAATATCATGATGCCAGGTAGTCACGGCTAATGCCATTAGAAAGACAATCAACCACGGAGTGGGTTATGGGAGGTACAGAACAACAAGGACCAACTAAGAATTCATGACTCTGATCACATTGTTCCCTTCTGTAGGGAGAGCATGTGGGAAGTCATGTAGGTG